>NC_079324.1:18584940-18889315 GCF_029931775.1 Euleptes europaea | reverse complement strand
GCTTTCCCCAAAGACTGAACGATGGCTTCTTTGTTTATGTGCATAATCTGCTTTCCTGACACCGCCAGTAACAAATTCTTTATTCCCAGGCGCTGCTGTTGGACAATCCTGTTGACTAATGGATTGATCTTGCACGGGGCAACCGCTGCGGCATTTTGCAAGCTCACCTGCCTTGAGAACGGAAATGAGCGGGGAAGGAAAGTGGCCCAGAAGAATTGAGAATGAATATATTATCATCTAGATCAGTGGTTCCCAAAGTGGGCAGTACCACCCCCTGGGGGGCGGTGGGATTACCTAGGGGGGCATTAAGAAGCAAGAGGGCAGCAGGGGGGGGCACTAGAGGTGGGCCCCTTCAACTGTGTTGTTCACTAATTTACAATAGATCAAGCTGTGGCACCACGCTGGCAAATTTGGTGGAAACTATCAGAATTCTTTTCCAGACTTTGAAGAGCTGGTACCACTGGATCAAGTCCATCAGTTTTGTTGAATAAATTTCAAGTAAAAAGTTTTAATTTGATTTTGAATAGATGTGCTACGAATTGTTGCTGTTTTGAAATTTTATTGCTATTATTTTCTTTGGTGCGTCATGCAAACCCCTATTTTGAATACTGCTTTTTATAGGATAGGGTAGGGGGCTCTGGGGTTGAGTTTGTGGAACCAAGGTGGCGGCGGCCTGAAAAGTTTGGGAACCACTGATTTTTTAAACAACCCTACTTTTCATCCAAGTTGTTCAGAGTGGCATGTATTGTGTCTCCTGTTCCCATTTTATCTTTACGACAACCCTGTGAGGTAGGTTAGGCTCAGCAACAGTGTCATGGCGACACTATTCCCGTGAACTTTTATATTTATTTATTTATACCACATCTTTCTTCCCAATGGGGAGCCAAAACAGCTTATAACGTCATTCTCCCATCCTCCTTTTTATCCTCACCACAACACTGTGAGGTAGGCTGGGCTGAGAGTCCAACTCAAGGTCACCTGGTGAACTGCCATTGCAGAGTAGGGAATTGAACTCAGGTCTCCTCCCTCTTAGTCCAAGACTCTAGCCACTACGCCACTCTGGTTTATAGGAGCAATTTAAGCCCTGGTGCTATTCTAACCATGACACAGTAGGGTTGCCAACCTCCAGGTACTGGGGGACAACAAACAAGCACAAAAATTTCAATGCAAATTAAATATATATTAAGTGCAGAAAGTGCAAAGTGAATACATGAAAAATGGACAGTACATAAAACAATTACAGACTAACAAGAAGAATCTACTAGCCAAGGTAAGTAATATTAAGTAATATTAACCAATCTATTTTTCTTTTTTACAGTTTACAGATTTCCAGGTAAGTATAATTATTTCCAAAATGAACTGTGAAGAATTCCACAGTAAGAACAGCTGGGAAGTGATGGACTTGTTGTCTAGATCGGTGTCCACGTTTCGCCAAAGGCTTCACCAGCTGATCAATTTCTCAACAGGAATAATGCACATAAATCATAACCATATTCGGTACAGTTTTCCAGCTGCCTAGAGGGCTTAGCAAAGAGGGAGGAAGCTGGAAGTCCAAACATATTATTCCTGTTATGTAAAATGGCACTTCCCTTTAGATTTTGGTACAGCTTGCTCACTGCTAGGGGAACAAATAGACATGCTAGTGGATATCTGGCACAGGAATCAACCCTCTTCTCTGGAGTGTTCCATGAATTGCACTCAGCTGGGGGACGAGCTAGTTTCTCCTGGTCTGGTAGAAAAGAATTGCTAAGAGGTTTCTGGGCCAAAGCAATGCGAACAAGCGGCGCTTTATTCCTGCTGGGAAAGTTTTCCCTTGAGAGGTGCTATCGTCTGATGACTATTCTTGCCAGAACACACACACAGAGAAAAGGGGGAACAGCAAAAGGGTTCATCTGGCTGAGTGTCTCTTTCTGATCAGAAAACAAGACATTGTTTAATTTGATTTATTTATTTGTTATTGTTCTTATATGCCGCTCTCCCCGACAAAAGTCGGGCTCAGAGCGGCTTAGTGTCGAATCGACACATTAAATTAAATACAATACATTAAAACAATTTGTATAGCAACAGAACAATAAAAACCAGCCCCATACATATCAACAATCCATAAAATCAGAAAAATCTGTTCAGAAATACATAAAATGGTGCTCCTCGGTGGTGTATCTGGTATGCAGGACCAGTGAGGAATAATCAAAGCTTTTGGGATGCTGATCCGGCTTTGCCAGTTGTACGCTCTACTCGCATGCCAGTCAGTGCCTGTTCAACCTGAATATTTCTCATTTATTAGTAAGAGGGTTGCCAGATCCAGATTGGGAAACTCCTAGAGATTTGGGGTTGGAGCCTGGGGACAACAGGGACCTCCATAGAGTCCACCCTCCACAAAGCACCTTTCTCCAGGGAGACTGATCTCTGTAGTCTGGAGATGAGCTGTAATTCCAGGGGGATTCCCAGGCTTCACCTGGAGGCTGGCATCCCTAGCTAGTAAAAAAAATCCATACTAAGACAGTGGAAGCCTCCAGCACTTACATGCCAATCAAGCCATCCCTCTGGCACAATTAATTTCTAAAATGAAAGATGTCAGGCAAGGCTGCCAACTAGCAACCAGCACGACCTGCTCCGATGCCTTTAACAAAAATGTGTTTATGGCACAATCAGCCAGAGAAGCTTTCCATCCAGCGTGGAGAGCTAGCGTGGTGTAGTGGTTAAGCGTGGTGGTTTGGAGCGGTGGATGCTAATCTGGTGAACCGGGTTGGTTTCCCCTCTCCTACATAGGAAGCCAGCTGGGTGACCTTGGGCTAGTTACAGCTCTCTCAGAGCTCTCTCAGCCCCGCCTACCTCACAGGGTGCCTGTTGTGGGTAGCCAGCATGGTGTAGTAGTTAAGAACGGCGGTTTGGAGCGGTGGACTCTGATCTGGAGAACCGGGTTTGATTCCCCACTCCTCCACATGAGCGGCAGACGCTAATCTGGTGAACCGGGTTTGATTCCCCACTCCTCTACATGAAGCTAGCTGGGCGACCTTGGGATTGTCACAGTTCTCTTAGAGCTCTCTCAGCCCCACCTACCTCACAGAGTGCCTGTTGTGGGGAGGGGGCAGTGATTGTAAGCCGGTTTGATTCTTCCTTAAGTGGTAGAGAAAGTTGGCATATAAAAACCAGCTCTTCTTCATTGCAGGAAGTTGAACCTGCTCACCAGTCGATTCTGCAGGTCAAATGACAGTTCAAGGAACCTGCTCACAAGCTGGCCACCCTGGAAGCAGGACCCAAGCTTGGCAGAGCAACGATGTCACAGATCTGACTTCTCTTTGCTAGGGATGCTCGAACTCCCACTGGTTCATTTTGCATCCTGTTTGTCGGTTGCAGACAGACTGGATTTTTCGACAAGCAGTTTGATAGTTTTGTTGATCTGTTTGTGATCGTACAGCAGGCTGCTTCACTGTTTTCCTTCCTATCTGTGCAGTACAGAGGAATGGACTTTTCACGCATGAGCATTTGCAACAGCCCAGTTGAGTTCTGCCACCCACCTATCCTTGCTGCATAACAGCTCCACTCAGCAGGCAATTGTTAAAATAGACAATGAGATCACTCACAAATCTTACAAATCAGTCTCCCATAAATGCTACGTTTTTTAAAAAAAATCCTGCCCTTTGGTGTTGGTTTAAACAGTCAGTGATGCTAATTCCACCAAAGAATACCAGGGTTGTGACATGGTGGCAGGCAATGGCAAACCACCACTATGTTTATGGGGTGGTTTGCCAGTGCCTTCCCCAGTCATCTACACTTTACCCCCCAGCAAACCGGGTACTCATTTCACCGACCTCGGAAGGATGGAAGGCTGAGTCAACCTTGAGCCGGCTACCTGAAACCGACTTCCGTCGGGATTGGACTCAGGTTGTGAGCAGAGCTTGGACTGCAGTACTGCAGCTTACCACTCTGTGCCAGGGGGACCTACCCTTAAAGGACACAGAAGCTTTGCCAGGAAAATAAATAGGCAAACTGGACGAGGCAACGGGTAACCAAAACTGTGCATCCCTGGGCATTTGTTGTGTTTGTGAAGCAATTGTGACAAAGCAGCCAGGAGACAGCAGAACATGTAGACTGCCCCTAAAACATATGATCAGAAATTACCAAATATCGTACCATTGGTGGGTTTCTGCTCCCTTTAATTCTGCTGACTCCCCCTCTGTTCTCAAGCGCCTGCCTCCCTGTTTTTCTTAGTCTTGTCTATCTCAAGCTTTCATCTTCTGGGAACTTAGAGATCCAGGGTGGTGTAGTGGCTAGAGCTAGGGCCTTGGATTAGAATCCTCACCTTGCTATGAAGCTGGCTGGGTGAATTCGGGCCGGTCTCTCTTGGCCTAACTCCCTTTGCAGCACTGTTGCGAGAATAAAGTGGGAGAGATTATATAGGTGATGAGCTTTTGAACGCTGGAAGTGCTTTATAAATGCTGAGTATCATTACTGCACTCCTGTCAGGAAAGACTGAATGCAAACATTATCAATAAATAATACTGGAGGATGCTGAACTCGGTGGGGCTTCCCATACAAGAAACACGTTTAGGACTCTTCTTTGGTCACCGAGAGCTAATCTAGCAGCTGAGCGTCAGTGGCTGTATTCCTGAGCGCACTTACTAAAATGCAAGCCCCGCTGAGATCCCTAGGACTTACTTATGAGAAAACATGCTTGGATGTCACTGCCCAGCAGCACTCTTATGCATGTTTATTTGGGAGTAAGCCCTGTTGACCTCCCGTGGATTTACTTCTGCCATGGATTTACTCAGCCTCAACCTTGGCAAGTATTTGGATGGGAGACCTCCAGGGAATACCAGGGTTGTGACACGGAGGCAGGCAATGGCAAACCACCCCCACATGAACACTTCAAGCGGCCTTATACTGAATCAGACCCTCGGTCCATCAAGTTAGTATTGTCTACTCAGACCAGCAACGGCTCTTCAGGGTCTCAGGCAGAGGTCTTTCACATCACCTACTTGCCTAGTCCCTTTAACTGGAGATGCTGGGGATTGAACCTGGGACCTTCTGCATGCCAAGCAGATGCTCTACCACTGAGCCGCGGTCCCTCCCCAAATGTCTCTTGCCTTGAAACATAAAGCCCCTTGAGGGCTCTTATCCAGCCTACGATCCAGCTGAGACTGCCGCACACACACACCCTGCTCCTGATCTGGACTGGCAAATCTGCCACCTTCCCCAGTCCTGATCTGGGTTGGTGAGTCCACTTTGGGCTCACCAACAGAGGCAGCCACCTCTCCCAGTCCCGAGGTGTCAATGATCAAAGCCTGTTAAATAAAAGAAAATACTGTCAGAGTGTTATTGTTTTAAGCGTGTTCATATTTTAAGTTAAAAAAATAAAGTAAAAATAATATAGTTAATTGGCTTTTCCTGTGTCTTCTATAAAGGTTGTATCTCTGGTACCTGGCATTACCGGTACATTTTATGGTACACATGGCCTGACCAGACCAAGTGACAATTATTTCATATCTGGCTCTTGTAACAAATGGGTTTGACACCCCTGCCCTACAGGGTTGCCATAAGTCAGCTGTGACTTGATAGTAAAAAGAGGAAAGCATGCTTAGGATTGGACTCTGTGGTTAGTCTGCATTTTACATTGGAAATCTGTGACTGTGCTGGAATTTAATCTTCCAAAGTAGCTCCCCATCCCATTTGGAAAGGGGAGATGGGTTACTTCGATGTGGACGTTTTGCTCTGCCTTGCTTCTGCCCAAACTGGAATGGTGTTTTCTGAGTGGACCCGGAATGTCATCCTCCAATGGCACACTTTTTGGGTTTCCCCCAACTTTGCTCTGATTTGCTACAACCTTTCAGGAAACCTCACAGCCAAAGTAGCTCAGCACATTGTGGGGATGGGAAGGTGTTGGTCGATGAACCTCCCTCCATGCTGGCACCATTCGATAGCCACCACTCACCTCACAGGCACAATTTCCCACCTGATGCCATCAGTGGACTTTTTTATGGCTTAAAATACAGAAATAGGTATGATGCTGTAGCAGATCCTGTAGAGAGATATTCAGAGGGCAGCCGTGTGGGTCTGCAGTAGAACAGCTAGATTCGAGCCCAGTAGCACTTTAGAGACCAACAAGATTTTGGGGGTATAAGCTTTCGAAAGTCAGTGCTCCATCAGGTGTTACTGGATTCAAATCTATCTGTAGAGACATAGGTTGTTTATGCATGGGAGTTTTACCTGAGGTTCATTGCTCGCTGGACCCACACCATCCTGTTGGGATTCTATGCACCAGCAGTCTCCAAGCTCAAATCAGGAAATATTTGAATTCCCCGCCCCTTGAAATGCTGCTTCATAATTGGCTGTAGTGAGAGAAAAGTCCCCCCCAAACCCAATTGCCACATAAAAAAGCATTTTAAGAACATAAAACAAAAAACGGAGCAATCTGAAAAGAAGGGGGGGGGGAGAGAAACCCAAGCCTCGGTTTTAAAAAGCCTTTCTTCTGCTCAGAAAGAGCTCCGAGGAAGCAGGAAGTATTTAAATCCCCGCTTCTGGACATGCTGCTTTGTAATTGGCTGTGAGCGAAACGAAGCTTGCATGTCCCACACTGTGCCTTATGCATGGGGATTTCACCTGGGCCTAGCTCAGGGGAGAGGGAAGAATCAGGAGAGGAACGGGAACGTCCCGGGATTTGTGAGGGCTGGCAGCGAGGTCATCTCTAATGGATGGAAAACTCATGCATAACTCTAAGGAACAACCAAGATAGATGCAGGGTGTGTGTGAACGTGAGTACACATGCATAAATGACCATAGTAGCGAATGTTTTTTTTTTTTTTTTAAGCTGTTGAAAAGTCTTATGGTCAGGGGAAAATGGGAGGGGATGGCCAGGGAAAGCTCTCCAGAATGTCTTGTGTGGATGCTTCATTGCACACGTGCATTTTGCAGCAGCAACAAGAGCTCTGATGAGAGCCAGGTATCATTTGCCCAATAGTTGCTCTTAGCCTAAGTAGGGGAAAAAAAGACCTGTTATTTCTTTGCCTCAGTGCCCCCGCCCCCCAGAAACATAAATGATAATACTGTGGTTCCAAGGCGTATTGAGATAAAGTATGGGATATGCACTGAGGCATACTGTAAAGACAATGTATTATAAATGTATGAAGTCAGCCCCATTGGTTCATCTGGCTCAGGATTGTCTGCTCTGAGTGTCAGTGGCCGTAGAGACACACAAATGTATTTTCCACAGACATTCCAATGTGAAATGTGGGAGCACCAAACTGGGAACTTTCTGCCTGCAAGGTTGAACCACAGAGCTCTAGGCTCATACCTAATTTCTGACTTAGCCCAGATAATAGAGGTTCGTCCAATATCCCTATATGGCTGCAGTCACTCTCCAAGGTCCTAGGAATCAGCCTTATACTGAATCAGACTCTTGGTCCACCTAGCATGCTCTCAGGCAGCAGTTCGACAAGGCAGAGTAATGCCTTCCTCGCGCTCACTACCCAATCCCTTTTTCAAAGGGAAGATATTGTAAATTTGAACCTGGAACCAGCAAGTCTGAGCAGGATGTTTGATGGAGATTCTTGCTTATTCCTAGAAAAGGAAAGGGCTTTGCCACAAGTCAGCCTAGCGGTGTCTTTTTTGCACTCTGGAAACTCCCCAGGGTCTTGGGGTCAAGGGTTAATCCTAGTCCTCTTTTGTTTGAATGGAAAATGCAAGGGACTGAACCCGTGGCCTTCAGCCGGCAGGCCTAGAAGCTACCAGCAAGATACACCCCCGGCCCATTACTGTATCCTCATTATAACTTCTAGAATCTTGTAAAATGAAGTAGCAGGGTGTGAAGTCCATCCTCTCCTCCACTATTTCCTTTGCAAAGCCCCAGGTAGGATGAAGAATGCAAGGACCACGGCCCCAGAGACAAGCCGGGTGCCCCCTCCCCCCCCCCCACTGCCAAGCCTGTCTTGGAAAGAGCCGTGCCATTCACGGGCAGGGGAAGTTGCTCAGTGGAGCTTAATGGCACAGGGGAAAGCCATTAAAGGAGGAAGAGTGGAGGTTACAGAAAACTTTATTGCTGCCTATAGAGACATCAGGTCTGTGATTCCAGGATTAGTCAGTGCTTTAATGGCGAGCCACTGGCCCATTAGTTGTGCCGGGAAGCCCATTTGGGGTTCTTCCAAAATGGAAAAAAAAGAGAGAGTGTGAGAGAAAGAGGAGGGGGGAAGAGGGAAAGGGGCTACCCTAATACCTGGCTCCCTCCAAAGAAATTTGCTCCAACAGATTTCTAAGAGGAGGGGGGGAAGTCAATGGGGGATCTTCATTAGACTTAGCCATACAAGGCTTAGAAAGATGCGCAGTCCAGTTCCAGGATAATGATGATGAAGAAGAGGAAGTTGGTTTTAATATACTGACTTTCTCTACCACTTAAGGAAGAATCAAACCAATTTACAATCACCTTCCCTTCCCCTCCCCACAACAGACACCCTGTGAGGTAGGTGGGGCTGAGAGAGCTCTAAGAGAGCTGTGACTAGCCCAAGGTCACCCAGCTGGCTTCATGTGTAGGAGTGGGGAAACCAACCCGGATCACCAGATTAGCATCCACCATTCATGTGGAGGTGTGGGGAATCGAACCCGGTTCTCCAGATTAGAGTCCACCGCTCCTAACCACCAGTCTTAACCACTACAACATGCTGATGGCGCTCACCCCAGTGCAACTGGCTTGGGTCCCATGCCTCTCCCCCCATCATCAAAGTCAAAAATAATAGCAGTCGGGCAACTACCCTAGACATGGGATTATCTTCACAGAGTCCCTGGCAAATAGGTTGCCACCTGCAATGGATGTTGCTGATTGCTGACCCTTCCTCTCCATTAACTGTGTCTGGAAGGTGCTGAAATCAGTTCGTAGCCACAGTAAGAACCCAACAATGACATCAGAGAATTGACACATCATGCACAAGCAGGCTGCCAGGAATAGACCGTGGTGTTTTCCCCAGTAGAGCCTTCCATAATCTGGTGGTCAGAAGGCCAGCAGGTAGAACACCCTTGGCAGCACATTTCCCAGAAGAAAGGTCAGAGTTGTGTGGGCGTCTTGCAGACGGTGCTTGTAACGGCACCCAGTGTGTCGGCTGAGGTGTCTGTGGAAGAGGACCAAGTTTCTTGGCAGAGAGGTAGGGAGGAATGCATTCTTCCTCAGCCTGGCGGTTGGGGGCAACCTGTGAACTTCATGGGACCTTGGTTGGGAAACAGCAAAGCACTAGGAAGCAGGAGAGATGGGCTGGAAGGGGTCGAGGCGTCCTCTACTATGCAAAGCTACGGCTCTTGTCTTCTTAAAAATGGTTAACCCCTTATATGCGATTGGAGCAGGGTCTGGTTTGTTCTGTCTGGGCTGCAGATCTCAGCCAAGCTCTTCACTGACCTACTGGGGTGCAGACAGTGCTGACTGTGTTTGGAGAGCCACCTGTCTGGAGAGCTTCTGCTATCCCTAAGCCAACAGCTGCCCTCTTGAAGGCATAGAAATTGTCCAATGGAAACAACCAAACAGATCTTCACACAACCAGCAAGGGAATGTGATCCTCTATGACTTCTGGTGTGGCCGGTACCTGACTTTAATCCCACAAAACAGATATAAGGAAGTATTTCTTCACACAATGCATAGTTAAATTGCAGAATTCCCTGCCCCAGGAAGTGGTGATGGCTGTCAAGTTGGAAGGCTTTAGGAGGGGAGTGGACATGTTCATGGAGGAGAGGGCTATCCATGGCTACTAGTAAAAATGAATACTAGTCATGATGCATACCTATTCTCTACAGTATCGGAGGAGCATGCCTATTAGGTACTATGGAATACTGGCAGGATGCTACTGCAGTCATCTTGTTTGTGGGTTTCCTAGAGGTACTTGGTTGGCCACTGTGTGAATAGGCTGCTGGACTTGATGGGCCCCTTGTCTGATCCAGCATGGCCTTTCTTATGTTCTTAGGTATGTTTGTACTTCTGTATCGAGTACAATATTTAATCCTGCTTCCAAGGAGTTCACATATAATTCCCTGTTTTATCCTCACAACAACCCTGTGAGGGAGGTTAAGCAGTGACTGCGCTGCTGACCCATCCCATGGGCTGTACATATTAGGTATGGCTGGAAAGCACTAAAGTATTTGGAAAATATACTGATTCTGAAAGTTAACATGTCCGCATTTGTAAGCACGGCCGGCTAGCTGTGATCTGTTGTGCTTTTTCAGCTGCAGTCTGAAAGTGTAACTTAAAATCAATGGGTAAGAAAGCTTTCTTCTTAAGGAAAGAAAGATAAACAAAGGGTAATTCTGCCATAGCAGACTCAACCATGTTGACACATTTATTGTGCTTATCTTCAGCACCCGCATAATTAGGGCTGTCCTGGCTGCCTTTCCCTTCCATATAAGGTTAAGGACCAATCAGATTTCAGGGGATTTTACCCGATCTGGTATCAGCATGGAGTAGCCACACCGTTCTCCTTTTGCATAAGTCTTGATAAGTCCATGTGTCCCTCATGTGGACTTTTGGCAGATGTGCTGTATGTGCACTTAATTGTGAGGTGAACATGGGCCTGATTCAGGTTGGGATCACTGCACACGTGGAGAAGAGGCGTCCGCTTTCTCCCCCCACCTAGCATCATTTTCCTTATTTGAAAAGGCCCCAGGGAACTGCTATTTGCTCATTAGGGAAACTTGTGTATTCTGATGGCTTCGTACCAGTTTCTTTAAAAGGGTAAATAGCTTCTTCACAAGACCTCTTCAGGTCGGAAAATTCCATGGGTTGGGGGGTTGGAAGCCCCTTCTCCTTACACATAATTGGCTCCATGCATTTGAGAACTGAGTTCCCAGCACAAACCTCCGCAGGCACGTCTGACCCAAAAGTCTTATACTCCTGCAAAGCACTTGGACCACACTAAAGCATGACTCCGCATTCGTCAACATTGCCATGGTGAAAGAGCAACAGGAAGTAGGAAGTGGGGGTTCCCAAGGGCCGATTCAGGAGAAGATTATTTGTGTGCCCCCAGTTTAAGATGCGGTACCTCTCCAAGCCAGTATTGAGTCCCCGACTTGGAGTTTATAGAGCACAAACAGAATCGATTTGTATTGTACGTAGAGTGAGCTGCCTGAACAACATGAGATGGACTGACACAACCAAGGAAGCCACGGCCCTCAGTTTGCAAGACCTGAGCAAGGCTGTCAATGATAGGATGTTCCGGAGGTCATTAATGGGTTTTTTTTGCTGTTAACTCACAGCTGTTGGGAGGTGATTTGCCATTGCCTGACTCTGCATCACTTCCAGTGACGTAGGCGCGCCGCACACGTCCACCACAGCCCCGCAAAGCTTCCGCCGATGGAGCTGCAGGGCCTGGCAAGCCTAATGGGAGACCGCCAAGGAATACTGCGGGGAAATGCAGGGGGAGAGCGAGGTGACCTCTGAAAGTCGGAAATAGCATGCATATTCAAAACAAAGACCCATAGTCATCAGAGGGGTGACTGCGAGGGAAACAGCCATGCATAAAAGGCCTTTGCTTCCTAGGTCCTGGTTCGACACCTTAACCATTACACAATAAGTCGGAAGTGACTTGATGGCACTGAACTCACAACGATTTAGTAGAAAGAAACAACCTTCTGTATATTAGAACATAAGAACGTATGAAAAGCCCTGCTGGATCAAACCAAGGCCCATCAAGTCCAGGAGTCTGTTCACACAGTGGCCAACCAGGTGCCTCTAGGAAGCCCCCAAACAAGACAACTGCAGCAGCACCATCCTACCTGTGTTCCACAGCACCCAAGATAATAGGCACGCTCCTCTGATCCTGGAGAGAATAGGTATGCATCATGACCAGTATCCATTTTAACTATTAGCCATGAATACCCCTTTCCTCCATGAACATGTCCAGCCCCTCTTAAAGCCTTCCAAGTTGGCAGCCAGCGCCACATCCTGGGGGACGGAGTTCCACAATTGAACTATACGTTGTGTAAAGAAATACTTCCTTTTATCAGTTTGAATCTCTCACCCTCCAGCTTCAGCAGATGACCCTGTGTTCTGGTATTATGAGAGAGGGAGAAAAGCTTCTCCCTGCCCACTCTCTCCAAACCATGCATAATTTTATAGACCTCTATGATGTCTCCCCTCAGCTGCCTTCTTTACAAACTAAACAGCCCTAAATGTTTTAACCACTCTTCATAGGGCAGTTGCTATATTCTCAGAGGTATTTTTCATGATTGTTGCAGGGACAGGTCTGGCTTATGAAAAATAGGTTCTGGGGCTTAGCTCTGATGAGGCCTAGCTAATGCTCCATACCCCCACTTCTGTTTATGTAGGCTGAATGAGACTGGCTAGTGAGAGGGGTAGGGAGGCGGTGCTATTGTGTGTCCCCTTGTCTGTTTGGCAAGAGGAAGGTCTAAAGAGTTGGAGAAAGAAGAAGAAGAAGAGTTGGTTTTTATATGCCGACTTTCTCTACCACTTAAGGAAGAATCAAACCAGCTTACAATCACCTTCCCTTCCCCTTTCCACAACAGATACCCTGTGAGGTAGCTGGGTCTGAGAGTGTGTGACTAGCCCAAGGTCACCCAGCTGGCTTCACATGGAGGAGTGGGGAAACAAATCCCATTCACCAGATTAGCCTCGGCCGCTCATGTGGAGGAGTGGGGAATCAACCCCGGTTCTCCAGATCAGACTCCACCGCTCCAAACCACTGCTCTTAACCACTACACCACATTGGCTCTCAACCCATGCAATCCCTAGCTGGGCCATGAGGTTCTGCCTGTTGGCACTTACAGAGACCACCTCTTGCCGCATGCACTACCAAACAAATTCTCATCAGAGGCTTCCTTTGCAAAGGAGACCCCCCCTCACACCCACACACAACCTCACTTTAAAACCAGCCATTTCCTCTTCCTCACTCTCAACACCTGTTGTCAGTTTCTGACTTGAGAATGCCAACTTATCCTTCAAACAGGTCTGGGTTTCTTTCTTTTTTCTTTTTGTTTCTTTTTAATTCCAATCAATGCGGGTTAATTGAGAGCAGCTTATTTTTACTTCTGCTGGCCTCAAGTCTGCCAGAATCAATACCAGTCATTTCCACTTAAACCATTGTGCCTTTACTGGAACTGTGATCACATCCTGCCCTCCAACCAGTGTATTAAGAGCTGCCCATTGCGGGTGGGGGCTTTCTGCAATGTTCCAGTGGATACCAGACCATTGTAAGACCTGTTTTTAAACAAGTCTATCCTTGATGCTGGATGGCTGCTGATCAGAAATTGGCATGAAATTTGTGTTTTAAAACCTGTATATAACATGTATTCCTCTCAAAAAAATCCTCTGCCGAGGGACGCTCATCCATTCATCTCTGTGGTTTTAATCGGACCCCAGAGAGGTGGCTGTTTCCTCTCTCTGCCACTAGGTGGGGCACCAGGAGCAGGACAGGAGGCATAAAATCGGGAAGTCACCCATTGAGTCAAAATATATTTTCCTAGCATGTGATAGCTCAAGAGAAGGGAAGAAGCTGATAAAATATGGGTACTCTGATGGGCTGCAGAAAGTTGTTACTTCAGGCCTCGGATAGGATCGAGGTTGATGATTAGCTGCAATCTGTTCTGCCAGAATTGTAGTGCCCAGATATAAGGGCTGGCATAAAACACTATGTACTCATACGCACATACTTAGAAGCTTTAGGGAAGTTGGCATCCAAAGGCCTTTAAGCCAATAAATCATACTCTGCCTGGTACTGCCTCTCACCAGTAGAGCGAAACTTTGAATTACCTCTAACCTTAGGAATGTAGGATCTGTTTCCTAGCTCACAAGATCAAGCACTTTCCTAAGTGACGCCTTCGGGCTACACTAATAGGCTATGCTAATTAACTACTAGTAGATATCTAATGTGTATTGGTTCTTTTGTAATACGAAATGTTTCCTTGTAAGGCAAGGTACCTTCCCCCAATCCTAAGGTATAAAGGATCTATCCCATGCTTTGTTCCTTTGTGAGTAACCCTGTGCCTTATCTGTGGTTAACTCACCCCAGCTCTGTGTTTAGCTAAATAAAGAACTGTTTAACTTAACCTCCTCCTTGTTGTCTATCATTGGACTCTATAAGACAACCAGGCACTTCAGAATCTACTTGTATGCCAGATCCCCCCTGTCCATTGGTGGGGGTTGGGAGGGGAAGGGTTGGCAGATCTAGTTTGGGAAACTCCTGGAGATTTGGGGATGGAGCCTGGGGAGTAGAGGGACCTCAGTGGAGTACAAGGCCATAGAGTCCACCCTCCAAAGCATCCATTTTCTCCAGGGAAACTGATCTCTGTAGTCTGGAGATGAGCTGTGATTCCAAGAGATCCCAAGGTCCCACCTGGAGGCTGGCATCCCTAGCTTCAGATAATTTTCTGCTGCCTTTTTGAAATCAATGAAATGGTGCCCTGCAGTGGCCTAAATGGTAAACAATTAAAATAATAAATCTATAACAACAACGGGCAACATAAGCCTATGGTGATAAAATAACAACGGAAATAAAACCAACAAGAAGCATAAAACCAGCCAATAACCAGCAGTCTGTAGACATGGACCTGATTAGGTTGAGGTGGGTTCAGGTACATGAGACAAAGGGGTTGTCCAGGCCAGGGACCAAGAATTTTTGCTCAGTTAATCCTCTCCCTTCTCATTGGTTAATTCATCAATCAATTAATTTGTAGCATGACCCAGTCCTCATTTAATCAGCAAAAAAAAAAAAAAAAAAAAAATGTTGCTGGAAGGAATGGCTATCTGTAGTAGTCCCTTTTCCCATTCCTACCATGCCTGATATCCAAAATAACCTAAACAATCCAATACGACTTCAGTTTGTAGTACTATGGATTCAAATGGGTTATTTTGGAAGGGCGCACAATTTAGAAGCTTTGCTGCACCTAAGTGGGCAATGCGCTGGTTGGTACCAAAGGGTGCACACCAGGACCACCTTGTATGCCTCCCTAAAGTTCATAATGGGAGGGGGAGGAGGGAGAGATGTAATGAAACAGTACGATACCTCCCAACTGATTCATCAATGAAAACCATAGTTAGAGAGTCAGTGTGGTGTAAAGGGCAGTGGACTCTAATCTGGTGAACTGGCTTTGTTTCCCCACTCCTACACATGAAGCCAGCTGGGTGACCTTGGGCTAGTCACAGTTCTGTCTGATCTCTCTCAGCCCCACTTACCTCACAAGGTGTCTGTTGTGGGGAGAGGAAGGGAAGGAGATTGCAAGCTGGTTTGATTCGCCTAAAAAAAGGTAGAGAAAGTCGGCATAACAAAAACAACTCTTCTTCTTCTTCTTCTTCATTTGCAAATTGTTTATAGTTGCAGCCCTACTTGTACCCCCCCCCCCAAAGTTTTATAGTTGTCTTCTATTTAACTGTTTCTGAGCATGTTTTCACTTTAGTTTAAAACTGGGCATTTTTGTAATGTACAAGCCCTGTTTCAGACCTCTCTTGTAATAGTAGGAGATCTCCAGCTACTATCTGGAGGTTGGCAACCCTACTTCCACAGGATCTCTAGAAATTCAGTGCAATCCGAAAAACACTTTCCAGGGAGTAGGCCCCACTGGATAGACCTGAGTAGATCTGTTTAGGATTGCTCTGTCAGCCTCTGAGTGGGGAACTGGACTTGTCTCTAGTATATAAACTCACACGTGAATGAAAATGAATTTGCTGTGCTATGTACAGCTGCCTATTTTGAACAGCTGAAAACAGACCATTTTTTAAAGCAGACCTTCAGCCTAAAGAATAAAGAACTTCTTGGTTTTTTAAAGGCGTAGGAATGGCTATTGCAGAATAAATAAATCCATCAGACAGAGTAGAACGTCCAGCAATATGTAAAAGGAAGTGTTGGGATCTGGGCAGTAATCCTTGCTGTGATAATCCGAGAATCATAAACATGTCTGCATTTCACCTGTAAACTGTTGGAGGGGGGCACGGTATGGTAAAGACCAATTTCCATGAATGCAGGAAATCTAGGTTCACCAGGTGACTTGGTGTCTTGGGGGGGGGGAAGGATTTTACACCATGCAAACTTGAGGGACTCACTGCCTCATGATCCAGTGGCAGTGCCTAGCTTTGATGAATTCAAAAGGTGATTCGATGGATTCATGGAGGATTGGTACCTCAATACATGTGGACCATGATGGCTAGATAGAACCCCCACGTTACAAAGAACTTTGAATAACAATTGCTGGGGCCAACAACAGCAGGAGGCTTTGAACTCCTTCTGGGGGCTTCTGGTTGGCTGCTGTAGAAAAGAAAACAGGACTTGATGGACCCTTGGCTCTTCTTATTTCCTTAAATTAAATAGGATCTTTCAAATAGGCCAAGGCAAAAAGAACATTCACTATCCCAGAATGGGAACCTAGAAGAAAGCATCTGAGTTTACGGCTCTGGTTGTCATAGAAACTCCTGTTTCTTCCCTTTCTCTACATCTCATAGCAGCAAAGATGTGTCCTCAAACCCTCTTTGACCCAAGGGGGGCAATTTTGTCCCACAAATGCTCTCCCTGGGCTTTTCCCTTCTAGCCAGGCTTGTTTCTGTCCTCTGAGCCTAATAGGGAAGAAAAAGGATGAAACCTGGCGGGCGGGGGAGGCATTTGTCAGGAGGAATCAGTGGAAAGGGGGAGGACTAAGCACTTCCCACCTGCTGCTTCTCCCCTACAAGCGCCCTCCCAGTGCAAGCATTATGAGGTAAACGCATAGTTCTTCCTGACTGTGAAGCCTGAACGATTATGGACCCATTTCATCGCCATGAGTTCTTTCCCAAGCTCCTTGTAATGCTTTTGAAGCAGAGAGTAGGGTGGGGTGGAGGGGTAGGGGGTTAAGGGGGAAAAATCCTAGAGAATCCTGGTTATCCTGGGGGTGGTGGTCATGTGATTGGTTTTTGCGCCATGTCTGGGTTGTCTGGGTGGTGTGAGAGGGGCCCGGGGAAACCTTTGTCTGCAGCCCATAGTTGAGGGAGGGGGCTCTTCTTAGCCCTGTTTGGAGAAGAGGGGGAACAGGCGATGCGAAAGACCCTGGAGAGCTGCTGCCACTCTGAGTGCACAATACTGACCTTGATGGACCGATGTTCTGGTCCAGTATAAGGCAGCTTCATAGCGTCTGTCCTCCAAAGCTGCTATTTCCTCCAGATGGACAGATCTCTGTAGTCCGGGCCCCATCTGGAGGTTGGCATCCCTAAAGTTTGGCTGGACTTGAGGACAAACTTTGGGGCTTCTGTTAGTGGGAAGTGGCTTGTGGATCAGACCAAGGAATTATGGGATACTTATTGTTTCTAGCCCCATTTCAGAGACATGCAGACTGTACTAGGTCTCAGTGTACATGCGCACAGGGGGAGCCTCTGTGCCCAGATGGGCTTGCAACCCATCCTTTATTGGTTTATTTCAGAAATACTCAAGAGGAAATGGATCATAACTTTAAAAAATCAACTTTATTACAAGGATGGTATATTCTAATAAAGTTCTGTTAATGTTTGATCCACACCAGCCATATTTTCATTTTTACTGTCTCACACTTTTTCTAATTTTCATGTTCTTCAGATGGTGACCTTATTTGTGCCATGTTGGAAAAGAGTCCCTTTACACACACCTGGTGAGACTAAGCATAATCTGGAGATATCCCTGGAGTTTGCTGGGTCTCCCTGCATGGGTCCAGAGGTCTCTAGTATGTCACCAAATCCGTGATGTCACTGAGCAGCGGTGGCTCAGTGGCATGGTACCAGCTTGGCATACCGAAGGTCCCCAGTTCAATCTCTGGCATCTTCAACTAAAAGAATCAAGTAGTAGGTGATGGGAAAGACCTCAAGCTGAGTCAATGGGGAGCTGCTGCCAGTCAGAGTGGTCCACACAGGCTTTGACACACTGATGGTCTTTCTCAATGATAAAGTGGCTTTGTACAATCTAATGATGAGCAGAAGGCCTCCGTGCATTGCGACGAGGAAGCAGATCCATCTGTGCCCCCAAAGGTATTGGTAGATCCATCAGTGCCCCCAAAGTTCCAACCACAGTTCCTGGTTCCATTTTGAAGCCTGGTGGTGTAGTGGTTAAGAGCGGTGGTTTGGAGTGGTGGAGTCTGTTTTGGAGAACTGGGTTTGATTCCCCACTCCTGCACATGAGCGGCGGAGGCTAATCTGGTGAACTGGATTTGTTTCCTCGCTCCTACATGTGAAGCCACCTGGTGTGACCTTGGGCTAGTCACACTCTCTCAGCCTCACGTACCCCACAGGGTATCTGTTGTGGGGAGGGGAAAGGAAGGTGATTGTAAGCCAGTTTGATTCTTCCTTAAGTGGTAGAGAAAGTCGGCATATCAAAACCAACTCTTCTTCTTCAAGATCTCAGAAGTCTCTCCAAGTCTTAGTGTCGATCAGTTTCTGTAACATATAGCCAAGGAACCTGTCGTTCCCCATACCACCCCCCTTTGCCAAGCCCATTTAGGCTAGAAAGCCATTATCTGATGAAATGAAATAGTGTTTTAGGTGGGGGCTTGCGGGCTGAGCTTTTTGAAGAGGGGAGCAGGAGCGACAACAACCGAAGGGTTGTATCAGCTCCCCGGCTGTATTGCGTTGCGCTCCTTTTATATCTTTGCCCTTTGGGTATAAACAGTGAAAGCAGGTAATTGCAGAAGGGTCCCCTCCCTGCTTGACAGCTGACGCTGGCCCACATGACCTCGCAGGTCCCGGCACGAGACACCCGCCCGCCAACCTCCCCTCCCCATTCGTCTGGTATGACTGCTGCCGTTGCTCCAGACCTGGTAGTGAAGGAGTTGTGTGTGAGAGAAAGTGAGAGGTTTGCCTCCAGCGGAGCTGGCCCAGGGAGGCTTTCTATCCCCTTGCCAAGAAGGGGAGGGCTGGCCACCAGCTGTTGGGGTGGCGGCTGTGGAGAATAGCTCCAGAGAGGGAAGCTTGGGTGGGAAGTGCCGGCAGGATGGTTGACGTGTCTAGGCCTGGCTGCAGTTTGAGCCTCCAAGCTGGCAAACAGATGGGAATCCTGGCTTTGGCAAACGACGGAAGGGGGGAAACCGAGGCCCGAAAACCCGCAGAAACAACACAGGTTGTTATTGGACCCTCGACTTTTTGCAAAGAAGGCGGCTGACGGGAAAAAAACACAACAGCAAAAGAACAGCTCTCGATAGAGGAGGGCGGAGGATGCCAGGGCAGGCACTAGAAAGAGGGAAAATGACCCTTCCAGGGAAGAATGACCTTTGTCATTAAAAGACCCTCTGATTAGCCCTGGCCCCCTTGGGATGTGACCCCTTTCTTCCCATCTCTGCTGCTGACACTGTTTCTTATTCCAGGCTCATTGAACCTCTTCCCTCTGGATTTGCAGGCGACCGTCTCTGTCGGCAAGAGCCGCTTCCTTAAACACCACTGGCTGTGACCGGCATACAGCGGTGAGCTGGCGACGTGCACAGACCACTCACTGCCAACTGACGTGCCACGATGGCGGGGGAGAGCCCTGGCAAGAGTTTTGCGCAGGGCCCTGTGGTCACCTTGAGCCTTCCAATGGACCCGATTGCTGGGAGAATGCTTGGATTCTCAGTTGGGCCAGTTCTTCCTGCCCATCCCAAGTGCTTTGACCTTGGGCTGGAGAGAAGGATGGGGCAAACACAGACCCGATAATTTCCGATGCAGCTCAGACACCACACAGGAGCCACGTAGTGTAGTGATTAAGAAGCCAGCTGGGTGACCTTGGGCTAGTCACACTCTCTCAGCCCCACCTACCTCACAGGGTGTCTGCTGTGGGGAGGGGGAGGGAAGGTGATTTAGCATTTCTCGCTCACTGCAGGTGTAAAGTAGCTCGGTATCACTAGTGAACGGTCTCTGCATTTTCCTAGATCAGGTTTGAATTTTATATATTTATATTTCGCCCTGCACTTCCTGTATTTTATCGCCCCTTGACCTTGCGGTTTGTTTGTTTTGCGTTCGTCTAACACAGAAAGAGACAGGGAAGGCGGCACGGTATAGCCGGACCTCATCAGACCTTAGAAGCTAAGCAGGGTTGGTATTTGGAAGGGAGACCTCCAAGGAAGACTCTGCAAAGGAAGGCATTGGCAGACCAATGCTTCTCACTTGTCTTAAAAGCCCCTTGCTAGGCCTGCCATTAGTCGGCTGCGATTTGACGGCGCTTGACACACACGCCATACAGAATGACTGCTTAGCGAAGATCCACTCATAGCTTGGTGGTGATGGAAAGCGCTGTCAAGTTGCAGCCAATTTATAGGGACCCCATAGGGGTTTCAAGGCAAGAGACGTTCACAGGTGGTTTGCCATTGCCTGCCTCTGCGTAGCAACCCTGGCCTCCCTTACTGGTCTCCCATCCAAATACTAAACAGGGCCGACCCCGCGTAGAAAAGTCGGTTTTTATATGCCGACTTTCTCTACCACTTAAGGAAGAATCAAACCGGCTTACAATCGCCTTCCCTTCCCCCCCCCCCACAACAGACACCCTGTGAGGTAGGTGGGGCTGAGAGTGACTAGCCCAAGGTCACCCAGCTGGTTTCATGCGGTGGAGTGGGGAAACCAACCTGGTGCACCAGATTAGCCTCCGCCGCTCATGTGGAGGAGTGGGGAATCAAACCCGGTTCCCCAGATTACAGTCCACCACTCCAAACCACTGCTTTTAACCACTACGCCACACTGGCTCTTGTGTGTTGTGCTTTGTGAAATGCTTCTGAACACTTCAAAAGTACCTAACAATACCAGCCATTTATATATATTCGCCTGTGTGTGTGTGTGATGAACAGCCAGCTTCTTGTTGTTTTTTAGAGCGTCAGACTAGGATCTGGGAGTCCCGGGTTCGAATCCCCCTCTGCCATGGAAGCTTGCTGCGTGACCTTGGGCCAGTCACATGCTGTCAGCCCAACCTACCACTCAAGGCTGCTTTTAGGGTTGCCAGGTCCCTCTTCGACACCAGCGGGAGGTTTTTGGGGTGGAGCCTAAGGAGGGCCGGTTTTGGGGAGGGACTTCAACGGCATAGAGTCCGATTGCCAAAGCGGCCATTTTCTCCAGGGGAACTGATCTCCATCGGCTGGAGAATAGTTGTAATAGCGGGAGATCTCCAGCTAGTACCTGGAGGTTTGGAAATCAGCACAGTCAAGGTACAAAATTACTGAATTGTATCCCTTGAGGAACTATGACCCTGATTTGAAATAGTACTGGATCAATGACAAACTATCAGGTTTTGGATTGTACAATTGGATTTGATTGAACATGGGGCTGAAGACAACATCTTGAAACGGCCGTCCCCCAGCTCATTCTTTTTGGATTATACCAATCATTGGATATCCTACTTGGATTGGACTTTTTCAACCATAACATAAAGAAAAATTGCATATTAGCCCCCAGCTCATTCTTTTTGGATTATACCAATCATTGGATATCCTACTTGAATTGGACTTTTTCAACCATAACATAAAGAAAAATTGCATATTTGCACCTATAACACACAGAATAATTGTACACCTGAATGGTTGACATTAAGTGATTTTTATGTATTATAGTAGTAGGATAAGTAATGGTTGTACAGCACTTGTTGTAATTTGTCCTAACCCCTAATCATAATTTTGCAATTTTGTACCTTGACTGTGCCGATTCCCAAACCTCCTTAGGTACAAGCATAGCCACGCCCGTTAGTACCTGGAGGTTGGCAACCCTGGTTGTTTCGAAGATAAAACTGGAGGCGGGAAGGACGAGGAAAGCCACTGTCGCCCCCACCCCAATCGGGGAGCAAAGCGGGGTATAAACGAAGGCACTCAATCCAAGGAGAGACCGAGCCCCGGACTGCGGGGAGAGCAGGGGGCCAGTTGCCAGCCTCCCCCCCCCCGGCCAGCTTGCATTCAAGGGCCGGCCCGGGGAGGGATCGGGTGACCCCTCCCGACCCCCGCCGCTTCCCTGGGCCGCGGATCGCGTTACGCAGCCCTGGAAGCCCAAACGCCATCCATTATTCAGCCCCGGCGCGCCGCTTCCCAGGGCGCAGCTTGCACCCGCTCGCCGGGAGGGAGGCAGGCAGGGGGGCAGGGGGGCAAATCCATCACCGGGGGTGGGGAGGCGGCATCCATCCCCCGCCTCCGTTAATGCTCTAGCTAGTGCTCGCCAAAGCCAGCCGCAGCGCCTTCCCGGCACAGGGCAGCGAAGGGCGGCTGACGCCCACCCTCTTCCTGAAACGCGCGCCGCGGAGGGGGGACCTCTTCCAGACTGAGCTCCAGCCAGGGTGGGGTGGGGTCTGGTGGGGTGGGGGGGATAAAGAGGGGGCTGCCTGGGCCGTCTGTTTTTTTTTTTTTTTTTTTTTAGTTTTTTTAAATTCATATTCTAACATCAAACCAAAGAGGGGAAAAAAAGAAAAATACAAACGGACACTTCCAACATTTTGAAGCTTCATTATATAGCCAGTTAAAGATGTATTAATGGCTGCTGTAACAGGAGATTCGGCAGGGAAGAATCCAAATCACATAACTAGATATGCCTCCAAAATGTTCACAAGGGTTCAAAGTAGGTCACGCACAACGCGCTGACTTGTGTCCAGCCCTGACCAAAGGTCTCACAGACTGTCACTTGGAAATGATTCAAAGTACCCTTAAAACCCACCACAAACAAGTGTCCCTCCACCGTAGTAGTAGAAAAGGGCAAGATTGGTTCTTGTGGGTTATCCGGGCTGTGTGACCGTGGTCTTGGTATTTTCTTTCCTGACGTTTCGCCAGCAGCTGTGGCAGGCGTCTTCGGAGGAGTCACACTGAAGGACAGGGTCTCTCAGTGTCAAGTGTGTAGGAAGAGACCCTGTCCTTCAAGTGTGACTCCTCTGAAGATGCCGGCCGCAGCTGCTGGCGAAACGTCAGGAAAGAAAATACCAAGACCACGGTCACACAGCCCGGATAACCTACAAGAACCAATGAACTCTGACCGTGAAAGCCTTCGAATTTTTTCTGAAGAAGTGAGCTGTGGCTCCCGAAAGCTCATACCCTACCAAAAAATATTTTTGTCAGTCTTGAAGGTGCTACTGGACTCTTGCCCTTTTCTACTACTGCAGACAGACTAACACGGCTACCCACTGTGAATTACCTCCACCATAGTGATAGACTTCCGAAGAAGTGTCTCAACAGTTTAAAATTAAACAGTATAACAGTATTTTCAAATTTCTAAATTATACCTATAACTCGTTCACTATATTAGTAAAATTCATTTTCACCACTTAGTCCCAGTATGCGAAGGCCTTTGACCATGTATTTTTAAATTCTTCTAAATCCTTCCCATGTAGTGCCATCTTAACAGCATTATAGTCCCCACCCTGCCTTCCCCCCCCGCAAAGCAGTGCGCTGGGTAGGCTTGCCAACCTCCAGGCCGTCACAAAAATAAAAAAGGGTCGAACTATAGTTGCTAGGGTTGCCAGGTCACTCTTCACTACCGGTGGGAGTTTTTTTTTGGGGGGGGGGCAGAGCCTGAGGAGGGCGGGATTTGGGGAGGGAGGGACTTCAACGCCATAGAGTCCAATGGCCAAAGCAGCCATTTTCTCCAGGTGAACTGATCTCTACTGGCTGGAGATCAGTTGTAATAGCAGGAGATCTCCTGCCACTACCTGGAGGTTGGCAACCCGAATAGTTGCCAACTTGTAATAGCTACAATACCAAAAAAAACAACAACTCAGGCTATGTATAGTACTATGTACAGTGTTTGGAACACTGTTCTGTTTAGCGGTACGCTGTGAGAAATATTGTAACGTTGTAAATTTTGGAATGTAGTTCTATGAGTAGCTATACATAGCCTTAGTTGCTTTTTTAGTATTGTAGCAACCTCTGGGTGGTGGCTGGAGATCTCCCTCTATTACACCTGATCTCCAGGTGACAGAGAAAATGGCCGTTTTGGGCGTTGGGCTCTATGACATTGAAGCCCCTCTGCAAACCCCTCTCTTCTCAGGCGCCACCCCTAAAATCTCCAGGTATTTCCCAACCCGGAGCTGGCAACCCTAGCACTGGGGCCTCTATCTACAGAACCACTCACAGGAATAAAAATGTAAATGGTCGATAAAATTAACGATATATTTATTGGTGCTTCCATAATGAACAAGGCGTAATAGTTAAATTGTGGAACTCCCTGCCCCAAGATGTGGTGATGGCTGCCAACTTGGAAGGCTTTAAGAGAGGAGTCGACATGTTCATGGAGGAGAGAGGTATTCATGGCTACTAGTAAAAATAGATACTAGTCATGATGCATAGCTATTCTCTCCAGGATCAGAGAATGCCCATTATATTAGGAGCTGT
The DNA here is from genome assembly GCF_029931775.1 of Euleptes europaea. Taxonomy (NCBI): domain Eukaryota; kingdom Metazoa; phylum Chordata; class Lepidosauria; order Squamata; family Sphaerodactylidae; genus Euleptes; species Euleptes europaea. The sequence goes on along the minus strand of NC_079324.1, from coordinate 18,865,093 downwards.
GGAACACAGGCAGGACAATGCTGCTGCAGTCGTCTTGTTTGTGGGCTTCCTAGAGGCACCTGGTTGGCCATTGTGTGACTAGACTGCTGGACTTGATGGCTCTTGGTCTGATCTAGCATGGCCTTTCTTATGTTCCTTTCTGACATTATACTTCAGTATTTATTCTTAATCCAAACCCAAATTAACATTAATATTGTTCATTATCTTTAGTAAAACACATGCTAAATATGCATTTTCCAATAACAATTACTTATAGTTTAGTATAGTATTTATTCATTGACAGCAAGTTACTACATAGATTAGTGTGGGGGCCCTGGGCAATTGCCCAGTGTGTCCATGCATTCAGATGGCCCTGGAAGCTGCCTCATGCCAGCCCTGTGGTTTATGGGTTAGGGGGAACGGTTCACCATCCCTTGTGAACACATTCACATTAATAATCAGGATACAGTGTGTGCTGGGTTTTTCTTTATATGTGCGCTCAGAAATTTTCATATTACAAATCCTACATATGAAAAAAGCCCACATTTTTTCCAGGTACTGGTCCCCAGTTTCACTTCTAAAATGGACATGTTGGCTTTTTCTTACAAACTGGTGTGTGTCTGTACGTGCCGGATGTAAATGTGTTCCCTGTAACTTGTGAATAGGGCTCAGACCATTGGTTCGTCGAGCCTGGTATTACCCCGATCACATGTTACGGGGAACACAAGTACAATTTGGGTTGCCAACCTCCAGGTACCAGCTGGAGATCTCCTGCTATTACAACTGATCTCCAGCCAATAGAGATCAGTTCCCCTGGAGAAAATGGCTGCTTTGGCCATTGGACTCTATGGCATTGACATCGCACCCCTCTCCAAACCCCGCCCTCCTCAGACTCCACCCTGAAAATCTCCAGGTATGTCCCAATCCGGAGTGGGCAGCCCTGCATACAATCTGTGTACTTGATTTTCCTTTATGGGTATTGAGTAATTCTGATGTTAAGGTTCATGCATCTACAACTAAATTTATTTATTTATAACATTTATTAGCCAGCTTTCTCCCTTGCGGAACTCAAGATGCCTTACAATATAGGTAAAGGTAGTCCCCTGTGCAAGCACCGGGTCATTACTGACCCATGGGGTGACATCACATCCTAACATTTACTAGGCTGACTGTGTTTACGGAGTGGCTTGCCATTGCCTTCCCCAGTCATTTTCCCTTTACCCCCGGCAAGCTGGGTACTCATTTTACCGACCTCGGAAGGATGGAAGGCTGAGTCACCCTCAAGCCGGCTACCTGAAACAACTTCTGTCAGGATTGAACTCAGGTCGTGAGCAGAGCTTTGACTGCAGTACTGCAGCTTACCACTCTGCGCCACGGGACTTGCTGGCTTACTTACCGTACTTTACTTACAATATAAGTAAAACCTAGAGAAACACAATAAAAACAACAATTATAAAAAACCAATAAAAGTCAACAATTTAAAAACTCCAATTATGTGTGATTGAAACCCCACATTTATACAGGTTATGGACCCTGGAGATCATTTGTGAACATGCATTGAGTCTTTCTTACAAACAGATCTAAACACAGAATGTATGAGTTCCGCTCTAACATGTGAGCATTGCTAGTGTCTATTTGACTTGCAGTTGCTCTCCAGGGTCTCAGGTTTGGGTTTTTCGCATCACCTGCTGCCTGATCTTTTTAACTGGAACTGCCAGAGATTGGATCAGGTATCTTCTGTATGCAAAGCAGATGTTTTGTCACTGAAGCTGACTTATATTAGCCCTGTTCATATGTTACAGTGAACACCTACCTGTGTGCGTGCTCACTGTACATGCACAATCTAGTATATATTGTACATGATTGTATGTTCAATCACTGTAACTTGTGACTTGTAACTTGTAACTATTGTGTCACCCTATTGGTGTGTCAAGGTCACTCATGCCTACTGTGGCTGGCAGTGGCTCTTCAGGGTCTTTCCCAGCACCTATTAATTGAGATCCTTTACCTGGAGAGGCCAGGAATTCTAGAAGAAGAAGAGTTGGTTTATATATGCTGACTTTCTCTACCTTTTTAAAGGAGAATCAAACCGGCTTACAATCTCCTCCCCTTCCTCTCCCCATAACAGGCTCTATATGAGGTAGGTGGGACTGAGAGAGTTCAGAGAGAACTGTGACTAGCCCAAGGTCCCCCAGCTGGCTTCATGTGGAGGAGTGAGGAAACCAACCCGGTTCACCAGATTAGAGTCCCCTGCTCATGTGGAGGAGTGGGGAATCAAACCTGGTCCTCCAGATTAGAGTCTGCCGCTCTTAAACACTACACCACGCTGAACCAGGGACCATTTGTCCCCACACATTCCTTTGGTACTTCAGACACCATAGAATGAAAAGAGCTTCATATTAACAGAGGAACAATTGAAGCATGCTGGGAAAGGGGTGAGCCCTTGTTTCATTCTTGACTTTCTGCGGCATCTGGACAGCATCTGTGAAAGGCGTTCCAAGGTCACAAACTCTTCCTGGGTTAATAGCTCAGGGGGTAAGGACAGAGCAGTTGCCTGCCACCTTCATGTCACGGGGCAGTTTCATACATGGGGTTGGCACAGCCATTCTTTACCAGCTGTCAGGGGTGACCTGATTTGGGAGACTCTGCCCACGCTGAAAGCAGTAAGATGGATTCAATATGAGCCGTGGATAAATACTTGCATAATGTGAGTACATGGCTATTGCACATTTCTGCAAGATGCATTTACTATCAATAGCACAGCTGTTTTTAAAAAATAAAATAAATGCATGCAGCCAGGATGGCTTGGCCTGCTTGTGAACTTCCGAAGGGATCAAACTGGCCTTTGCTGGAAAGAGAGTGCTGGACCAGACGCCTGGATTCAACAAGGCTGTCCTTAAAGTTTGGAACAGAGTACAATGGGAACGAATCAGACATAGGGTTGCCAGCTCCGGGTTGGGAAATACCTGGGGATTTTTGGGGTGGAGTCTGAGGAGGGTGGGGTTTGGGGAGGGGAGGGACTTCAATGCCATAGAGTCCAGTTGCCAAAGTGGCCATTTTCTCCAGGTGAACTGATCTCTGTTGGCTGGAGATCAGTTGTAATAGCGGGAGATCTCCAGCTACTACCTGGAGGTAGACACCTTCCACTTTGTTGAAGCTAAGTGCTTCTTGATCTGGTCAGGGCCTGGATGTAAACATTACATAGGCCAGCAGTTTATTTAGCTATTTATACCCTGCTTTTCTCCCCAATAGGGCCCCCAAAGTGGCTTACAACATCCTCCTCCATTTTATCCTCACAACAACCCTGTGAGGCAGGTTAGGCTGAGAGAGATTAACTGACCCAAGGTCACCCAGTGAGCTTCCATGGCAGAGTGCGGGTTCGAACCTGGGTCTCCCAGATCCTAGTCCGACATGCTAACAAATTTGCTTTGGTATAAGATCTCAAGGTGTGGGCTCTGATTCATCAATGCTTCTGCCCAATATATTCCTTCATGTTTGGTGGTGGCAGAAAGTGCCGTCAAGTCACAGATGACTTATGGCGACCCCGTAGGATTTTCAAGACAGATGTTCAGAGGTGTTTTGCCATTGCCTGCCTCCGCGTCATGCCCCTGGTATTTCTTGGAGGTCTCCCATCCAAATTCTAGCCAGGACCGACCCTACTTAGCTTTTGAGATCTGATGAGATCGGGCTAGCCTGGGGCTATCCAGGTCAGGGCCCATCATGTTTAGGTGTGCCATAAGACATTTTATCAACTTAGCTGGAGAAGACTGACATGGCTACTCCTCTGCCAAAAGGAATAGTAGCTGAATGGCCATTTTTAAAAAGCTGCTTTGGAGGAGGGGGGTTCAGTTTTAAGTGGAGGCACAGAGAGGGGAGGGAGTTTCACCCTTTCTTCACTTCCCCCCCTCTATTTCAAATCACCCTGTAACTGCTCCGCCTGTGATGTTCCAAACACATTTTATGAGACCAAACTTGTTGAATTGTATTATGTCCCTCTTCTGACTCTGATCTGGAGAATTGGGTTTGATTCCCCACTCCTCCACATGAGCAGCAGACTCTAATCTGGTGAACCGGGTTGGTATCCCCACTCCTCCACATGAAGCCAGCTGGGTGACCTTGGGCTAGTCACACTCTCTCAGCCCCACCTACCTCACAGGGTGTCTGTTGTGGGGAGGAGAAGGTGATTCTAAGCCAGTTTGATTCTTCCTTAAGTGGTAGAGAAAGTCAGCATATAAAAATCATGACAATTACGACGACGACTACTACTACTTCTTCTCCTCCTCCTCCTCCTCTTCTATCGCTTCGCCATTCCAAAGTAGCTCACTTGTCTATAGAAAAGAATAGGAGCTGGAGTTTTGTAACATTGTTTATTTAAGCTCTTACTATTTCTATTTATTTAGCACTGTCCACATACATGATGTGCCATAGTGTAATAGGTGTGGAAGATAAAGGTTCCCTGCCCCAAAGAGCTTACAATCTAAATTTCAGCCGGGGAGGAGAACACTAAGGAAGATGAAGGGATAAATATTCACACGCATTGAGGGTTTCCCTTTTGAAACCCCCCCTTTTTGTGTCATGGGACGAAAGGGATGCCTTGGCTTTTAAAAATAGTTAACATTTAAATATTAATTGAACCATTTAGTTACATCAGGGCCGATGAACAAAAACAGCCATGCATGATTCATGGAGGCCAGTGGCGAGCATCTCTAATAATTCACAAGGTAACAAGGGGAGGAATTTCCTGGTTTCTTAGAAGGAGGGACCCAGGAAACATGAGGCTGAAGAATCTGACGCAGGTGTCTAACAAGGCAGCTGAGTTTTTCTAATATGCAAGGTTATTTGCTTGAAGCCTCATCTCAGAGAGATTAATGATGGTCCATCCAGAGGGTTAGTTAGAGGCGTCCACCATGATTGATGTCTGATAGCGAGGACAGCTCTTAGGGTAAAATAGGAGCACCATTCTCACAATTCATTACATTGGTGAACTGCAGTGAGAAGGCAGCTCGGTAAAGGAAAGTAGGGCTGAGACAAATGGGAGGTGGGCAATGTTTTGCAAAAAATAATAATAATACAATACAACAATAGAGCCTTGCAAAATGTCTTCCTTTCCAGCTATCTTTCTGTGGGGTTTTGAAAGGGGGCAGGCCAGCAACGCCAGCAATTCTAGCATCAGTTCCCCGGTCCCAAAAAAGAAGTACCAGTCCCTCCACTGTCTTCTAAGCAGCAGCTCTCAGATCAGTTACTTGCAAGGTCACTGACGGCAAACAAAGACCAAGTAAGGGAATCCCTCACTCTATTTTGTCTTTGTTTGCCGTCAGTGATGTGAAGACGTAACCAAACCCTATTGGCTGTGCAGCAGGAAGATTTTTGAAAGAAAGAAAATTGCAACAATGCATAGCTGATCAGAGCAGGCCATGAAAGCAAGTGGACAGAAGCAAAGGGGATTAGCTTTAGGGGGTACACCTTTCAGCCCCCTCAATACCTCTTTTCTTGCTTGAAAATGTTTTGCTACCAAACCTTTGGCTTAGAAGAAGAAGAAGAGTTGGTCTTTATATGCTGACTTTCTCTACCACTTAAAGAAGAATCAAACCGGCTTACAATCCCCTCCCCACAACAGACACCCTGTGAGGTAGGTGGGGCTGAGAGAGCTGTGACTAGCCCAAGGTCACCCAGATGGCTTTGTGTGTAGGAGTTGGGAAGCCAACTTGGTTCACCAGATTAGCTTCTGTCGTTCATGTAGAAAAGTGGGGAATCAAGCCGGTTCTCCAGATCAGAGTCCACCACTCCAAACCACCGTTCTTAACCACTACACCACACTGGCTCTTTAAGGAAGAATCAAATTTACAATCTCTTTCCCTTCCTCTTCCCACAACAGACACCCGGTGAGGTAGGTGAGGATGTGAGAGCTCTAAGAGAGCTGTGACTAGCCCAAGGTCACCCAGATGGCTTTGTGTTTAGGAGTGGGGAAACCAACCCAGTTCATCAGATTAGCATCCACCACTCACATGGAGGAGTGGGGAATCAAACCTGATTCTCCAGATTAGAGTGCACCCGTTGAAGTGGCAAACATGTGCTGAAGTGTGCGCACACACACACACACACAGAGTCAACCAGGGCCTTTCCCAACCGTGTGTCCTGGCCCTAATCAAATCGCCTCCTACGCGGCGTTTCTGAATTAACTGAAATGACGCAAATCTGCATAACCAGCTAGCCTTCCTCCTAATGCTTTCAATTTGTTCTAATAGACGTTTAATGAATACTTTATAAAGCCTTGAATGGGGTATTTTAAAATCAATGGTGCTATTTTATTGCCATTTGTATGATCTTGATTCGGAGAGTCTCTTGGCTCCCTGGTGCCCATTGATTGAGAGTGCTGATCAATGGGCCGAGACCCAAAGCTGTTGTTTACCTGCATAGACAAGGGACTAAAGAAGTTGCGTCCTGGGCAGTGGCCTATTTTTGAGGGAGGGGAACAGATTTTTTAATAGCTGACAAGCCCAAAAAGCTGCCTTCTACTGACCATTCTTCTATCATTCTGAGCATTGTTTGCTCAGACTGGTAGCAGCTCTCCAGGGTCTCAGGTAGGGGTCTTTCACTTCACCTACTATCTGATCCTTTTACCTGGAGATGCTGGCGGTTGAACCTGGGTCCTTCTGCATGCAAAGATTTTGCTTCTTTCTCTCTGTTAAGTGCCGCCGAGTCACTTCCGACTCATGGTGACTCTATGAATTAATGACCCCCAAAACACTTCTCCATATTCTGTCCTAACAGTAGTCTCTTGTCCACAGCACACATCAAAACAATCAGATGTTGTGGCACTCCCATCTCCTTTAAAACCAGCCATAGCTTTTCATGATCTACACAGTCAAAAGCTTTGCTGTAATCTATCGTCTTTTATACATGGCTGTTTCCCTCGCAGTCACCCCTCCGACAACTTTGGGTCTTTGTGTTGATTACGCAGGCTGTTTCCGACCATCAGAGGTTGCCTTGCTCTCCCTCCCCTGTGTTTCCCGACGTTTTGCCCCCGTTTTCAAGTTTGAGATAAAACAGGTCTGTGAAAACTCCGGCAAAATGCAGGGAAATGCAGGGGAGAGTTTTGTGACCTCTGACTAGGGTTGTGTGCATATTGATAACCCGAACCGAAAATAAACCTGAAAAGCTGTTTCAGCAATATTCAGGTTTTGATTTTATGGAATACCAAAACCTGGGAATAAAGCCAAAGCCCGATAGCCAATTGCCGAATCAACCAAATAGGTATTCAGCTTTTTTTTTACTTTTGCTTTCCCTAGGCTTTTCCCTATGGGAATTCTTTTAATGAGCTCTGGGGAGAACATTTTTGGAGGTAGAGTTCCCAAATTTTCAGGGTAGCTTCAAGGGATGCTTCTTGTATGAACCCCAAAGTTTGGTGAAGATTGGGTCAGGGGGTCCTATTTTATGGGGTCCCGAAGGGGTCACCCCCTCCTCCATAGAGAAGCATGGTAAAATATTGTCGAAGGCTTTCACGGTCAGAGTTCATTGGTTCTCGTAGGTTATCCGGGCTGTGTAACCGTGGTCTTGGTATTTTCTTTCCTGACGTTTCGCCAATAGCTGTGGCTGGCATCTTCAGAGGAGTAACACTCACTGTCCTTCAGTGTTACTCCTCTGAAGATGCCGGCCACAGCTGCTGGCGAAACGTCAGGAAAGAAAATACCAAGACCACGGTTACACAGCCCGGATAACCTACGAGAACCAAAGCATGGTAAAGTTTACAATGCTTCTCTATGGATGGCGTCGACCCCTTCGGGACCCCATAAAATTGGACCCCCTGTCCCAAACTTTACCAAGCTTTGGGGTTCATGCAAGGAGAGTCCCTTGCAGCTATGCTGCGAATTTGGTGACTCTACCTTGAAAAATGCCCCCTCCCGGGATAATTTTAAAAGTACTTACTTTTCATACTCTGTCATGGCCACCTCCTTCCTCACTCCAGAAACTCAGTTTCCCATGAATGCTTGCAATGGGTCCACCCATTGCTACACATAGCTTGCAGCAGGTTCTCCAGCCCAGATCAAGAGTGGGGTGGGTGGGGGCTGCTTCAGCTGGCTTGTGGGCCAGATGAGAGCTCTCAAGGGGCTGGATCCTGCTCGTCCGTGGGCCGTAGGTTTGACACCCCTGCTCTAACCAGTACCCATCATACTGGACCTTACTGGGTATTACATTGCTCCCACCTTCCACCAGCACAAGTTTCAGTTTAATAGCAGCAATTTTACTCTAACCAGGAGATTTGCCTGCCCCTAGTTGGTTGATCTACACTGATTAAACCAATTAAGTTTGCATACATTCAAAGGCGTGCCATTGAGAAATAGCTCATGTCCTCTTCTTGTGAGAAAGGAAGGATCCGTCCCGCAGGCCCCTGTGCAGGAAGCACAAGTATTTTGGAATTCAAAGAGCAACTTTCTCTTGTCCCTCCCTGGAGAGGCTGAAGGTCACACTCAGGGTTAATCTGCTGGCTGGTAATCACCCCAGCGACTGAAGAAAAGAAAGAAGAGAATATGGAAAAGGTCTCTGGGTCAGGCCGTGGCCTAGGGTGCTCTTAACTGCTTCGTGCTGTGGCCAGCTCTCCGGCATCCTGCTTGGGAGAATCCTGCTTGTGCTCTTAGACAATGGACCTTTTCTTGCCTCCCCCTGGACAAAACAGTCCCATCTTGTGCTGCTATTTAGTACAGAAGAGATTCCATGCTGCTACAGAAATGCTGGATCTCTCTCTCTCAGAAAGCAGGCAAAGACCTGCTTTCTGATAGCATCCATCAGAGGGCAAACAAATATGTGTAAGTCATATTTCAGATTCTCTCCCCACCCCAGCCAGCATGGAGAGCCAGTGTGGTGTAGAGGTTAAGAGCAGTGGTTTGGAGTGGTGGACTCCGATCTGGAGAACCGGGTTTGATTCCCCACTCCTACACATGAGTGGCAGAGGCTAATCTGGTAAACCGGGTTGGTTTCCCCACTCCTACACATGAAGCCAGCTGGGTGACCTTGGGCTAGTCACAGCTCTCTTAGAGCTCTCTCAGCCCCACCTACCTCACAGGTGGTCTGTTGTGGGAAGGGGAAGGGAAGATGATTGTAAGCTGGTTTGATTCTTCCTTAAGAGGTAGAGAAAGTTGGCATGTAAAAACCAGTTCTTCTTCTTCACCCCAAATGTGACCGAGAATTCCCTCGCAGTGTACTGTTCAGCTCTCACAGGGTACAGATCTGCCTTCCTCTAGCGGTAAAATTTCAGGCAACGGCTATGAAATATATTTGGCCACTCAGTTAAATGGGTCTTAGTCCCTAATAAATACTCTAGGGAGTCACAGCCATAGATGGTAAACTGTGTACAACTGTCCTTTGCTCCGAGGGCCTCGGTGTGGGTTCAAATATAAATCGAAATAATTTTTTTTAAAAAAACAACCACAAACACCACATGGAAACCACTTTAAATCACCAGAGCTGCATCTGGTGGAAAGGACCTCCAAGGAGACAGGGCAAGGCCCCGACCCACCACGCCATCTGGGGAAATGAAAGCGTCTTCCCTCCTGCATGTTGCCTTCTCGCCTCCCCTCCCCTGGCTCCCCTCCCCGCTCTTGGAGATGGAGGATTCTGCTGGCTGGCTCCCCCGCCCTCCTCTCCCCAACCCAGCCTCCCTTCCTTGGGGGTGGGGGGTAATTGTAGCAGCGCGAAGAGCATATGGCCAGGCAGGGCTACCTGCTGGTGCACCAGATGTGAACTGGGTGCCGCGGATCAAGGGCGCATTAAAAGGCCTCGCCTCTCTGTCTGGCTTCGGCACTTGCTCACCCTCTGCCCAGGCAGGTTCTTTTGAATGATGGCTCTTAAAAGGGCCACTCAAATAGGCCTCTCTCCCTGCGGCTGTCGGTATGCCTGGGGGAGATGGAGGGGGGCGGAGAACAGGTTCTTTTTATGGCTGCCTTCCTCCTTCTCTCACACTTCTCCGTCTGCTCCTCAGACCCACTTTTCAAAGCAGGCGTAGGGAGCAGTGAGGAGGGGGGCTTAATTTATGGCCAGAATTTCATTCAGCGGGGGAATCATCAGGATAGTCACTGAAACGTCCTTTCGATGCTAGAGGTTCTATTAGGGTTGCCAACCTCCAGGTACAAGCTGGAGATCTCCCGCTATTACAACCAATCACCAGCCGATCGAGATGTTCACTTGGAGAAAACTTCCGCTTTGGCAATTGGACTCTATGGCATTGAAGTCCCTCCCCTCCCCAAACTCCACCCTTCTCAGGCTCCGTCCCTAAAGCCTCTTGCTGGTGGCGGAGAGGGACCTGGAAACCCTAGGTTCTATCCTGGGGCATGTTTTAAAAAAGTGCCTCCAAACATGTGCAGAGTGTCTCTTTTTCCTTATCGCCACAATCAGATCTCTGTTCCTTCTCCCTCTAATAAGGGAAATAATTTTCGAGGTGAAAAGTGAATGCCTGCCAATCAGACAAGCACACTGGAGACACTGTAGTTTTAGAAATGCAACTTTCCACAAAAGCCTCACCATTCACCGAACCATTGATTCAAACATTTTGATCCTACCCATCCTAGCTGCAGGATCACTGAGGCCCACAACTCATTGCTTTAAGCCTGGCTCACGCTTGCCAAAAAGAGTCTTGAAAGAAAGAAAACTTCCTGTTATTTCTGAAATGTCATTAATGATTAGGGTTGCCAGCTCCAGGCTGGGAAATACCTGGAGATTTTGGGGGTGGAGTCTGAGGAGGGTGGGGTTTGGAGAGGGGAGGGACTTCAAGACTATAGAGTCCAATTGCCAAAGTGGCCATTTTCACCAGGGGTACTGATCTCTATCGGCTGGAGATCAGTTGTAATAGTGGGGGATCTCCAGCCACCACCTGGAGACTGGCAACCCTATCTACGATCCATATTATGGCAAAGGGTCTACAGCTCAGCCGGTGTCTGCTCCCCAGGCCTCAGTAAGATGTGCCAACTTTCTGTGGGTGCAAGGAGGGGGCCATGTTTGCTGACCCCCCTCTTGTGTGTGGGGTTGCCAACCTACAGGTGGCACCTGGAAATCTCAAAAAACCATAGAATCATAAAATCATAGTGTTGGAAGGTACCACCAGGGTCATCTAGTCCAACCCCCTGCACAATGCAGGAATCTCACAACTACCTCCTCCACACACACCCAGTGCCCAGAAGATGGCCAAGATGCCCCCCCTCTCATGAACTGCCCATGAATCTCCCACTATTACAATTGATCTCTGGATGACCAAGATCAGTTCCCCTGGAGAAAATGGCAGCTTTGGAGGGTGGACTGTATGGCATTATACCCTGCTGAGGTCCCTCTCCACACCAAATTCCACCCTCCCCAGACTTCACTTCCAAAATCAGGTATTTCCCAAACCAGAGCTGGCAACCCTACTTGTGGGAGACCTCCAATTCCCCCCTAAGCTTTTTCTGAGTGTCCTCCGTCTATAAGCAGCATTTTAGGGGAGGGAGGAATCCATGAAAGTCACTCCTTCCTTGCGCCCATGGAAATCTAGGCAGGATTTGAGCCACTTTTTCTCCCCAACCTCCCAATGCTTGAGCCTTGCCTGGGGCAACTCAAACAGAGAATAAAAAAAAATACCATTCTCAAATTGATAAATGTTCCTGTTGTGACCTGAACACCCATGTTTAAAAGATGTGTGCTGATGTTAGGGTCCGTCTGGCAGCAAGCCAACGTTGTTACCTACTGTGGCTGAAACAGCTGGGCTGAGAGGCTTAATCACATTGAACATAAGAACATAAGAAAAGCCATGCTGGATCAGACCAAGGCCCATAAAATCCAGCAGTCTGTTCACACAGTGGCCAACCAGGTGCCTCTAGGAAGTCCACAAACAAGACAACTGCAGCAGCATTATCCTGCCTGTGTTCCACAGCACCTAATATAATAGGCATGCTCCTCTGATCCTGGAGAGAATAGGTATGCATCATGATTAGTATTCATTTTGACTAGTAGCCATGGATAGCCTTGTCCTCCACAAATGTCCACTCTTAAAGCCTTCCAGGTTGACAGCCATCACCACATCCTGGGGCAGGGAGTTCCACAACTTAACTATGCGGTGTGAAGAAATATTTCCTTTTATCTGTGAATTTCTCACTCTCCAGCTTCAGCAGATGACCCGACGTTCTGCAGATGACCCGATGATCTAGTGTCATGAGAGAGGGAGAATAGAGTCTCCCTGTCCACTCTCTCCATACCAGGCATAATCTTGCCCAAAGTTAACACCTAACAAAGCAGCACAACCTGCATTTCAACTAGGATTGCCAACCTCCAGGTGGAGCCTGGAGATCTCCTGGAATTACAAGTAATTTCCAGACTACAGAGATCTGTTCTCCTGGACAAAATGGCTGCTTTGGAGAATGGACTGTGTGACATTATACCCCACTGAGGTCCCTTCTCCCCAGAAACCCCACTGTCCCCAGGGCCCATCTGCAAAATCTCCAGGAATTTCCAAACCCAGAGTTGGTAACCCTAATTTCAACAGTTTGGCACTGGATGATAAACGCAGGTAAGACTTGAATTTTTTTGGAGAATTCCCACCTAAGCTGCAAAACAGAGTCTCTTGATCAGCCCTACAACTTCATGCACGCTGGTACGCAAGGTGAATTCTTGCCAAATATAGAAAAACTGAATAGGGAACCTCATACTGTAGAAATTTGAACAGGCCTTCTGAATTTCAGCAGGAATATTCACTCTAAACAACCAGTTTGAACCAGCTGTCCATGAAACATGCTAAGACAGGAATTTCTCCCTTCCTTTTGCACTGGCAGCAGGGGAAATTTACATGATTTCAATTTAGGCAGTCAAATTTTGCCTTACTTCTTAATCATAAATTGGAGGACTTCAGCATCAAGAAGGTAGCCTGTGTTTATTTTAAAAAATAGATCTTCCTAAAAGTGCTGTGCTATTTTCTCTTCTCTGTTCCCGTTCCCCTCTGTTATTACTTGGGGTGGGGGTGGGGGACTTCTCTTCCCCAAACTGCCCTGGTGTTTGTGTCAATGTGATCTGAAGCCCTGGGGGTATTGGAGAAAGCAAAGAAATCAGTAATAATAATCCCTCTGCTATCTCCCCTGGGGATGGAAAGATTTGGGATGGATCTTGTCTTTTTAAGAGACACTTGAAGCCAAGGCAGGAGGGTGACCCGGGGTTACCGCACTTGTATTCCCAGCGATGTATTAAGAGTTTGAAAACGTTATAAAAAAATACTGTTCGCACTTTCTATGTATTCCCACCGATGTATTAAGAGTTTGAAAACGTTATAAAAAATACTGTTTGCACTTTGTTTGGCCCCTTTAGTTGTGAAGACGTTTTCCAACCATTTATAAGCAGTGGTATCCAAAAACCCTTTTAAAGCGATGTTTTTTATAACATTTTCAAACTATTAATCCATCGCTGGGAATACAAAGTGCGGTAACCCCACCAATCACACACTTGCCAAAAGCCATGGGGGAGTCTCTGAACGATTAGGGTAATGAGGCAGAAACTATCCATAATCTCCTGTTTGCTCAACTGAGCCCCCCAATGTATAAAAACACATATTAAAAAGGAAGTGTGAAGGCCAGAGAAAAAACACTGTTGTGTTGGTGAGATAGGGTTGCCAGGTCCCTCTTTGCCACCAGTGGGAGGTTTTTGGGGCAGAGCCTGAGGAGGGTGGGGTTTGGGGAGGGGATGGACTTCAATGCCATAGGGCCCAGTTGCCAAAGTGGCCAGATCAGTTGTAATAGCAGGAGATCTCCAACCTGGAGGTTGGCAACCCTGTGATGAGACCACACTTGGAATACAGTATACAGTTGCGGTCACCACACCTAAAAAAGGATATTGCAGAGCTTGAGAAAGTGCAGAAAAGAGCAACCAAAATGATCAGGGGACTAGAGTAACTGCCCTATGAGGAGCAGTTAAAACACAGGGCTGTTTAGCTTGGAAAGAAGGCGGTTAAGGGGGGACATGACAGAGGTCTATAAAATTATGCATAGTATGGAGAGAGTGGACAGGGATATTTTCTTCCTCTCTCATAATACTAGAACGCAGGGTCATCTGCTGAAGCTGGAGAGTGAGAAATTCAAAACAGATAAAAGGAAGTATTTCTTCACACAAAGCATTGGTAAATTGTGGAACTCCCTGCCCCAGGATGTGGTGAAGGCTGCCAACTTGGAAGGCTTTAAGAGGGGAGTGGACATGTTCATGGAGGAGAGGGATATTCATGGCTCCTAGAAAAAATGGATACTAGTCATGATGCATACCTAGTCTCTCCAGGATCAGAGGAGCATGCCTATTATATTAGGTGCTGTGGAACACAGGCAAGTTGGTGCTGCTGCAGTTGTCTTGTTTGTGGGCTTCCTAGAGGCACCTGGTTGGCCACTGTGTGAACAGACTGCTGGACTTGATGGGCCTTGGTCTGATCCAGCAGGGCTTCTCTTATGACCTTATGTTCTTATGCTGGTGTTTAGCAGAACTCCACTGCTGTGGAAGGTTTAGCAGAACACTAATGGCTCCAATTGCCCTAGGACATGGGCAATGTCTCAGAGGAGACCCGAGTGAATTGTGTCTGTGTGAAATGTGTCTAAATTGTAAATGTGGTATCCACTATACTTTTATCAGGGTTACAAATATGGTTCTCCCTTCCTCCACTATCCTCAGAACAGCCCTGTGAGATAAGTTAGGTTGAGATAGTAGACAGGTTGAGATTTCAGACATTACAATCACACATATCAGGAGTCTATCTACTGCGCATAAGAGGAGCATACACTACGCATGATTCAATATACCTGGTCATCCTGATGTGTGAACAGTGGTGCTATGTGTATTTATAGGGTTGCCAGGTCCCTCTTCACTACCGGTGAAAGGTTTTGGGGGCGGAGCCTGAGGAGGGTGGGGTTTGGGGAGGGGAGGGACTTCAATGCCATAGTCTAATTGCCAAGGCGGCCATTTTCTCCAGGGGAACTGATCTCTGTCGGCCAGAGATCAGTTGTAATAGCAGATCTCCAGTTATTACCTGGAGGTTGGCAACCCTATGTATTTACCATATGCATACAGCTTAAGTATGTGCAAACCAACTGCTGGATTTTTCAGGATTTGCGTTCACACATAACAAAGCTGTGTGAATGTTATGTGCTGTCAAGTCGCTTCCGACATATAGTGACCCTGTGAATTAATTACCTTTATAATGTCCTGTTTTTAACAGCCTTGCTCAGGTCTTGCAAACTGAAGGCTTCCTTGATTGCGTCAATCCATGTCATGTTGAGTCTTCCTCTTTTCCTACTGCCTTCAACTTTTCCTAGCATTATTGTCTTTTCCAGTGACTGTACATGCATGGTAAATATGCATATTAAACCTGTTCACCCAACACAGATTTGGGGAGATAACGGGTAGCAAATATTTCCCTTACATGTGGTAGGTAGGCTCCTGTTACATGTAGGCCTGTGTTTTCCAGATGCTGTTTTAGCCAGAATCTGGGAAACACGGGCAAAATGCACGGAGAGAGCAAGGCAACCTCTGACAGGTGTAAAAGGCATGCATAATCAAAAGGAAGCCCTGAAGCAGTTGGCGAGGGAAATGTCCCTGCATAAAAGGCCTATACATTAGGGGTCAGCTGACTGAAACAAATCTCAATGAAACATATGATTTTTTTCTGTAATAATTCATTAAATCATCAATCTGTATGTAAATAAAACAATGATTTTGAAGAAAGTCATACTTTGTTTTTAAATGATGCATGCGCAAGGGGTATTTTAGAAGAGGTGCGGCCTTCCGATGGTCAGGGAAGAAGGGGGAATCCTTCTTTTGCCTTTTTTTTTTTTACAAGCAATATTACAAAAGATTGACTTTACTTTTTTTTAAAAAAAAAAAGAGAGAGAAATGCATCGCCCAATCGGGGACATCTGCTTTGGTCAGAAGGCTGTTCATAAATGTATGGACTCTATGCAGCCTCATTCTAAAGGGGAATGTTGATATCGTAAAACCTTTCTGTGCAGCTGAGGGAACAAAAAGCGTCTTTGATTCTTTTACGAAGAGGCAACCACAGCTGCAGGGGCTGCCTACATGGAAAACTCAATGCCTTCTGAGCCATTCTTATGGAGCTTTACTAAAAGTTGTCGTCCCCGCTGTAGACACCCAGAGCAGCTTCAGGATGATGCTTTGGACCTGGTCCAGAGTCAAGACTCCAGAAGAAGGTTTGTGTGTGTGTGTGCTCTCTGCTGGGGGAAGGACCAGATCTCTTCGTGGGCCCAAACAGCTTCTCCCACAATTCCTAGAAAGCCCCTCTGAGGATGCACTTAGCATCTTAATTGGCTGTACAGCTGTTTTCTGTTGTAGGGGGAGGGGACGGCGAGACAAACTCTTTATTAAAGGGTGGGGGGGGGGCGCATCATTTGTAGCAATTATTCTCAAACCGAGGTGGAGGAAGCTGTCATTCGGGCATTTACTGTTTCCCCCCCCCCTCCTTCGTATGGTTGTTGTGTTTTCTTTCTCGTGCCGGTGATGGCGGGGTATCACACAAGCACCCTGTCAAGAGAGATATTCCATAAACACTTGACACCCAAGTGCAAAGAATACATGGCCTGTGGCAAATATGAATTATTCAGGCAGAAATCAAGATAATTTTGCTTCTTACTTAAGGAACCAAGTCTGTGCCTTTCTTCACTTCCGTATGGTTCTTTCGCCCTCTGCTTTTCTTGCATCTTTTGCTCTCATTCATTCATTCTTGTTCTTTCTTTTGCTGATCCCAATTAAGTTAGTGATGATTTCCCCCCTCTAAAATAAGCTCGGCGAAACGTTTTATAGGTATGTTGGTAGAGGAAGGAAGGAATAAAGGAACAACGCTAGGTTATCTAAATCAGGCGAACCACAGCAAGGAATTACTCTGTGACCTATGAAAGAGGAAAGAAACTTGTATGATATCTTGACTTGCTGCTGCCTTGAGGGGGAAGCGTTCTTCATAACATAAAGGAACAATTTCTCAAAGCTCAAGAAGTATGAAGTTACTTGGGGAGCCGCACTGAGCAACCCAAACATTGAGTTTCGATGGAGACATGGATTGGACAAAAACGTTATCTTGTGACCTGCAGGGTAGTTACAGCATGCCAATGTTACATATAATTGAAAGTTGGCTCCACCACTTTGTTTTTGTTTAAAATATAATTTATTAAAAGTTTAACATAAAAACACATAACACATCCGTTCCCATACATACAGTATTTTAAAACTTCCAAGGGCTTCGGTATAAAATTGCCTTCCTAAAAACAATCTTTTATATCTATTTCCGCTATATACTAATAAAATGTTTTATCAGTTCCATGCTTATAACTATTCATTTCCCTAATTTATAGAAATAATCAATTTGTATTATCGTCTGTTCCTTTCATTTCTATTTTATCTATGCTTGTTCTTTATCTCCTCTGTCTATTCCGTACTAATCTATTTTATATGTCCATTCAGGTCTACTATCTATATATTACTGTTCTACTAAGCAAAAATATGTTGGCCCCACCATTTTGGATGACCTTCCCGAGGAGATCAATAGTTAGGGTTGCCAGGTCCCTCTTCGCCACCAGTGGGACCTTTTGGGGGCGGAGCCTGAGAAGGGCGGGGTTTGGGGAAGGGAGGGACTTCAATGCCAAAGGGGTCATTTTCTCCAGGGGAACTGATCTCCGTCGGCTGGAGATCAGTGTTAATAGCAGGAGATCTCCAGCTAGTACTTGGAGGATGGCCACCCTAATAGAGCTAATATAGAGCTGGCCACCCTAATAGAGCTAATATAGAGCTGGCCACCCTAATAGAGCTCCTATGTTGGCCACCCTAATAGAGCTCCTATGCTGGCCACCCTAATAGAGCTAATATAGAGCTAATATAGAGCTGGCCATCCTAATAGAGCTAATATGGAGCTGGCCACCCTAATAGAGCTCCTATGTTGGCCACCCTAATAGAGCTCCTATGCTGGCCACCCAAATAGAGCTAATATAGAGCTGGCCACCCTAATAGAGCTAATATAGAGCTGGCCACCCTAATAGAGCTCCTATGCTGGCCACCCTAATAGAGCTAATATAGAGCTGGCCACCCTAATAGAGCTCCTATGTTGGCCACCCTAATAGAGCTCCTATGCTGGCTCAGTTCCAAAGGCTCTGCAAGGAGGTTTTGTTCAAAAGAGTTCTGCAAAAAAATAAAGTACAATGTGAGCTCTTGAGTTGATCAGTGGTTTTACAGATCACCCAGCTCTTCTCTGGCTGCTGTCTCCGTTTCAATAATACTGCTCCCTTCCCTTTCTCCCCTCCCTTCCCTCTAACACTAATTCCCTGCCAGGGCTTCCTACTTTTCTCTTCCTCCCGAACAGCCATTTACAGCAATTGTTTATGAGGTTGGGACTGGCTGTCAGCCAATCAGAGCCGAGCAGCTGGGATATAAGAGCCCAGGCGCCAGTCCAGTACAGAGGAAGGAGAAATCAGGTCATCCGGCGAGGGCGTCATCTCTCGGAATACAGAGGTGGAGAAAAGGAGGAGGAGGAGAGGAGAAAGCAGAACCATCGATTTAAATTTGGAGTGATGACTGGAAATGTGGACCATCCGGAGACTAAGGGGCATCAAAGGACAACATATAAATAGCAAATGTAGGGGGCAGCATGGGAACTGAGGAGGAAGTCCGACATCGAGAAGGCTAAAAATATGGCCACTGGGTGTCTTTCACACTGCTTTCATTGAATGGCGCTGTCAAGTGAAATCAATGGTTGACCAACCTCTAGAGAAGGAGGTACCAAAAGATCCTTTGAACTGGTGCAGGAGATAGCAACAATAAAATAAATCCATTGGATTTAGACTTTAGCTTTGTTATGGCTGTATCTAAAGAATAATCCCAACTGTAGTTCTGGTGCAGCGTGCTGGACAGCTACTAAAGGCCACCCTAAAGGTAGGTCATAAGCAGAATGCGAAAACATATCCCCAAAGAGTTGCACTGGCTGCCATTTCGTTTCCCTGTTCACTGCAAGCTGCTGGTTATAACCTTTAAAGCCCTTCATGGCCTGGACACGTATATCTGAAGTGTCTCGCCCCATAGGTTCCTGTGATCCAACAACAGTCTTTTGGGTGCCATCTCCTAGTTTGGAGGCCCCCAACCTTTTTGAGCCTGCAGGCTAGTGTTGCCAACTTCCAGGTACTACTTGGATATCTCCTGCTATTACAACTGATCTCCAGCCGATAGAGATCAGTTCACTGCTGCAGTCGTCTTGTTTGTGTTTGCTGCTGCAGTTGTCTTGGCAATTGGACTCTATGGCATTGAAGTCCCTCCCCTCCCCAAACCCTGCCCTTCTCAGGCTCTGCCCTCAAAACCTCCTGCCGGTGGTGAAGAGGGACCTGGCAACCCTACTAGTCACAGTGGTCTCAGAACTCTCTCAGCCCCACCTACCTCACAAAGTGTGGGGAGAGGAAGGGAAGGCAATTGTAAGCTGGTTTGAGACTCCTTAAAGGTTAGGGTTGCCAGGTTCTCCTCTGCCACCAGTGGGAGGTTTTTTGGGGCGGAGCCTGAGGAGGGTGGGGTTTGGGGAAGGGAGGGACTTCAATGCCATAGAGTCCAATTGCCAAAGTGGCCATTTTCTCCAGGTGAACTGATCTCTATCGGCTTGAGATCAGCTGTAATAGCAGGAGATCTCCAGCTAGAGCCTGGAGGTTGGCAACCCTATTAAAGGTAGAGAAAATCAGGGTATAAAAGCCAACTCTTCTTCTTCCTTTTCTTCTCTTTCTTGTCTGAAGATCAGTTGTAATGACAAGAGAATTACAAAATCCTCGCTCTGCCATGGAAGCTAGCTAGGTGACCTTGTGCCAGTCACACACTCTCGGCCTAACCTGCCTCACATGGCTGTTGTGAGGATAAAACGGAGGCAAAGAGAACAACATAACCTGGTTTGGGTCTCTTTTGGGGAGAAAGGTGGTTATTCGTAAAAGAAATAATTAAGATGGAGTGCTCTGCTGCAGGAAGACATCTGCAGATCATTCCAGGTGACTCAAGCAAGAGAGGGTTTTTTTTAACCTTGAGAAGGATTCTGGCAGGCAATAGGGGAGGGGCTGTGGCTAGGTGGTAGAGCCTCTGCTTTGCATGCAGAAGGTTCCAGGTTCAATCCCCGGCATCTCCAGTTAAAGGGGCTAGGCAAGTAGGTGATGTGAAAGACCTCTACCTGAGACCCTGGAGAGCCGCTGCCGGTCTGAGTAGACAATACTGACTTTGATGGACCAGGGGTCTGATTCAGTATAAGGCAGCTTCATGGGTTCATGTGAGAAGGAAGACTGCGTTCACGACAGCAAAGCCAGACTTCACACATCTCTGCAGTAGCCGCAGGGGCCAAGTTGTTCAACTGCTGTGGGCCCTGCATCCAATAGGACCTGGGGCCATGCCTCCTGTGTCCCCCGAATCCCCTTTAGACCATATTTTCAGACCTGTGGAATTCCTAGAAGTCTGGCAAAGGCTTGAGTGGTAAATATTTAATACGGAGAACACCCCTTCTCTTCTGTCTCCTCATCTCATGCATATTGATGTTATTAAATCATCTCTTTCAGCAACAAGCGACAGACTCTTCTGCTCCTGGGGCACCAGGGAAGAAAACCAAGATTCCCACCCCCCCAAAAAAGGGAATTGTTTGGGGATTGCCCAGGCAGACTGCAGAGGATCCCAGTAGGGGTGAATGGTGGAAGAAACCAAGCACCATGCTCTCTGGTCTTCTGGCAATCATTGGTTCCCAGTGCATAAGCAAGCACAGCGGCAGACCAAGCCAGAAATTACACTAACAAGGAAAATAATGAAGCCTCCATGTATAGGAATAGTATAGTATAGGCAGCATGAGCGGAAAATAATCAGATTAGACGCTAGGAACTAAATTTTGCGTATCTTCCAACATACTGAAAGTACTGGCTGATCTTCCTGACCCACTGTATTCATTACACTTACCAGCCTCTTCATTTATGCTGAATATAAATCCGATAAGAGAAAGCTGACAACAGGCATCAATGTCTGTATTTAAATCCAGTTCCTAAATGTATGGTTCACACCTTGAGTTATCCTGTTGTCCTACTGATCTCTTTTTACCTGACCTTAAGAATTAAGAGCAGCTGTGCTTGCATCAGACTGATGGTCTATTCTGCCTGCTGTTTCACACAGTGACCAACC
The DNA here is from genome assembly GCF_029931775.1 of Euleptes europaea. Taxonomy (NCBI): domain Eukaryota; kingdom Metazoa; phylum Chordata; class Lepidosauria; order Squamata; family Sphaerodactylidae; genus Euleptes; species Euleptes europaea. Next base: position 18,843,955 of record NC_079324.1, on the reverse strand, counting down.
AGTGACTGTTTTGCTTAGTACTTTGCAGATGAAATCTCACATCTGTTCCAACATGGACTCTGAGTATATATACCTCTGAGTAGTAGATAATGGGGGAAACTACAGGGAACAGCCATCTTTCTTACTTATTTACTTACTTATACCCCCCTTTCCTCCTTGTGACTCAAGTTGGATTTCAGTTCCAAAATTAAAAACATACAAACTGCAATAAATCCCCATTTGCCCTTTCACTGAGATGCCTGCTGCTTAAACCAGTGCCTTCTAAAGACAGTGTCCCCCCTCCTCAGGGAGTCCCTTTAGGGTTGCCAACCACCAGGTACTAGCTGAAAATCTCCTGCTATTACAACTTATCTCCAGCCGAAAGAGATCAGATCACCTGGAGAAAATGGCCACTTTGGCAATTGGACTCTATGGCATTGAAGTCCCTCCCCTCCCCAAACTCTGCACTCCTCAGGCTCTGCCCCAAAAACCTCCCGCTGGTGGTGAAGAGGGACCTGGCAACCCTAAGTCCCTTCCACAAGGTGGGAGCTACTATAGAAAAGGAACAGTAGTACCTTAGAGAGCAAGATTTTCAAGGTATGAGCTTTCAAGAGTCAAAGCTCCCTTTGCTAGATACTTTGTCTCTCGAAAGTTCATACCCCCAAAATGTTGTTGGTCTTTAAGGTGCTACTGGATTCGAATCTAGCCGTCCCTCTGCAGACCAACATGGCTTTCCACTGAAACTATAGACAAAGAAGAAGCTCTAGAAGACAAGTAGTCCATCTTAATGGACCATATGATGAACTAGAACATGGGTCCCCAACACGGTGCCCGTGGACACCACTGCACCCATCAGCACCTTTCCTGGTGCCTGCCAAGTGTTTATAGAAAGTGGGTGGGGCCAGGTGGGGCTTTTGCCCAGCAAGGCTTCTGATTGGCCATTGGAGGTTTGATTGGCAATGCAGATTTTTAGAAACTTTTGCTCGATATCAGCTGCCACCACAGCACAAGGATTTCGCTGTGTGACTGAAGGTAAGCTGTGGCAACCATTTTGTGGCTGGCTCCACCTCCTGAGGCAGCAATTTTGTCACAGCCATTTTGTGGCTGTGCCCACCATGTTGTGTCAGAATTCCAAATAGGGTTGCCAGGTCCCCCCTTGCCACCAGTGGGAGCTTTGTTGTGGTGGGGGTGATTGGTGCAATAAAGGCAGGGATGCTCTAGCACATTCTTCCAAAAACTGTATGGAAACCACTTCCTGAACTCTATGGAAACCATCGGGGGTTTTTTGGGGGGGAGAATGTCCAAGTGTCCCCATCACTTCTGGGATAAACCAGACAAGTAGTCCACTTCTGGAGAAACCCAGAAGTGACATTAATCAACCCCCTCCCTTCAGCTGGCCACCTTCTGCCCGCCGGCCAACTGAGGGGCAGTTGGCAGCCCCCATAATTGGCGGTCAATTGCCCGCCATTATCTGGTAGCTGGCAATGCGAATTCCAAAGGTGCCTGCAGTAAGGCTGCCAAGTCGCACCTAGAGTTGCCAGGTCCCTCTTTGCTACCAGCAGGAGGTTTTTGGGGTGGAGCCTGAGGAGGGTGGGGTTTGGGTTTGGCAATTGGGTGGGGTCCAATTGCCAAAGCGGCCATTTTCTCCAGGGAAACTGATCTCTATCAGCTGGAGATCAGTTGTAATAGCAGGAGATCCCCAGCCACCACCTGGAGGTTAGCAACCCTAGTTCCAACCCAAATTATGTCTGTTACACAGGGTGGGGACCTCAGACCAAGGGTTGCCAGCTCTGGGTTGGGAAATAACTGGAGATTTTGGGGGTGGAGCCTGGGGAGCCTGGTTTTGGGGAGGGGAGGGACTTCAATGGGGTAAATTGCCATACAGTCTGCCTTCCCAAGCGACCATTTTCTTCAAGTGAACTGATCTCTGTTGCCTGGAGATCAGTTGTAATAGTGGGAGATCTCAAGCGAACATCTGGAGGTTGGCAACCCTACCCAGACCCAAGCTGTGTACTGTATAATGTGTGAATTGGTATCAAGGGTGCAACTTGGGTGCAAGTAGCTGGAGATCTCCTGCTATTACAACTGATCTCCAGCTGATAGAGATCAGTTCGCCTGGAGAAAATGGCTGCTTTGGCCACTGGACTCGATGGCATTGAAGTCCCTCCCCTCCCCAAACCCCGCCCTCCTCAGGCTCTACCCCAAAAACCTCCTGCTGGTAGCAAAGAGGGACCTGGCAACCCTAGGTGTGACTAGGAAAGAGTCCAGAAGGCCAATAGCTTGGCCAAGCAGACAATTGCAGGGTCTACATCAGGGGTCCCCAATTTTTTTGAGCCTTCAGGCACCTTTGGAATTCTGACACAGTGTGGTGGGCACAGCCACAAAATGATTGCTGCTTACCTTCAGTCACACACAGAGAAGATCCTGCTGTGGCGGCAGCTGCTGCAAACGCAATGTTTTTTAAAGATCTGCACAGCCAATCAAACCTCTAATGGCCAATCAGAAGCCTTGCTGGGCAAAAGCCCTACCTGATCCCGCCCATTTTCTAAAAATACTTGGTGGGCACCAGGAAAGGTGCTGGCAGGTGCCATGGTGCCGATAGGCATAGGGTTGCCAACCTCCAGGTACTAGCTGGAGATTTCCTATTACAACTGATCTCCAGCCGATAAAGATCCGTTCACCTGGAGAAAAATGGCCATTTTGGCAATTGGACACTATGGTGTCGAAGTCCCTCCCCTCCCCATATCCTGTCCTCCTCAGGCTCTGAAAAACCTCCCACCGGTGGCAAAGAAGGACTTGGCAAACCTATATAGGCACCATGTTGTAGACCCCTGGCCTACACAATCGGAAGTGAAATAAGCCACCAATAGGTGAGAACTAGCAAGGCATGCAAACAGATAGCTATGGACCATATGTGTATATAGTATTCATATCATTCAAAGAATGTTGGTCCCATTTTACAGATGAGAAATGCTGAGCCTAGCAGTAGGTGACAAGTAGGGTTGCCATCCTCCAGGTGATGGCTGGAAATCTCCCGCTATTACAACTGATCTCCATGTGACAGAGATCAGTTCACCTGGAGAAAATGGCCACTTTGGAAGGTAGACTCTGTAGCATTATTCTCCCTTGATGTCCCTCCCCTCCACAAGCCCCGCCCGCCTCAGGCTCCATCCCCGAAATCTCTAGGTATTTCCCAACCCAGAGCTGGCAACCCTAGTGACAAGCCCAAGACCAGTGAGTGAATCCATTGTGTGTGTGTGAGGTGTGGATATTGAGAAGGGAGAGTTTTGCCCAGAGGGTTTCTTTTCACCTGCCTGATAGCTTGAAATGAGCTGCAGTTCTCCCTTCTGACCAGCAGAGGTGCAGTGAGTAAGAGGCTGATGCTTTAAATCAGGGGAGGGCAGATGTTTCTGGGAGCTGCTTGATATTTTTAAGAGCCTTGAGGGCTACCAGCATGGTAGCTTGGTGGACGGAGCTGGTTCCAAAACGGTGGCCTGTACAAAAATTACAGTGTGTCAGAGCACGCCTGCAATACTTGCTTAGGGAAACCTTATCTCTGCTGTCCCGTGCGCCCCTGCCCCCATTGTAACTTGTCTTGTAGGGAGAAAATATAGTTAACTCAATGTTTTCCCTGGAAGAGGCAAATAGCAGCTTTTATGAGTGGGGGGAAAAGTGAGCAGGTCAATCCTTTTCCATCCAGAGCAGGGGTACGTGCGTGCATGTGTGGCTGGTTTGCCAGTTGGCCGCTGATGGTGGGTGAACAAACTACTGGCTATGTGGCACATTCCCCCCCCCCGCTTGCCCAATGGCAGGGGGAAATGGGTGGGGCACCGTGTTGAGTAACTCTCTAGGAATTCCCCCAACCTCTATGGTCTTTACCATAGAGATTGGGGAAATTCCTACATTATTGCTTCATGCAGTGACATCACACAATGCTCCTCCTCCTGATGTCCCACCCTCCAAAGCTCCCAGGGTTTCCAGGCACAGGCCTGGCAAACCTAGAGTTTGGAGGAGGAAGAGAGGTAGGATGCGGGTGCTATTGTTTTCCCATCTAGAGCAAAGGTATGTGCCTCCTTTTCCTTCGCATGAAAGAAGAGAGAAGCTGCTGCAGTAGGAAAAGAAAATGATTAGGGAAGCACTGGAGGAAGGTTGGAGAACTACTTTTGATTGCTCAGAGAGTGACCAGTTACTCCTGGGTAACCTTCTGCCTACCCTGCTTTAAACTACGCCCCAGGCAGCTGTGCTATCCAGTGCCTTGAGAAATAGATCTGGTAAAAAAAGAGAGCTTGTGGCAGCATGGAGGAAAGGGCTGGATTGAACAATGTGTTATAAGGTTCCCAAAATGGCCTACGTAAATTCTAGGACATTTGGGGGGCAGTGCCTGGGCAGGGTGGAATTTGGGGAGGATGTGATGAAATTTCTGAGTGACACTCTAGGAATTTCCCCTACTCTCTATGGTAAAGACCATTGAGACTAGGCAAAATTCCTAGAGCATCACTATGGAGGCCATTTTTATTCCTGCTCCTCAATTTCTGGAGAGCGAGAGATTTGGGCTGGGGCGGTGGGGAAGTCTAGCATGCTGCTACATGGATCTCCAACAGTGGGAACTAACTGGAAGTAGTTTACATATGTTCTTTTGTCAGTGAGCACCGAGCCATTTTCGCTATGGCCGAAAGTGCTTCTTGTTCTCTACTGGCACATCTAAATGAAATTCCAAAGCTGTCCAAAGATGGTAAGTCGTCAAGACTGTGTCTGACACAGCATTTCACAATCCCAGTTTGCAACTGACTTCTCTGGATCAATACCACAAATGCTTGCACGTTGTGGGTGTCCGGTATTGTGACAGGCCACTTGCTCTGAAGGACATTTCCCAGCAGCCACCACTGTCATAGCAAATGGTGATAAATAACTTGACCGGAGGATGCGGACAACCAAGCATGTCAGTTCAGCGTGGGGCCTTCTTGCAGAGCCAGGTTTGAGTATCTGTAGAAGATGTATGTGACACCTGAAAACTGAAGAGAAGATTAGGTGCAGGAATAGGGTTGCCAACCTCCAGGTACTAGCTGGAGATCTCCTGCTATTACAACTGATCTCCAGCCGATAGAGGTCAGTTCCCCTGGAGAAAATGGCTGCTTTGGCAAATGGACTCAATGGCATTGAAGTCCCTCCCCTCCCCAAACCTCGCCCGCCTCAGGCTCCGCTCCAAAAACCTCCCACCGGTGGTGAAGAGGGACCTGGCAACCCTATGAAGGCAGCATTAACTAAGGGCCAGGATGGCATCTATTCCTTTCCATTTTTTGTGTCATCTCTTCAGAAGTGAAGGATGGGGGAAACCACGTAATAAAAGGAATCACAGAAAAGTCTTTTACAACCCAAAAAGTTGCAAGTTAGATAGCAAAGCCTCTGGTTTGTTCTTAAGAAGGAAATCTTTGTTCTACATCTTGAAGAAGAGTTGGTTTTTATACCCCGCTTTTATCTACCTTTAGGGAACACATGAACACATGAAGCTGCCTTATACTGAATCAGACCCTTGGTCCAGCAAAGTCAGTATTGTCTACTCAGACTGACAGTGGTTCTCCAGGGTCTCAGGTAGAGGTCTTTCACATCACCAACTTGCCTAGTCCCTTTAACTGGAGATGCCAAAGATTGAACCTGGGCAGATGCTCTGCCACTGCACCACAGCCCCGGGTGAAATCCCCATGCATAAGGCAAAATGCGGGGCACTCAAGCTTGGTTTCTTTCACAGCCAATTACAAAGCAGCATGTCCAGAGGTGGGGATTCAAATACTTCCTGTTTCCTCTGAGCTCTTTCTGAGCACAGGAAAGGCCTTTTAAAACCGAGGCTTGGATTTCCCCCCCCCCCTTTCAGATTGCTCCGTTTTTGTTGTTGTTCTTAAAATGCTTTTTTATGTGGCAACTGGGTTTTGGGGGGATTTTCTCTCACAGTAAGCACTACAACTAAGCCAATTTCAAAGCAGTATTTAAAGGGGCAGGGACTTGATTTGAGCTTGGAGACTGCTGGTGCATAGATTCCCAACAGGAAAGTGTGGGTCCAGCGTGCAATGAACCTTATGTAAAACTCCCATGCATAAATGACCTAACAGTACAATCCTTTGCAGGTTTACTCAGAGGCGTTTACTCTCAGAAGAAGACTCTTTCCTAGGCATCAGATCATGCAGCAGCCGGACCAGGGAGGCAAGTTTCTCAATGGCCTGGTGGTTTTCATGTGCTGCTCACCCTGGTCGTCAGGTTCGGTTCTCTCTGGCTGCCCCAGGAGCAGATCCACTTTATACCCAGGATGGGCTGCAGGAACAGCTCAGCCAACACGGCCTCCCTTTTTGCACAAGCTGGCCTATCAAATATTTAGCAGGCCGCCAAAGGCAATTACATTAGAAGAGCTAGTTAAACACCCCCTACCCGAGGGCACCCCCCTCCCACCATGTAAATCAAACAAATTGGACTCTTTTCACAATTGACACACACGATTTTACTTACGGTAAATAATTTAGTATTAAAAAGTAGAGACACACTTTGCCCCATCTGTAATTTCTCTCTCTCTCTCGCTATCTCTTTTTCTCGCGCTCTCGCCTCCTCTGCCGAAATGCTCAGGATGCCAGCCTCCTTCTAATGCAGGAGATGGCGAGGGGGGCATTTTGCTGCCTGGGTGATCCCTTAAAGGATTTCCCACTCCTTAATGGAAGATGCGGCACTCGCTCAGGAAACCTGCAAACTTGGCCATTTAAATCCAGAGCAGGATGAATGCCAAGGGGAAAACGGCAGCTTGCCCTGCTAAATTTTCCTCTGGCACCTTCAGTGGGCAATTGCACATTTTAATTAAGAGCTCTCCTTCAGCATCAAGTGCAGCAAGGTTTAATGTTTTTTTTTAAAAAAAATTCTTGCTTCCATGGGTATCCTTATCATAATCAGCACCTCGAGGGTTTGCTTCCCTTGGGAATGTGCTGGTTAGAAGCCCAAGCCTTGGTCCTTCTTCTAAGCTCACTGGATGAAGTCTCAGAGTGTGTGATTACACAGGGCAGCTAGAGATCTACAAGTGGATCTCCTGTAGGGTTTTGCGGGCTTAAAAGCAATTAAAAACAATCACTCCCTATCGGGGATACAACTAGTGTTGCCAACCTCCAGGTACTAGCTGGTGATCTCCTGCTATTTCAAGTGATCTCCAGCCGATAGAGAGCAGTTCCCCTGGCGAAAATGACCGCTTTGGCCATTGGACTCTATGGCATTGAAGTCCCTCCCCTCCCCAAATCCTGCCCTCCTCAGGCTGTGCCCCAAAAACCTCCCACCAGTGGTGAAGAGGGACCTGGAAACCGTAGATACAACAGTGGAATGTTCACCCTTTCCCTCAGTTTTACTTTCCCACTGCAAACTGTACCCTATCTGTGTGTGCACAAATACGTGGCTACTTGGCCCATTGGCAAAACAGACAGACACCATAGGGTAACTGCAGTGGGGCAAATAGTGACCCTGGGGGACAATTTTCAAGGGGTTAAACAGCCCCTGCCCATCGCAATGGCCTTGATAAGAAGCTCCGCTCCCCCCCCCCCAACACCATGGCTGCTTTTAAGCCTAAAAAAGTCTCCCATGAGAGATGCATTTATGGTCCGTAGGTGCTTCCCGAAGAACAGGAAGCCTTATCAAGTGTTATGCAGGATCACGGGCCTCATCTTTGGGTGCTGCTACCATTTAAATTAAATGGCTGCTACTGTTCAAATTCACATAAAGCCTAGGATCGCCACCCTCCAAGTGGGGTGGTGGATTCCCTGTCTTTAAGCAGAGGTTGCATGGCCATCTGTTGGGAGCGCTTTGATTGTGGGATCCTGCATGGCAGGGGGTTGGACTCGATGGCCCTTGTGGTCTCTTCCAACCTTGTGTGATTTTGTGGGGTCTGGAGTTCTCCTGGAATTACAACCCATCTCCAGACTACAGAGATCAGTTCCCCTGGGGAAAATGGCAGCTTTGGCAGGCAGATTCTATGGTATGCCATAGATTCTAGGTGAAATATTTTCCCAGAGCCCACCCCAAGATCTCCAGGAATTTCCCAGGCCACAGTTGGCAAGCCTAATGGTGAGAACTTTTCTCAAACCACGTTGGGATTTGACATTTTGTGGAAGAGCTAAATATTGGGGGAGAGCCCTTATCCTTGTATCGAACTATCGTTGCCATATTTATTTGATTCAGAGACATAACAATCAAGCAGTTCTGAACAAGGTTTACCTTTGTAGTGTTGTTTCATCCATAAGAACAGAGCTGAAACCAACATTGACTATCTCAGACAAGACGCGGACAGTCGTTTTAAGCTCAGAGAAGTTGTGTGGTAGAGCCATCTGTGCTGCTGCCCATACATTCTTTACTTGCGTTCTTCTTTCACCTCTGGCCATACAGATTTCGCAGGTTTTTGAAGCACTACCGAAACCTACCAACCCTATTTGGCAGAAACAATTGTGTACTCTGGTGACCCTGTTATTGACTTACCACCTTCACCTCTCTGAAAAAGCTATCACAGGTCTTCTTCTGCCTTTGATTTAAAAAAAGAAAAAGTCCTCATTTCTATTGTATGTACCATTGCTAAGATGTTTCTATCATAACCACACCTGGAGCAAAGTTTGGCAGCTGCTCTATATAGTATGCAGAATGAGGGAAATGGATTAAAGTGGTAAAATTCTGGATGGCATCATTTCAGAGCACAGCTACATAGTTATGAATTTAAAAAAGAGCCACCGTGGTAAAGTGGTCAGAGTGTCAAACTAGGATCCAGGTCTGAATCCTCATTCTCCCATGGAAACTTGCTGGGTGGGCTTAGAGTAGTCACACACTCTCAGCCTAATCTACCTCACAGGGCTGTTGTGAAAATACATGTGAGAAGGGGAGAAGGAAAATGTTATAAGCCACTGGCTGATTCCCCAATGGGGAGAAAGTAGGGTATAAATGAAGTTGGTAAATAAATAACATCAAGTCGTGCAGTGAACTAACTTCAGGGCACAGCTCCTTGGATGCATCAGAAACAGCGTCTAAGACTGGTGGAGATGGAGGGAAAAGGAGAGAAATTTTGTTTATTCATGCATGGGGTAGTGGTTAAGAGTGGCAGATTCTACTCTGGAGAACTGGGTTTGATTCCCCACTCCTTCACATAAGCCTGCTGGGTGACCTTGGGCCAGTCACAGTTCTCTCCGAACTCTCTCAGCCCACATGGAGGGGAGGCTGGAGGGGAGGCTGGCTGAACATCCTCTTTTCTGCTTGGCCAGCGACTTATGCGGCAGAACAATAAGTCTGGTGTAGGGAGAGGAGGAGGAAAGAGAAATGAAGAGGAGAGGAGGAGAGGGAAGGAGCAGGATCTCTTTCTTTGACCTCTGTGAACTTTTGAAACCATACTTCCAGGCTCCATACCAATGAATGGCTTCCATTCATTTGTTGGCTTTCTCATTCATTTTCATTATGCAAACCAATGGGGCTTTTGGGGGTCCATTTGTTCATTCGTTTGGGAATAAATGTACATCATAAACAATGTCATTGTTAGGTAGGAAAGCACTTTTCAAATTTTGGATAAGACAAGGGTGGATAAGACAGAGTTATTTGTTTATTTACTTCATCTATATGCCTCCTTTCTCCCCAATGGATATCCAAAGTGGCTTACGTTGTTCTCCTTTCCTCCATTGTATCCTGACAATGACCCTGCGAGGTAGGCTCGTTTGCAAGAATGTGGTTGCATTTGTTGAATAAACAAATAAGTTGGGTACCCAAGGTTGGGTAAAAAGAATATATACATACATATGTATATGTATGTATATAAATACTAAAAATATAATTTATTAGAAGCGCTAAGTAAAGGTTAAAAATATTTAAAAACATTAAAATAGCACAATGGCATTTCCTAGGGTTGATCTCTGTAACCACATACCAAACACGTTTCGGCCTATTGGGCCTTCATCAGTGGTTAATTAAAAAACATGTTAAGCCTGCACACATTTACAGAAATAAATAAATACATACATATACAAACAGTTCAAACCCAACCAGGCATGTGTATAGGTTGTAAAATCTATTACCAGTTACTCAAACATCTGGTCAGATTGGTTCTAGTTGTAATACTGGTTAGTATATGTCTCTCATATACTATGTGTGCAGGTATCAAGAATGAATAAGCCAGAATGAAACAAACACATGAAGCTGCCTTCTACTGAATCAGACCTTTGGTCCATCAAAGTCAGTACTGTCTACTCTGACCGGCAGCTGCTCTCCAGGGTCTCAGGCAGAGACAGGCAGAAACAGGAATCCTCTCTACTTGATGCCCTGCTGATGCAAGTTGGCTCCTTTTGACGAACCAACTGAAGATTCAGTGGGTTCCAAGTGGCATAAATAGACAGCCTGTGGAGCAAAGCCCCTTGGTGCATTGACGGGACACCACCCTTCACCCTTTGCACACAGGTGAGCCAGCCTCAAAACATCAGCTCTTTGTGAAAATGAAGGCCAGCTGAAATATAAGGAATGCATCATCTGGCCTTATGTCCAGCCAGGGTGTCAATCTAACTGGCTCAGTACAATATACTGATTTGGCAGCTGCTCTAAGGTTTTAAGCAGAGGTCTTTCCCAGCCCTGCCACTGGAAGATGCAGAGAACTGGACTTTGGACCTGCCGTATAGAAGGTATGTACTGAATCATTGAGGGATGGACCTCCCCTAAACAGACTATAATTAAGAGCGGTGGTTTGGAGCGGTGGACTCTGGAGAACCAGGTTTGATCCCCCACTCCTCCATATGAGTGGTGGACGCTAATCTAGTGAACTAGATTTGTTTCCCCACTCCTCCACATGAAGCCAGCTGGGTGACCTTGGGTTAGTCACACCTCTCTCAGCCCCACCTACCTCACAGGGTGTCTGTTGTAGGGAAGGGAAGGGAAGGGAAGGTGATTGCAAGCCGGTTTGGTTCTTCCTTAAGAGGTAGAGAAAGCTGGCATATAAAAACCAACTCTTCTTCTTCAGCTGCATGGAAACTGTTTTCTCCTTTAGATGATTCCTGTAGATGGCACTGCATTGAAAAAGGACTCTTTACTTATTTCCATGAAACCCCCTCACCTTCAGAAATGAGGGCCTTTCAAGGGAGAGGGTTTTTCTATGGTGCTTCCTTTAGATGGGAGCCTGGCCTGACCCTGGTTAAGAAGAGCCATTGTGAGGTAATATTTAAGAGTATTTGACTAGGACTGGGAAGAGCTTGGCTGAAATTGCTGCTTTGCTGTAAACCCCATCGAGAAAGCTTGGGCTACTAATTTTCTCTCTGCCTAGCCTACCTCACAGGGTTGCTGAGAAGGTACTATGGAGAGAGGGTTACGCATACCATCCTGAGCAGGATAAAAATCCATGATGGCAAATTTAACTTTTAGACAGCATCCATCCTGTTTGCTTGTTTGTCTAATAGTATTTAAGATGCTTTCAATCTGTTTATTCCTACCTGTTGAAACTTTGCCCTGAGTCTATCTGTTGCTGTTATGGTATAATATTATTGTTGATTTAAAAAAAATGAATTCTAGGCTTCTTTTGCAAGCCTGTTATTTATATTTTGTAAACCTATTACTTTTTTCTTTTTTGCAAACCTATTATTTATTTATGTTTCTAAAAAAAGCAAGAAATTCTTAAAATAAATAGTTACCATGGTGCAGGCTGATGACCATAGGCATGCAAGCAGTGTGTTCTAGAGGCTGGCTCTTTTACACATTCAGCTGGCTATGAGAAGCCCCTATAAGGATGAATGCGTTTGCACAGACACTGTCATATTTAAATTGACAACGCTTCTGGTGCACAACACTTCTGAACCATCTCTTTTTTAATATATTTGCTTACTTAATAATAAATCATTACATGGAGAGGGGAAAATAATACTCTCCTTGCATGATATAGACTACATGCATCTTCCTAATCCTCTTCCTAGCCTGAACCATAAAATCAAAACATTTGTCAAACCAAACATATAAAAAGGAGGGAAAAACAAAACTGTAAAGTGGAGATTAAAGTTAACCTTTAAGATCTACCAGTGCAAAATCTGTCCAGATCTTCTATAATGAATTTGATTTCTCTCTCCAGGAACGACGATAGCTAACTGAACTTCATGCTGGACTTTCATGGCTGGAATGCCAGACCCTTAAAAACAACCAGTTGAGGCAAAATTAACATTTAGTATTATTGTGCTGTATGGGGGGGGGGGGGGCATAGCTCCGCCAGGCTGCTTTAAGCTCTGGTAGGAAAAAAAAGACAGCACCCATGTTGTGACTATCCTTTTCCCCACCAGGGCTTAAGATACCTTGATGAGAAAAACCATATAGCCTGTGTTAGGGGATATGATCTCTTTCCTCCATGCTGTAGTCCCAATCCAGGTTATCTCAGCATTTGCCCCAGATGTGGCTGCTTTTTAGAGGTACATTGCCTGGAATTACCTAGATCTCCAGCATCAGGTGGAGCTGGGCCCCAAAATGGCTTGGAACTCAGAACTGTTGGGAAGGGGGCCGTGGCTCAGTGGTAGAACATCTGCTCGGCATGCAGAAGGTCCCAGGTTCCATCCCTGGCATCTCCAGTTAAAGGGATAAGGCAAGTAGGTGATGTGAAAGACCAGTCTACCTGAGACCCTGGAGAGCTGCTGCCAGTCTGAGTAGACAATACTGACTTCGATGGATCAAGGGTCTGATTCAGTATCAGGTAGCTTCATGTGTTCAACTGTTCAGTATCTGTAAGAGTTTTCAAATCTGATCATTTCACGGGATGGCTGGCTGTTAGTGTGTCTTGTTTTCCTATGGCGTCCCTGAGCAGCTTTTCACACACCTTGGGCTAGTCAAATGAAAATGTTATGCTCCTTGATGCTTCTGTATGGCAAAGAAGCACAACCAGTAGTAAAAATGGAGTATGGTCACATGAATTCATTCTGTGAGTGTGTGTGTGGTTGTAAACACTGATAGATGTTACGTAGCCTTTAATACTGTCGCAAGTGTAAGCAAATGGAATTCCTCTGCCTCTCCTCAGTGTCTTTCAAAGAAATAATTCCTAGATCCGCTTACTGTTATTATTAAATGCTTTTTAATGCAAAGAAACATACAAGGGCTTTAAAAAAAGAAATCTCTGCAGCTTTGTAGCAATTCCTATACCACTATATTAGCTTTATTTACAAGACAGCCTATTTGCAGCACTTGTGGGTTTTCTGTGAAATACACACATCCCCAACCTTCTGTTTTTAACCATTTGTTTTATTTTTAAACTAAGAATTCTGGCCCCTGCCCCTTCCAAATGCTTTGCTCTTGCTATGTGTATTACCCCCACCCCAAATCCATCCTATCTTCAGTTGTCCCTGGATCTTTGGAGGTCAATAGGACTCATTTATTTCAATAAAGGAGACATTTAAATGATTAATCTGGAAAGGTGAAGAAAAAGGCAAAAGGGGGGGGGTTCAACAAGAGCATCAGGTAGGAGGGCACCAGCAGTTCAGTTTGTATTGGATAGATGAGCAATCTAAACAGACCTGTGTGTGTAAAGTGCTGTAGAGTCACAGCTGACTTACAGCAACCCAGTAGGGGTTTCAAGGCAAGAGAAAAACAGAGATTTTTTGCCATTGCCTTCCTCTGCTTAGCAGCCCTGGTATTCCTTGGTGGTCTCCCATCCAAGTACTAGCCAGGACGACCCTGCTTAGCTTCTGAGATCTGTCGAAATCTGGCTAGCTTGGGCCATCCAGGTCAGGGCATCTAAACAGATAACTTTGAGCTACTGGGAGGGGGCTGTTCTAGCCCCCCTCATTCCCGCTTTTTCTCCTTCTCTCCAGCTGTGTCTGCCATTATTTATTGCCTCCTTAATACAGAAGAAGAGTTGGTTTTTACATGCTGACTTTCTCTACCACTTAAGGAAGAATCAAACTGGCTTACAATCACCTTCCCTTCTCGTGAACACATGAAGCGGCCTTATACTGAATCAGACCCTCGGCCCATCAAAGTCAGTATTGTCTTGTCTCCAGGGTCTCAGGCAGGGGTCTGTCCCATCACCTGCTTGCCTAGTCCCTTTAACTGGGAGATGGCGGGGATGGAACCTGGGACCTTCTGCATGCCAAGCAGAGGCGCTACCACTGAGCCACAGCCCCTCCCCAATCCAGCCGGGTTCTCCAGATCAGAGTCCACCGCTCTTAACCACCCCGGCTCCCCAGGCATATTATTGTCCAGCTCCACAACCAGCTCCCACAGCAATTCCACCCCCCCCCCCCATCATCTAAGCAGCCCTTCGCCTCCCGCTGCCGGTCCAGGAAGCGCGGGGAGGCAGCAGGCTCCATGCCAGCAAGGGGGCCGAGAAGCCCAGCCGGTGGGTGGGTGGATGGATGGAGGGATGGGTGGGTTGGGGGGCCAGCAGGTGGACCGGGCTGGGGCGCTGGGAAGTGGGCGGGGCTCGGAGGTGCGGCCGCAGCCAATGAGAGGGTGGCCCGCCGTCCGGGCGTGGCCAGGGCGGCTGTATAACGCGGCGGGTGGCGGCGGGGCGGCGGCAGAGACAATAAGGCGCGCCGGGGGCTGGAGCGGCCGCTGCCCGCCCGCCCGCCACCATGATGTCCATGAACAGCAAGCAGGCGTTCAGCATGCACCCCATCCTGCACGAGCCCAAGTACACCCACCTGCACTCCAGCTCCGAGGCCATCCGCAGAGCCTGCCTGCCCGCCCCGCAGGTGAGGACGGGACCCCGCCGGGAGTTATTGGGGGGGGGGTAGGTGGGACCAGAGGCGTGCGCGCGCGCGCCTGGGGAGGGGTGGGGGGGTGAGGAACCGGTCCGGTGGTCTCTGGCGCCCCCACACCACCCGATTGCGCGCCGCGTCCAGGGCTGCTGGCAACTGCGATGGGACCCAAGTTCCGTCTAGGGAGGAGGGTGGGGAGTTGTGGGGCGGTGGGCGGGCTCGCCCCGGGGGGCATAGCTTGCAACTTTCTCGGGAGAGGGGTGCGGGGATGCCGAGGGAGGCTATCGGGTCGATTTCCTCTTCCGAGCTCTCGTTTTAGAGACTCAGGTTGGCGCCCCCCCCCCCCAATATTTTAGTATGGGAGATGGGAGGATGATGATTGGGGGAAGGCAGGCGAAACTCATCTGGCCCGTCGGGTGGGGGGGAGGCGCCCTCCGAATGGCTCAGCACCCTCCGGCTGAGCCCGTGTCCGTCTCTCTCTCTGGGCTTTTTCACACATGCTGAATAATGCACTTTGAACCCACTTTCAGTGCACTTTAACGACCGTTTGCAAGTGGATTTTGCCATTTCACATAGAATCATAGAGTTGGAAGGGATCCCCAGGGTCATCTAGTCCAACCCCCTGCACAATGCAGGAATTTCACAACTCCCTCCCCCCCACACCCCCAGTGACCCCTACTCCATGCCCAGAAGAGAAATGGTAAAGGCCAGCTGCAAAGTGCCTGGAGAGTGGATGGCAAGCGCGTGGTTCGGCATGTGTGAAAGCGCCCTCTTCTCTCTCTCTCCCCCTCTCCGTCCGGCCCGCAGCTGCAGAGCAACTTCTTCGCCGGCCTGGACGAGACGCTGCTGCGCGGCGCGGAGGCCCTGGCGGCGGTGGACATGGTCTCGCAGAAGAGCCACCCCTTCAAGCCCGACGCCACCTACCACACCATGAGCAGCGTCTCGGTCTCGTGCGCGCCCGCCTCCTCCTCGGTGCACCTGCACCACCCGTCGGTGCTGGGCGGCCACGCGCACCACCACGCGCCCCACCACCACCCCCACCCCCACCCGCCGGCGCAGGGCCTGGACGGCGAGCTGCTGGAGCACCTGGGCTCGGCCCTGCCCTTGCCGGAGGTGGGCGCCGCGCCGGCCCACCCCTCCTCGCACGCCCACCTGCAGCAGGCCCTCAGCGCCATGGGGGGCCACCACCCGGCCCACGGGCAGCCCCCCATGGGCATGGGCCACCACCCGCCCCACGGCCTGGCCGCCCACCCGGCGCTGGCCGGCCCGGAGGCCGAGACGGACCCGCGCGAGCTGGAGAGCTTCGCCGAGCGCTTCAAGCAGCGCCGCATCAAGCTGGGCGTCACGCAGGCCGACGTGGGCTCGGCGCTGGCCAACCTCAAGATCCCCGGCGTGGGCTGCCTCAGCCAGAGCACCATCTGCCGCTTCGAGTCGCTCACCCTCTCGCACAACAACATGGTGGCCCTCAAGCCCATCCTGGAGGCCTGGCTGGAGGAGGCCGAGCGCGCCCAGCGCGACAAGCTGGCCAAGCCCGACGTGTACGCCGCCGGCGACAAGAAGCGCAAGCGCACCTCCATCGCCGCCCCGGAGAAGCGCTCCCTCGAAGCCTACTTCGCCGTCCAGCCCCGGCCCTCCTCCGAGAAGATCGCCGCCATCGCCGAGAAGCTCGACCTCAAGAAGAACGTCGTGCGCGTCTGGTTTTGCAACCAGAGGCAGAAGCAGAAGCGCATGAAGTTCTCCGCCGCCTACTGAGCCCCGACGGGGCGGCCGGGCCGGGCCCTCCTGGCCCCGGGCCCCCAGCGCCCCCCGCCTTCCCTCCAGGGGCAGCAGGGCTCTCTCTCTCTTTCTCTCGCCTTCCCCCCGGCCCTGGACGGCCCCTCCCCGCCGAGAACCGAGCCCCACCCGACGGCCGGCAGGCTGAGCCAGACTCGGGGCTTCCAAATCACACGGACGCGTGAAGCGGCTTGATACCGAATCAGTATATCCCGTGGTCCGTCCAAGTCCGTATTGTCTGCTCAGGCCGGCGGCGGCTCTCCAGGGTCTCAGGCAGGGGGCTGCTCATATCCCCTCCCTGCCCTGGTCCCTTGAACTGGAGATGCCCGGGATTGGACCTGGGCCCTTCAGCATGCCAAGCGGATGCTCTGCCACTGAGCCACCATCCCTCCCTAAGTCAACAAGATCAAGAGGAGTTCGAGGAGAAGGGGAGAGGGAAAAAATTAGACTACTGTACCATGTTCCTGGTGAGTGGAGGGGAGAAATCGAGTCTTTTCCGAGGGGATTTTTTGGGTTAAAAAAAGAAAAAGAGAGACTTGATCTTACCACCCCATTTTCATTTCTGTGTATGTATATATATATAGATATATATAAAAAGAAGGGAGGGCGGGAAGGAGGAGAACGAAACTTGAAATTGGGGGGGGGGATCCCCTTCCTCCTGAGTTCTAAAAGCTCATTTTTGAGAGAAAGAGAGAGGAAAAAATTATAAATATATAAATATATATATATATATATATATTTCTGACCGCGACTGTGTCCTGCCAATGAGACTTCTTCTGCCCGCTGCGGCTCCATGGCTTTAAGGAAAGAGAATTTCTTTGCTTGATACATGAAAAAAAAAAATCTCCCCCCCCTCCCCGTTTACTTTCCCGTCCTGCAGGCGGAAGCGCTCTCTCTGCCGGCTCCCTTCTCGCCCGAGGCTCAAACCCCATCGCATTGTTTGCAATTTAAAAAAAAAAAAAAAAAAAAGGCTTCTGTTTCTACCTCATCAGTTCAAAAGCGAGAAATAAAACCAAGAGCGAACTGGGAAAGAGAACAGCAAGTCGTCCCCCCACCCCCCTCAAAATACGATTGACTGCTTTTTCTTCTTCTTTTTTTTAACGTTGGGGGGAGGCGAAAGCTGGCGTGGAGGATTCGCTTTCGCTGGCAAGGCTGAACGCCTGGATCGTTTCACTGTTTTGAAAAGGACGAACGAAAGGGGGGAGAAGAGGAAAAACACGAACACAAAACCGCTTTGACAATCAAATCATTAAATATCGCGTTTCTGACTCTGGAGCCCTGTGGACCGGGGGGCGGGGGGGGGCAGGATTCCAGAGGGAGGCGAAGGACTCTTTGCCAGATCTGGTGTTCCCTTTGGGTTATCCGATGCTTTTTTTGCGGAGCAATCGATTCCTCGTTTCGTTTCCTCCTCGGTATCTCCACCCCCTTTGCTTTCTAGGATGCGGCAACCCAAAAGAGAGTTTTATTTTATTCTGCGGGGGCCGGGAAGTGGTGGTGGTGGGGGGGGGAGAAGTTCTTATTTCTATGTAACTTTGTACAAATCACCACGGTTTAACAAAAGTCATCAGCAAATAACTGTTTTATTTGCGAAGGTTTGACTCGGCACTTTCTAAGGCAAGAAATTGTGTTTTTTTGGGGGGGTTGCTTTGCATATTTAATAGAAAAACGCGTGTTTTTTTTTAAAAGGGGGAATAAAAGATTCTATTCGGTTTTTTTGAATGCGTGTGGGTGCGTGCGGAGAACGGCGTCTTGTGTCAGTGTATGCTACCGATTTCAAATAAATCCCGCACGTTTTACCTCACTCGCTCCTCGGCTCTGGATAATCGCGAGGGGGAAAACGACTTGGCCCGACCGACGGTTCCAGCGCAATAGGCAGAGGCTCCGTATGCCGGCGGGGAAATCACTTTGAATGCTGAGGTTCGGCAGAAGGGGATGCCATCCCAAGAGAACGCTTCGCGACCCCGGGAGTTCTTCCACAGAAGTAGCTTGCCCCGAGGTAACCACCCCGGTTTTCAGATTCTGCTCCGGATCTTTTCAGCCTCACTGAAATGGGGTCCGCATTCAGAGGTTAACCTCAGTCCAAATGTGTTCCAGGTCGAAAATGACGACCCGGTTAAGAACCAGATTGCCCCCCACCCCTCAACTCCCCTCCTCCTTCGCCCACAAACCGAATCAAGTGTGATCAGAACGATCACCTTTTTCCTGCTCTCCGGGCGAATGGATCCACTAGCGTGGATTTTCAGATTCTGCTCCGGATTCTGCTCCGGATCTACTGCCTCTGTTTTCAGATTCTGCCCCGGATCTACTGCCTCTATCGTCGCGGCCCTGTTGAAATGCGAATGTTGAACCGAAGGCACCCAAATCCTGAATACCTTAGCACGCTGTGGGAGTCAGGTGAGCTCAAGTCTTCCTGGCCGACCCACGTTTTGAGGTTTTGGCGGAGATCTGGGGCCGTTTTCGTGGTTTAACTGGTTAGGAAGCAAAGCAATATAGCAGATTTGGGGGGCGGGGGGCGGCGAGGGAGCCAAGAGTCACGAATATCAGCGGAATATTTCATTACAGCCTGCAGATTGAGTTGTCAATACAAATCTTTCGCAGCTGCAACAATTTCCATTAAGAGCCCACCCAGCAACTTGGGTTCCCGAGCCTCCAACAGAGGCCATTTATGCACGGGAGGTTTTGCCTTGGATTTGCTGTTCTGTAGATGCCCATTTTCCCCATCCCAGTTCTTAAAACTCAAAAATAAACCCCCCATGCAGAGTTTTGAGAATTCAGATGGGGAAAATGTGCAACTAGAAAGCAGCAAACCCAAGGCAAAACCTCCCATGCATAAATGGCCAGAACACTCTCCACCGGCTCCAAAAGTGAGCGTTTCTAATAAGGAGTGTATTTCTAACATTTGGGGTTCTTTTTTGGTGTGTTTATTTTAACGTTCGTGGATCCATTTGCCCGGAGAGCAGGGAAAAGGTGATCGTTTTGGTCACACTCTATACGGTTTGTGGGCGAAGGAGGAGAAAGGGGGTTGAGGGGTGGGGGGCAATCTGGTTCTTAACAGGGTCATTTTCGAACTGGAACACATTTGGACTGAGGTCAACCTCTGAATGTGGGCCCATTTCAGTGAGGCTGAAAAGAGACCTGGGAAGGTGGGTAACAAAGAGCCCGATCTTCGGAAATATTAATATAAAAAACACATTGTGGACTTGTGTGTGTGTTGGGGGGCGGGTCGGTTAAAGAACATTAAATTGAGGTGTTTCTGTGAAAGAGTATTTTGTGAACAGTTTAATATTTCAGACATAGGAACTCCTCGGAAAAAAATCGTAGGTGGTGTGAAATATTTTGAGGGAGGGGTGAGTGTCCCCTTCCGAAAGACACCCTTGCTCTGAACCCCCCCCCCCCAATATTTTAACCAGAATGCTCAGACTGCAGGAGTCCTGGGTCACTGGCAAGATCGCAAACCAACTTCTTTTGGGAACAGGCCTCCCTCTGGAGTCTGCCCCCCCAAAAAAGTCTCGTTGCTCCAAAGGGGGAAAAAAAAGAGAGAGTCCCTTCCCAGTTCATCCACCTAGATCCCATAACCTCTCTTCAGTCCAGCAAACCGGCCTTCCCTGTCAGCCTAGAGGAACCTCCAGGGTCAGAGGCAGTCTACCTCTGGTCGCTGGGAACAAAGCTCCAGACGCCCTGCTCAGGAAGTCCTCCGGGCATTCTGACTGGCCGCTGAGGGAACCGATGGCCTTGCTCAGATCCAGCATGGCTTGTCAGGACACTCGAGGAGAAAGCTGGACCCAAAGACAGTGTGTGGAACCCAATGGAGTGACCTCGATTCCGGCCCCTTGAACGGGGCACCGTTTCCCCCTCTGACCTCAGCCGGAGCGAGCATCGCCAGCTGAGGCCTGTTCGTGTTGCATCGCACGAGTTCCTTGCCGAGGGAAGAGGCGGGTTCCAGGTCGTCTTCGCCATGCGATCCCTTAAGCAGGTTTGCGGGGCCGCCAGTCCAAACATCGACAGCCCGCCTCCCTCCTGAAGAAGTGTTCCGAAAGGCGCAACCGCTGGTCTCCGGCCCTGAGAGGATGCCCGGGAAAGTGCTTGTGAAACCAAGAGCATCTTCAAGAGCGGCATCCTGACCCCCGCGATCCTCAACCCTCTTCCTCGTAGGCCGAGCGATGAGGTGCTCTCGCAGACGCAAAACCCATTCGCATCGTCTGTACTGAAAAACCTTCTCTTTGACCATTGATGCCTGGGAGGTTTGCCTTGGGTTTGCCGCTCTCTAGATGCCCATTTTCCCCATCCGAATTTTCAGAACTCTGCACGGGGGCTTATTGTTGAGTTTTGAGAATTTGGATGAGGAAAATGTGCATCTAGAGAGATGCAAACCCACGGGAAAACCTCTCGTGCTTGTCTTTATTTAAAAAAGGGGGGGGGAGTTGGAGGTAACAGCCAGCAGAACAAACAGGTGGATTTGGGAAACCCCGAGTATCCTCACGGCTTTGATGTCAGGCAAAGCGGAACCTCAAGGAAATCGCAGGAGGGTTTCTTTTGCTTTCATCCCACGGGGAAGGTCTGGGGTCTTGTTGAATGTCGGTACAAAAAACAAAAAACGAGGCTTTGACAATCAAAAATGTAAAAACGTTTGACGATTAAATAACACACAAACTCCCAGGGAGCGAGCAATGCGGGTGGACAGAGCTCTTGGGATTTGTTTCGGTTTCCGTTACTTTTTCTTCCCGGGATGCAGGTCTCCCGACAGAGAACCTCAGTCGGGTTGGGGAAAAGGTTAATTGCAATTAGAAATGTTTAGAAGTTACAAAAGCTTTAAAAAAAACCCAGAGGGTAGCAAATTTCTTATTACCTTGCAAATATTTGTCTGGACGCTTGCGAAGAGGTTTCTCGTTGATTATCCCCCCCTGCATATCCACGACATTAAAAACAAAATCCCACATTTTGTCTGTATAATGAATGATCATTTTGTCTCTATGTGTTCTCTGGAATTGCAAATACACCACGCAGTTTTACATTCCTTCCTTCCATTGCTTGGGTCAAGGGCGCGGGTGGGGGGGGGAGCTGCAGATGACACATTATAAAGATGAAGTATTTATAAGATAAACACAGCGAAGGCAATACCATGAAAAATAAATGCAATATAGGTTACATCCAACCGGTAACAACATGCAGAGTCCTGCAGCTGTAGGTTCTGCCATCCTCTCGTTGGCGTCCTACACAGCCCCCTCCCCCACACCAGTCAATAAAACAGGAGCCCCCACCTTGGCCAACAGGATCCCAGAAAGGGATCGGGCATTTCGAATGGCTTCCATGCACACAAATGGATCCTTTTCCCAGTGTCACGCTGCAAGCAACCCCACATGCCAGAGAATCAGTAGGAATAGGAACCACCGTGCTTCTGTTCTCTGGGCGCCTGGCTCCTGGAGTTGGCAACGTTTGTTCTTCAGCCTGGGAGTGCGCGCAAGTGTGTAGGTGGGGCTGTTATTGGGGGATGGGAGTAACCCAGGGCCGTGCCCGAGACTTTGAACCGGAGCCCTGGTGAGTCTGTCTGCATAAATCCCCCGTCCCAGCACCAGGATCGAAAGAAACAGGTTTCACACACGTAATTCCCCCAGAAAAAAACCCTGCGGGGTCAGACCAAAACGCCTTCTGGGCCAACTTTCTGTTTCCAACAGCGTCTAAGCAGAGGCCTCGACGGATCTCCCTTGCCTTTTATTCCCAGCAGCTGGTATTCTAACAACCACAACCGCGGGCTCAAGAGCTTGCAGTTGTTTCAATTGCCCTGTACGGTGGGTCAACATTGTTATCTCCCTGTTACAGACGGAAGGGGGAAAGGGGAGTCTGTCTGGCAGAGGCAAATCCGAACCGGGGGCTTCCTGATTCACGGGGTTCTCTCTGTACGTGGAGTTTTTGCGTAATCGCAGAGGCCTAGCACCCTATCCTTCACGACCCTGGCTGATCTCGGCTGAGCGCCACCCAAGAGGGGGCTGCCTCCGCATCTAGTGGCAGTGAGTTCCATAAGTTAATGATGCACTGATATTCCCTCTTGCCTTTCATGGTTTTGCTTTGGGGAGAAGGGAGCTGGAAAACAAGCAACAGCCCTCTTCGGCAGCCAGGCAGGACGGACGACATTAGATGCGTGGAGGCATGGGAACGGTTTTTGGCCCAGCATTGTTGTCGACTTTATTTGTTGGTGAATGCATTGCCTGACGGAGTTTTGTAAGCCCCCAATTTTGTACATTAATTACCCCTAAGGATCTTACAAGGGTTGGGGGACAGACCAGGGTACGAAAGGATGAGATATGGTTTTAAAAAACCAAGTTTTAAAAGGAAAGCAGAAACAAATCCTAGCAACAAAATGAGGATTTTAAAAAAACGGCTCCTTAAATTAAAAGCGAAGACTTTATTAAAACGTTTTACAATCCACAAACGTGACAGGCAAAATGCGCCTGCTATGGGGAAAGAAAACACTCTTCAGAAGTTAAGGGGCCCCGTTGTGTTCACGGCAGCCAGCGGAACAGGAATCCCCTTCCCAATCTCTCCGAAGCGCCTTAAATCTATTTGTCTCCATCAGAGTGCGTAGAGAACGACAGAGGTCCCTGCCCCGAAGAGCCTGCAATCTGAAACTCGCAAAATGGGAGGGAAGAGAGACAGCGGGAGAATATGCATTCAGTTCGCTCACATGGACAGTTTCACTGGGGAATAAGGCACTGATTTTTTTTCAACGTAACCAATTAAACTTTTAACAATTAGGCTTTTAAAAAGAAAACCCACGTTTTTGTTATATCGAAAATAAAGTGAAATTTATTGTTTCCCCGCCTGCCCAATGCTGACCACGAGTCGGTCGGGGAGTTTTTCCTGTCTCTGGAGCTGCGAAAATCTCATCGCTGTGGAACCCCTCTCCGGTCAAAACAGCCCGGGTGCCTCTTTTTAGATTTCGGTTTCTTTGGGATCTATTCTGACGATCCCAGCAGGATTGCAATTCGCATGGCTTTGATGATCGCAAGGTTCCTGTTCTTCTCGATGGTCTGAATAATGCCCAGGGCTTCTGTTGGCCCTGATCAGAGCGTGGATTATATAATGTTAATAATCCAGAGTTTACAACGACAACTACCAAGAACAAACAAACACATCGCAATTTGAATGTTGGAGGGGTTTTGGTGAGGATCACCAAAGAAACAGCCAAGAGAGAAAAAGCCTTGTAACCCCACTGCTGATAATTTTATGCAAGCCCTTCCCAGCCCTTAGCTTTCAAAAAAAGCAGCCTATACTATTTTGTTTGGATTTGGTTATATGGTTTTATAAAACACCTTTAAAAAACAAAACAAATGGACAGCTAGAGGTTTTTTTTTAATGAATTGGATTGGGTTTTTATTTTCGTATTTAAAAATGCTATGTAATCTCCATAGTGTGATTTTATTCTGTGATTCATCAAAAGCGTTTATGAGTAAGCGGGTACTAATGGACTAAAACGGACTTTTCTCAGTAGTTCAAATGCAATGTCATATCCTCTTGAAAATGAGAAGGGAAATGTATAATGCCCACAGTCTGGCAGAATAAGGGTGATGATAAGACAATAACAGCAATTACATGAAAATCATCTGCTTACTGGCCAAGAGACATGATCCCGTCAGAAGGCAGGTCCCATTGATTGTAACAGGAGAGTAAAGCCGGGTGTCTAACAGCCTGATCCTAGGCATGTCTACTCCGATCCTACACATGTTTACTCAGTGACTCTCAGGCAAGTGCAGAGCGGGTTTCATAACTCTCTAACTTAAGGAGCCTTAACTCTCGCTGGCTTGCTTCAGGTATTATCAGAGGTAGAGTTTGCCTACCGAACCTTGACCAGGAAGGGTCCAGTTCAAATCCTTATCGAATCACGCCTTTTGAACTAGGACAAGGAAAAAGTTTCTCTCTTTTCCTCCACCCCCCTCTTGAGATTTCCCCCTGTTCCGCTCCTACAACTGGCGCTTGGTCTGCCTTTCAGACTCCCCGGGCTTCTTGCTTTGCTTGGCGTTCCGCCTGGGACCACATTAAACCCTCTCTCTCTTTCGCTCTCTCTCAGGCATCAGGCAGGGGGAATAGATTTGACTGCCGACTTTGTGTATGAATGAGAGGTTTCTGTTTGGCTTTTTAATATATATATATATATATATATATATATATATATATATATATATATATATATATATATATATATATATATATATATATATATATATATATATATATATCATCGAAGGCTTTCACGGTTAAAGTTCATTGGTTCTTGTAGGTTATCCGGGCTGTGTAACCGTGGTCTTGGTATTTTCTTTCCTGACGTTTCGCCAGCAGCTGTGGCAGGCATCTTCAGAGGAGTAACGCTGTCCTTCAGTGTTACTCCTCTGAAGATGCCTGCCACAGCTGCTGGCGAAACGTCAGGAAAGAAAATACCAAGACCACGGTTACACAGCCAGGATAACCTACAAGAACCTATATATATATATATATATATATATATATATATATATATATCACTTTGCGCTCCTGCAAGGCCTCGCCATCACACCCCCCCTCCCCTCCGCCCGCCCCACAACTCTTCACGAATGGAAGCGGAGTCCCCATAAGGGCTGCTTCAGCACCGTGGACAGTTCAGGAGCGGCGCCTCGACGCTGGGGTCGGACTCTTGCGTGTAGATCGGCCTTCACGGAATTTGCGGGAGCGAAGCGGGAACCGACGCTCTGTCCCAGGTGCTGAAGAGGAGCTAAGGAGCTGTCCGAGGTGCTGAAACAGACCTGGGCCGCTCGCAGACTTCTCGCCCCAGTTTGTTGGCTTCTCTCCCCGCCCCGTCCAACCTCTATCTGGCTCCTTCAGCCATAGCGGAAAGTTCTCTGGCCGGCACCGGACGGTGCGACGTGGCTCCCGGCTTTAAGGCCTGGTTGCCAGCCCTTCACTCGGTCGTGTCCCCCCACCCCTTCCAACCTGCTTTGTTCTTTTCGTCGGGAGTCCTGTTTTTTCCATGCCACGAGAAACGCATTTTCATAAATAGACCTTGGCCAAGTGCTGGGTATGAAATTTTAATGAAGTCTGGATGTTGAGTGCTGCCTGGGGGGCCTTTGAGAATCATCTCAGTGCAACATTAGCAGGGCCCTTCTCAGCCCCCCTTTCCATTCCCCCCCGTCACGGCTCTTTCCAAGAGACTTCAAATTCTCCACGGTTTAAGGCAGGACACGCGCCTTTGCCGGCTGGATCTCCCTCCCCACAAAATTGGGGGGCCAGAATTGTCCCCCCAAACAAACTCAGTTCTTCGACTTCTTCCTTAAGAGGGAGGGATACAGGAGAGCGAAGGGAGCGAGGCAAGAGAGAACCCACAGGTGACTCTCACGCTCCCGTCCTAGTATTAAAAGTTTTAAATGCTCACGATGCAATATTTATCACCTGGGATAATAAAAAGGCGAGCCAGTATTTCCTCGTTTCGAATTCAAACAGCTTTAAGCAAATGCTTCTCCTGCGGAATCGATTCAGATGAGAGTTGTTTGGGGAAAGGCAGGAGGAGCCGCTGGCATTTTCTTTGGGGTATGTGTGTGCGTGCGTGTTGCCTATTGGAAGGCACCTTTGGAAGCCCTCTGAGACAGGCTCCTTTCTTAGGTGCGTCTGAAAGCAGGTAAGGGATGTTTTCTCTGCAACCAAAGAGGCCCTTTCTGGGCCAGAGGAAGAGAGAACGGGGAAGCAGGCGCTTGAGGAGACGCACAGCCGCCTCCGAAGGAAACGACAGTTATGCAAGCCTCGATCTCTTGCGGTCAGAACAAAACAAAACAAAATCAGGCCGTGTGTTTTAGATTTTGTTTTTTTAAAGCCGCGATTAAAGAGAAAGATATCAGCAAAGTAAATAAATTGACTGAGTACATATGACAAGCGGTTGAAAACTAGCAAACGAAACAGACACCCATTTGGGGTGTTCTCAGCAGCAGCTCACTCTCTTCCTCTCCTTCCTTCTTTTCTGATCTGCTGCCTTCCTGCCAGTCATTCATTTACACAGAGGTGATGTAGAATGACTAGTCAGAGGCATAGCGAGGTGGGTTGGGTTGAGAGAGGGGAGAGGACCACAAAGTTTGTGCAGGATGTTGCAATTTTGGGGGGTAAAAAGTTTTAGGAATTCGACTGGGTGTCTAGTGAGTGTTTTGCTGTGTAGAAGGCCATTATGGATTTACAGGATTGATTATCTTAGGTGCTAAAAATGGGCATTTTAAAAAGAATATCAAGAACTTCTCTGTTGGATCAGAACAAAGGTCTAGTCAGGCTTCTGTTTCCATTACAGTGGCCATCCAGGTGCTTTTGGGAAGCTCCCAAGCAGGGCATGAAAGCAATTGCTCTGTTACTTGCCTCCAGCATCTGGTACACACTGCCTCTGCATAGGGAGGTTCTATTTAGCAACCATGGCTGAAAGTGCTGGGAACTTGTGGCTATCTCACATCTTGCGGTGGTGGAGATGCACATGTGCAGCTTGTTTCTTATGAAGAAAAACCTCCTTTTAGCTGTCCTGAAGTCACTGCCTGTCAGCTTCATTGAATGGCCCCAAGTCTGTGTGTTAAAGGAGAGGGAGAAGCCCTTGCCAGTTATGGAGTAGGGATGTGTGTGTGTGTGTGTGTGTGTGTGTGTGTGTGAGAGTGTGTGTGTGTGTGTGTGTGTGAGAGAGAGAGAGAGAGAGAGAGAGAGGTAGAGAGAGAGAGGTAGAGAGAGAGGTAGAGAGAGAGAGAGAGAGAGAGAGAGAGAGAGGTAGAGAGAGAGAGGTAGAGAGAGGTAGAGAGGTGTCCTTGCGCAAAGATCGAGTGACTTGAGTGTTCTCAGGTTACTACTTGTTTGAATTCCGAGCTCTTTCAGACCACTGGAAATGTCCAAATGTTTTTGTTTAGAAAACATTTATTATTATGGTTCTGAGAGAAATGTGTTAACTCTTGCAGGTTCAACACTATGGAGCTGCATCCCATACTGCCTTGTGTGTTAGATGGATGCGGACAAGCAATACACATTTATTTACTTCATTTATACTCTGCATTTCTCCCGGGCGGGGACCCAAAATGGCTTATATCATTTCCTCTCCTCTATTTTATCCTCACATCAACCGAGGTAGGTTAGGCTGAGAATGTGTTAGTAGCCCAAGGTCACCCAGAAATCTGGGTGTTGGACTAGAATCTGAGAGGTGCAGGTTTGAATCTCCATTGTGCCATGGAAGCTCTTAAGCCAGTCACTCTTCCTGTTATCCTGACCTAACTCACAAGGTGCTGATTATGAGGATGAAATGGACAAGGGGTGTGTGTGAGGTTTGTAAGCTGATTTCGGTCACCATTGGGGAGAAAAGTGGGATATAAGTCGCTATATAAATAAATAAACATTGCAAGACAAAGACTGGATAATCCTGGTCAGTTTTACCCCAGGTTCCCACCTTCTATGATCTATATATCTATCAATCAGCTTCTCAGGTTGTTGCAAAATACACTTAACAAAATACCATTGTTTATTGCTTTGTTAAAAGGAGAAAGAAAGGACAGCGTGTTGCTTCTTTTTTTCTTCTTATATTTTCTTCATTTGTGTAAAGGTATTTTGATCTATCCATGTTGGGATCCCCCCACATCTTTCTGTTCCATTACCTTGACACACTGAGACTGTCAATCTGTTAATACGTACAAGAAAATGACAATAAAATGGGTTCTTTAAATGATCAAGAACATACACAAAATAATAGTGAACAAAATGATAGAGAAATGTTCATATGACTGACAGAGAGCCTTTCTCTGATGTCACTTAATGAGCCGTGCCTTCTTTGGGGCAAATGGTAAGGTTCCCCATTCACAGGTGAGTCTTGGATACCCTCATTCTGAAAATGGAGCATTACACTACCTTCTCTGAAAGTTCAATCTGAACACAGTCCAAGCTGTTTCTTTCTTTTGTAGCTCACACTGATACTCATCCCTTGACCTTACAGATAGATAAAGTAATAGCCACTACTCAGATAGCTTTAAAAGGGGATTTGACAAACTGATGGAGGATGTCTAGCCATTGCTATTAGCCCTGATAGTTAAATGGAACCTCCTTGTTCAGGAGCAGTATGCCTCAGAGTATCAGTAGCTGGAAGGAAAACAGTGGTAGCAGGCTGTTGCTTTCATGCCCTTTTTGTGGGCTACCCAGAGGCATTCAGGCAGCCTTTGTTGGAAGTAAGATGTTGGACTAGATGGCCGTTTGATCTAATCCAGGAAGGCTTTTCTTAATTTTGTAAATGTAGATGTGAAATTAACCCAAGGCATTGCTAGACTTTGCCTTGAATTTCACCAGCTTCATCCTCCATGGGCAATTTTTAAAATTTGATAATTCAGGGCAACCTTCTATTCTGGAATACACTTAATCCAGCTTTTTAAAAAAATGGGTCAGAGAACAGGATGGGGGCTTCCTCCATGGAGAAACCTGTCCTGGCCCAGCAAATTCACTTTCCCCTCCCTGATTCCCCAGTGTGGCAGAACTGGGTAGGTTCAAGGAAAGTACAACCTGTGTTTGTGTATAAAGTGTCGTCCGGTCACAGCTGACTTATGGCAAGAGACTAACAGAGGTGGTTTGCCAGTGTCCCCCCCTGCATAGCAACCTTGGTATTCCTTGGTGGTCTCCCATCCAAATACTACCGAGGGCTGACTCTGGTTAACTTCCAAGATCAGATGAGATCAGACTATAGCATGCTGCCTTCCCTCCCAAGTACAAAGTAGAGTGCCCAAAATTCTTTCATCCTAGAACAACAAATGAAGAATTTTTTTATTAAAACATGTTCTTCTTGTTTTGTTGCTGTGATTTTATTATCATAGAATCATAGAGTTGGAAGGGACCACTAGGGTCATCTAGTCCAACCCCCTGCACAATGCAGGAAATTCAAACCTGCCTCCCCCCACACCCCCAGTGACTCCTACTCCATGCCCAGAAGATGGCAACAAAAACCCTCCAGGATCCCTGGCCAATCTGGCCTGAAGGAAAATTGCTTCCTGACCCAAAGTGGTGATTGGCATTACCCTAGGCATGTAAGAAAGGGCCCTGAGAGCCAAGCACTGACACAACCCTTCCTGCCCTCCCTCTCATGATCTGCCTGAGTTCACAGAATCATCATTGCTGAAAGGTGGACATCTGGCCTCTGCTTTAAAACCACCAAAGAAAGAGAGCTGACCACCTCCCAAGGAAGCCTGTTCCACTGAGGAACCGCTCTAATTGTCAGAATATTCTTCCTAACATTTAGCCGGAAACTCTTTTGATTTAATTTCAACCTGTTGGTTCTGAGCCGACCTTTTGGGGCAACAGAAAACAACTCCACAACATCTTCTATATCGCAGCCCTTCAAATACTTGAAGATGGTTATCATATCTCAGTTGTCTCCTCTGCAGGCCAAACATACCCAACTCCTTCAACCTTTCCTCATAAGACTTGGTCTCCAGACCCCTCACCATCTTAACTGCCCTCCTCTGAACATGTTCCAGCTTGTCTACATCCTTCTTAAATTGCGGTGCCCCAAATGGAACACAATACTCTAGGTGAGGTCTAACCAGAGCAGAGTAAAGCAATACCATCACTTCGCGTTATCTGGACACTATACTTCTGTTGATACAGCCTAAAATCACATTTGCCTTTTTAGTTACCGCGTCACACTGCTGACTCATGTTCAGTGTATGGTCTACTAAGACCCCTAGGTCTTTTTCACACATACTACTGTCAAGACGAGTCTCCCCCAGCCTATAATTATGCATTTGTTTTTTCCTACCTAAATGCAGAACCTTACATTTACTACCTTGAAATATTATTGTTGTTGTTGTTGTTATTATGATGCCACAAAGTCACACTGCAGACCATAAAGCAACAAGGTTGTTACATTGTGAAGATGAAAAAGCAGAAAGGGGTGATGGACATCAATCCTACACTGCTCACATTCCATGCTTCCAGGCATAGTAATCTCCAGTACAAAGGTAAGCACCAGAGTCCCCAAGGCTTTTTCTTTCAGTATTCTTCTAACACAATCTTCATTCTCCACACACACTCCTGAACTCCAAGCAGGACTACAGGTATGCTTTTTCTCTCAAAAAGCCTCCCAGGCTGGTGCAGACAAGAAAAAGGGAGAGAACGGACTTGGGCATCATTTGGAAACAGAAACAAAACCGGACCCTATCTTGACTCTGCAAAAGCCCACTATGGAACCTCTTATCAAAAATTTCAATGAATCCAATTGTAAGTTTATATCTTTTAAATTAAGCAAACAACATACAGGTTGTCAATTCACCAGGCAAAGTACATAATGCATATATGCTTAATGAAAATTAAACAAATTCGAATGGTAGAAAATTAAACAAATTCAAATATTGTTGCTATCTGAGGTGATTTCATTACTTAAGCCATCTCTCACATTGTGAAGATAGAATGTGAGAGACGGCTCAATTAATGAAATCACCTCAGACAGCAACATTATGAAGGACCTATAAGAAATTGTCTCTATTTGATAAGGGCTTAATAAGGAACAAAGAATATTAACGGAAGAAATTATTTCATTAAACAAGTTCAGAATACTAACTGAAGAAGTTTTCTGCAAAACAAGCAAATACCCGGGAACTTGTCCTATGCAATGCCTGTGAAATCACTATTGTACATTACTTGTGGAATTACAACCTGATAAGAGTATACATTACCTGTGGAAGTACAACTTAATTGTAATTAGAAATATTTTTACTTTCATTTGTTTGATTTACCTACAGTTTGAATTTGTTTAATTTTCATTAAGCATATGTGCATTATGTACTTTACCTGGTGAATTGACAACCTGTATGTTGTATGCTTAATTTAAAATATATAAACTTACAATTGGATTCATTGTAATTTTTGATAAGAGGTATTATAGTGGGGTTTTTCAGAGTTGATATTTTTAGTACCTTTATTCCCCCTGTATTCATTGTTTGTACTATCTTGACTCTAGCAATGGAACCAAGATTGCTTTGGCTTGCCAAAGCAACTGGTTCTGCCACCTGGCTTCTGAGGACAGGAAAGGTGAAGGGAAGAGGAAGCAGGAGTGTGTGGGGCTCAATCTGCACACTGGGACCCCTGGGATGTCTGGGGATGTCTGGAGGAGTTCAAATTTGTTTGGGCTATGAGAAGCAGCCTCCGATTCTCCATGGCTAGCTGTCTCCCCCCACCTTTGTCCATCTGGCTCACAAATTCATAAGAATATTTCACACAGCAGCTGGAGGAAGGAGCTGTTCAGCTCCTGCCCTGCCAATCAATACTTAAAACATCAAGTTTGGCCCTGGTGGAGTGACAGGGTTGAGGGAAAGGGAAGAAGCATTCGTGCTAAATCATTCATTCATTCATTCATTCATTCATTCATTCATTCATTCATTCACTCATTCATTCACTCACTCACTCACTCACTCACTCACTCACTCACTCACTCACTCACTCACTAAACAAATCTATCAATCAACCAATCTGTTATTTCCTGATCCCACTTTTTCTTTGAGGAGTTTAGAGTAGTATACACAGTCCTCCCCTCCTCCCTTTTATTGGCACAACAGCCCTCTGAGGTAGGCTATGCTGAGAGAGAGAGAGAGAAAGCCACTGATCAAAGGTTACCCCATGAGCTTCATGGCTGGGTGGGCATTTGAACCTCAGCCTCTCAAGTTCTAGTCCAACTCGCTGTACCAACTCACTACACCCTACTGGCTGTTTTATTAATTCACCATCTACAGGTTCTCCAATCTCCCCTGCAGCAGAGAGGTACAATGTGCTGCCTGCACATGTTCCTATTGAGCAAATGTCCTGCATGGGGCTGTGTACACTATGTTTAGAATGTAGAGGGATGGGGTCTTCAATTTTAAAAGTCTGGGATATTTTAGGATTGCATTTTTAAAGGTTCAGGCAGTTTTCTTTCCCTGCCTTTAATGCAAGCAAGGGCAGCTCTGCTATCCAATGGATTTGATTTGATTTTGTTTCCTGCTAGTGCAAATTGGAAGAGCTTATAGGAGCAAAGGCACACAAAGCATCAAGACAGATTTTAGAGGAGGCCCAAACAGGACTCAGGATGCTCAGGCAAGCCCTGTGTCTGTTAGGGAGGGGTTGTGGCTCAGTGGTAGAGAATCTGCTTGGCATGCAGAAGGTCCCAGGTTCAGTCCCCAGCATCTCCAGTTAAAGGGGCTAAGCAAGTAGGTGATATGAAAGACATCTGCCTGAGACCCTGGAGAGCCGCTGCTGGTCTGAATAGATAATACTGACTTCGATGGACCAAGGATCTGATTCAGTTTGAGGCAGCTCCATGTGTTCATGCTTACTTGAATATGCTGAAAGCCATTGATAACACTAAAAGGAGAAAGGGAGAGCTATTAAATTCATGGGGGATATATTCTCGGACAGCAAAATAATTGAGTTCTCAAGCACTGTGTCGCTTTGAAATATTTTATTAAAAGCAAGCAATGGCACATTAAAAACACACACACATATTAGCATGGACAAGGAGCTCCAGTGCCTCTGAGTCCAAGATCCAACTTTGCCTTTTCTTTTTGAAGGCAAATAGAAAACACAGCACAGCCTCTTAGGTTCTCGGGCAAGTAACTTAATTCCAGGAAGGAATCTCAAAATACGCAGGAGTTTAAACTCTGCCCCATGGCGCAGAATGGTAAGCTGCAGTACTGCAGTCCAAACTCTGCTCACAACCTGAGTTTGATCCCAACGGAAGTTGGTTTCAGGTAGCCGGCTCAAGGTTGACTCAGCTTTCCATCCTTCCGAAGTCGGTAAAATGAGTACCCAGCTTGCTGGGAGTAATGGAAAGATGACTGGGGAAGGCACTGGCAAACCACCCGTAAACAAAGTCTGCCTAGTAAACGTCGGGATGTGACGTCACCCCATGGGTCAGGAATGACCCAGTGCTTGCACAGGGGACCTTTACCTTTTATCTATTTTCCAGAAGGGCAGAAGTGTTCAGACATCTCGGCTTTCTCCCAGTACCAGGAAATGCTATCAACTATAGACAATCCAGGAGAGTCAGCGTGGTGTAGTGGTTAAGGTGTTGGACTAGGATCCAGGAAACCCAGGTTCGAATCCCCATTCTGCCATGGAAACTTGCTGAGTGACCTTGGGCCAGTCACACACTCTAGGCCTTGACCCTGACAAGTATTTGGATGGGAGACCTCCAAGGGGTACCAGGGTTGTGATGCGGAGACAGGCAATGACAAACCACCTTCAAACGTCTCTTGACTTGAAAACCCTATTGGGTCACCATAAGTCGTGACCTGACGGCAAAACAAACACACAGACATTCCAAGGTAGGCCTTCTGGCTAGCTCCCCCCTGTGCCAAGAGGACTTCATCCATGGGCTGACACCTTCCTAGTGGGTTGCAAGCCTTGGTACAACTGACTTTTTTGGGGGGAAGGACCAGGTTCCTAGAAAGCAAAGGTGCCTCTTTGTGTCAATGCTGAGAAGAGCAATATGGTCTTGAGGCCAGGTCATGGAGAAGATTCCTCAACAGCTCTGACCCTTGACTTGTTCCTCACTATCATAAATCTCATGGTTTTGGCTTGTGTTTTGAATCACTAGCATTTGGTTCATTGCCCATGTTCCTGGCCTTGACACTGGTGAAGTCATAGTTCTAGCTCCCCCTTTCCCTGTCACCTGACTCTGACATTACATTATTTCCTGGAAAACAAATAACACAGACTGACCACAATATAGGGTAAACTAATGATGTGTAATAACACCAATTATAGGTGCACATGGAACATCTCAAATTCTCAGGTAAGTGTTCTCAAATAAGAACTCACAGGTAAGTACACAAAGTCAAGACTCAACAATCATAAAGAGCTGTGAGTAATGTAATAACATAAATGATGTCAATTTTTCTTACATTAAACACACCTTGTGAAGACCCAGGAAAGGCAAAAAGACTGTCTTCTAGAAGAAATCTTCCATTTTGTCATGTGACTTTATCAGTTTCTTATTCCTCATAACATATATGTGCTATATATATGCATGGGAGGGAGGGCATCTTGGTCATCTTCTAGGCATGGAGTAGGGGTCACTGGAGTGTGTGTGGGAGGTAGTTGTGAGTTTCCTGCATTGTGCAGGGGGTTGGACTAGATGACCCTGATGGTCCCTTCCAACTCTATGATTCTATGAACATCTTGTAGCTCTCAGCTTACATTCATCTTATGTTCTATTACAGGTCCTTGACAATGTTCCAGAGCCGGATACTCCTCAGTACTATCATGTTATTTCCTGTCATGTGATACAGCTTAGTGGGTCCCATACTCAGTGGGTTCTGGGTCTGGAATGGTTGAAGACCAATGATCCAAGAAATAAAGTTCCACTCCTCTACATCAATTACATAAATGGAATGCAAAACTTGCACAATAGAGCTTCTGAGTCCAAACTTTTTAAAACCATTGCTATACAGGTCTTCGGAGGGCAGGTGGAATGGTATAGCCTGATCTTGTCAGATCTCGGAAGCTAAGCAGGGTCCGAACTTGGATGGGAGACCACCAAAAAAGACTCTAAAGAGGAAGGCAATGGCAAACCACCTCTCACTTGCCTGGAAAGCTCCTTGCTGGGGCCGCCATAAATCAGTTATGACTTGACAGCACTTTACAGACACATATACAAGTCTTTCTTGCAAGAAGTGGCCAGTGTACAGGCTGCACATGTTGCTTCTTTGCTGTATAGAACCATCTGTGGTGATGGTAAATGGATAACAAAGGAGACAGTGTGGGGTAGTGAATAGGGTGTAAGACTAGCAAGTGGTTTTGTGGCTCCCCACATTGGTGCTGCGGCACAGAAATTGGTTGAAAGACGTGGGTTGCCAGAACTGGTAACATCCTATGCAATTGGGCACTGCACATGGTAATGTACGTAAAAGTAAAGGTAGTCCCCTGCGCAAGCACTGGGTCATTACTGACCCACAGTGTGACATCCCATCATGGCATTTACGGTGATGTGGCTCTCCTCTTATGCTTGGCCTGGTCTCAGCGACACATAGACAGGAAATTACAGTCCAGTCCGAAGCAGAGTTACACCGTTCTAAATTTGTTGAAGTCAATGGGGCTTAGAAGGGCGTGACTCTGCTTGTGTGAGTGTGTTAAGTGAGGTCAAATGGCTTCCGACTCATGGCAACCCTATGAATCAATGTCCTCTAAAACGTCCTGTCCTTAACAACCTTGCTCAGGTCTTGCAAACTGAGGGCTGCGGCTTCCTTTATAGATTTGATCCGTCTCTTGTTGGGTCTTCCTCTTTTCCTGCTGCCTTCCAGTTTTCCTAGCATGATTGTCTTTTCCAGTGATTCTTGTATTTTCATAATGTGACCAAAGCACAACAGCCTCAGTTTAGTCATTTTAGCTTCTAGGGTCAGTTCAGGCTTGATTTGATCTAGAACCCACTGATTTGTTTTTTTGGTTTAGGAATGCACTATTAGACTTCTTTTTGTTGTTGTCAAAAACCCCTTTGAAATGTACCATAGGTTTTACTCCCGCATTGCATGTTGACTCTCAAATACTATTGACTGTAAAATACAAAATATGAAAAATAGCCATTGGCATTCTCTACTAAACACTGAGATGAATATGAGTGAACATCAAATATAGAATAGAATACAGAATATGGCAAGTAAATATTAACACATAGTTAAACTGTGGAACTCCCTGCCTCAGGTTGTGGTGATGGCTGCCTACTTGGAAGGCTTTAAGATGGGAGTGGACATGTTCATGGAGGAGAGGGCTATCCATGGCTACTAGTCAAAAGGAATACTAGTCATGATGCATACCTGTTCTCACTAGGATCAGAGGAGCATGACTAATATATTAGGTGCTGTGGAACACAGGCAGGAGAATGCTGCTGCAGTCGTCTTGTTTGTGGGCTTCGTAGAGGCACTTGGTTGGCCACTGTGTGAACAGACTGCTGGTCTTGATGGGCCTCTTGGTCTGATCCAGCATGGCCTTTCTTATGTTCTTACATTCAGCATCAACATCCCCAGAGGAAGGTTTGGGCAAGCAGATGTTACAAATCAGACAGATGGGTCCCATAATTCCAGGGGCCCATTTAATCAGCTGGTAACTTATGCTTACTGGCATTAGCCATATGTGGCTCTGTCTGGTGCTAGCCCAGTACGTGAGGAAAGCACTCCTTCCAAGACATTGAGCTGATTGCCCAGGGTGCCGAAGGGGATGGACAATATTGATCGGAGAGTAGCTTAGGAAACTCTTCTTTCAGTCTCTCCCTCCTTCTTCATCTGATCGGCAGCTCTTCAAATGACACCAAGGTCCCATTCCAGCCCCCTCCACAGTTCTACTGATGAGTAAGACCTCATTCTGTCCTTGACTAGGGCCAGGGCTTTTTTGGCCCTGGCCCCAGCCTGGTGGAACAGTCTCCCTAGAAACATCAGGGCCCTGTGGCACCTACGGTAAATGAGTTCTGCAGGGCCTGTAAAATGGAGCTGTTCAACCAGGCTTACAACTGAGGGCAGCCGCGAGTTTTCCCACAGCCATCATTGCTGGCCTCCCTATCCTTTCTCCCCAGCTTATTTATGGGGGGATCACTTAGGGTTGCCAGGTCCCTCTTCGCCACTGGCAGGAAGTTTTCGGTGCGGAGCCTGAGGAGGGCTGGGTTTGGGGAGGGACTTCAATGCCATAGAGTCCAATGTCCAAAACGGCCATTTTCTCCAGGTGAACTGATCTCTATCTGCTGGTGATCAGTTGTAATAGCAGGAGATCTCCAGCTACTACCTTGAGGTTGGCAACCTTAGGCTCACTGCCTGGCCAGGTTTTTCTAGTGGCCACCATTTAGGATTAATTAGGATTACTGAATGTCATCTTATTTTATTATTATATGGCGTATAGAGGATTAATGAAGCTTTAAAGTATGCTTTAATCAACGTTTTATGATCATATTGTTGTAACTCGCTCTGAGCCTGGCTTTTCAAATACATTTTTGACTAGGCATTTGCTCACAAGTAAGAACATAAGATGGGGAAGGCACTGACAAACCACCCCGTAAACGTAGTCTGCCTAGGAAACGTTGGGATGTGACATCACCCCATGGGTCAGGAATGACCCGGTGCTTGCACAGGGGACCTTTACCTTTAAGAACATAAGAAAAGCCATGCCGGATCAGACCAAGGTCCATCAAGTCCAGCAGTCTGTTCACACAGTGGCCAAGTAGACCATTTCCCCATGCAGACTACAGCTGGTGCTCTTGAATGACAGAGGGGTTGGGCTGTGAGCCCCCCCTGGCTTCTTCAGGGTCATTGGGCTGAACAAGAAGGCCACCTGCTTCCTCCATGGGGGGGCTGCTGTTCACTCCACGCTTCCCCTTCATCTCTTTCTCACCTCCTTTGCTGTCTTCCCCATGACCTTGGTGCAACGGGCATACCCTCCGAGCCCCCCGAGCCCAGATCTTGTGCATCTAGGAGCAGAAGCTGATTCAGAATAACCCACATCCCAAAACCAAAGAGATCTTTATTCAATGGACATGAATGGGATTCATTTAGTTCCACAAGACAGAGCCGTCCGTCAAAGTGAGGGGTGACAATTCTCCCCAAGCCCCTTCTACTGAAATCCAAGACAGAAACTGTACTCAGATTCTTGGAAGACACTCCAGCAAGGAATCTCCCACTGAAAAACCTTCTTCTATTATTCTCTGTGTTATGGCTTTAGTGCTGCGAAGATGCATTTTTGAAAAAGGAGCACGCTTGGAAGTCGGTTCTGTTCCACTGCAGGGGAAAGAGAAAAGTAAAGCAATCATCACTGGCTCTGATATTACCAGGGCACTGCAGCAGGGTGTAAACAGGAAAGTCCCGGCAGGGTCAGAGGCAAGACATCCAATTAGCTGCCTGCTGAATGGCTTGGGTGGAGGATGTCTTGTTTTAGGAGTGAGAGCCAGGATGAATGAAGGGGCGAAGAGGAGAGGCAGGTGGCGTATCCTTGCAGTTGCCAACTGCCTCCAAATATTTTGTTACTCCACAGCTGACATTTCCAGAAACAGCTCTGCACTCAGCCAGTGCTCATTTTCCCACACAGACTGGTTTCCTCCCCAGTGGAGCCAGTGTAGTGGTTAAGAGTGGCGGACTCTAATCTGGAGAACTGGGTTTGATTCCCCCACGCCTCCACATGAGCGGTGGACTGTAATCTGGTGAACCGGGTTGGTTTCCACACTCCTCCACATGAAACCAGCTGGCTGATGCTGGGTTAGTCACGGTTCTCTCAGAACTCTCTCAGCCTCACCTATATTACAAGGTGTCTGTTGTGGGGAGAAGAAGGGAAGGAGATTGTAAACTGGTTTGATTCTCCTTAAAAAGTAGAGAAAATCACCGTATAAAAATCAGCTCTTCTTCTTATTCTAAATGCCAGTCATAGTTTGGATAGCCCTTGAAGCAGGGTCTCTGCCTCTGCTCTTAAATCACTGGGGTTCTTTTGGACGCCGATGTTAAGTTCTTAACATGAGAAGAGCCCTGCTGGATCAGACAAGTGGTCCATCTAGTCCAGCATCCTGTCTCACACAGTGGCCAACAAATTCCTCTGGAGATCCAGCAGCTGGGCACAGAGGTTGAGGCCTTCCCTGATGTTGCCTCCTGGCATTGATGTTGAAAGGTTTATTGCCTCCAAAAGTCGAGGTTCCCTTTAATCACCATGGCTAGTAGCCACTGAT
Source organism: Euleptes europaea (assembly GCF_029931775.1). Classification (NCBI taxonomy): domain Eukaryota; kingdom Metazoa; phylum Chordata; class Lepidosauria; order Squamata; family Sphaerodactylidae; genus Euleptes; species Euleptes europaea. Next base: position 18,804,838 of record NC_079324.1, on the reverse strand, counting down.
AGACCTCTCCTCCATGACTCTGTCTAATCCCCCTTTAAAGCCATTTATGCCTGTCTTCTGAGATACCCAGCATCCAAAGCATTTTGAGCTTCAAAAGCCAAAGCCAGCACCTTGAACTGGGTCTGCAGCACACATGGAAGAAGCCAACACAGTTGCTTAGGCAGCAGGACACAACACATTTGCTGGGGAATAAGCCCTCTTGCATTCAATGGGGTTTCTTTAGGAGTAAATGTGTTTAGGAATAATCTTTTAGATTGAAGCTGGGTTCATACAAGCAGGAGAATGAAGGTGCAGAATGAGAATGTCCTACTTCAGATGACAAGTAGGATGGCCAGGGGAGGTTACTGTTATGAATTCTCCTTGATGTTTAAAGAAGACTCATGGCAAATAGAAAGCCAGCAGAGCAAGCAGAGAGAGAGAGAGAGAGAGAGAGAGAGACAGAGACAGAGACAGAGACAGAGACAGAGACATACAGAGAGACTACTCCCCCGACTACTTCAATGAAGTTTTTTTTAATGCAAAGGAAAAACTGAAATGCACCTCCTGCAATCTGAGATGGTACTGTCCATTCTACCACCTCAGTATTGGACCATTCCATTTTTCTACATGTGCGAACAAGGCCTTGGAGCCAACTTTAGATGGTTTTTGGTTCTTGTAGGTTATCCGGGCTGTGTAATCGTGGTCTTGGTATTTTCTTTTCTGACGTTTCGCCAGCAGCTGTGGCAGGCATCTTCAGAGGAGTAACACTGAAGGACAGTGTCTCTCAGTGTCTCTCAGTGTGTAGGAAGAGTAATATATAGTCAGAAAGGGGGTTGGGTTTGAGCTGAGTCATTGTCCTACAAAGTATTAAAGGTAATGTGCAAATCATTGTCCTGTAAGAATCAAGATAATGTGCTAATGAGGGTGTGGTATGTTAGATGGTTTCTTCTCTTGTTCTTCTTCATTTTTTGGCATCAAACACAAAATTTTATAAGCTGTCACCTGCCAGGTGGTCATGACCATGGCACGTCCTGCTGTCAACTATTAACTACTTTTGCACAATGAAATCCTAAATGTCAAGTATTGAATGCTGTCAAGTACTAAATCCCATTACATGCCGTTTATCGAACACTGTCACAACTAATTCTATCAAATATTAAGCGTTGAAATAAAATATTAATGTCAAACATCAAATGTTGAATGATCATTGGATGTCAAATACAGATATCAATAATTTTGTGAATATTTGGTGAATATTCAGATACGCAAAAAACACAGGGATGATCAACATGCTTATTCACAGAATTCTGCCTGTGTATCAATCAATCAATCACTCAATCAAAATCTGATGCCTTCCTGCAACATAAGGAAACATATAAACTGGAAGGAGGCCCCTCTCTCCAGCCTAAGGTTGAATACTTGTCCGTATTCACAGAATTATTATTTTTGTGAGATTTTCCCCCAGTACGGCTACAGAGACACTGCTTGTGTGTATTGCGCAAACGTACACATGATTACAAGTGGCTGATGCTGACTTGTCTGTTTTGTTGTTCATAAACACAATGGCTTAGATCCAACCCAGTTCACCAGAGTTTTTCTGCAGGTCACGTGCAAGGATTTCTCGTCTGATCTCGAAAGTTAAGCAGGGTCAGCCCTGGTTAGTATTTGGATGGGAGACCACCAAAGAATACCAAAGGAAGGCACTGGCAAGCCACCTCTGTTAGTCTCTTGACTTGAAAACCCCATAAGGGGTCGCCATAAGTCGGCTGTGACTTGACAGCACTTTACACACAGACACATTTCCTCTCATTGGTCTTCAGTGACTGCATTAGTATTTCTGTCCAGCAACATTGTGCTAATTTTGCAAGGTGTGTTGTTGGGTGAGAGAACCCCACAGCCTCTGCACACCATCCGGGTGTAACAATTTCCTCCCACTAAACTGTACCTTTGACTGCAGGCTGGCCAGAAGGCTAACTTAGATCTAAACAACGGGACCAACATAGAAAAGTCTGCTAAGAATAGCAAGTCTTGAGAAAGCCAATCGGGACCTTTAGGTTACGAAAAAAAAGACTATGGATGGAGGAATGAAAAGAGGTTCATGAAATCATAAGTGGACTGGGCGGATGGAAGAGAGCATGAAAGGGCTCTCTCACTCTGCAAATGTGAGAACTAGAATTCCTGCAATAAAATGAATTGACTGTATTCAGAAAGAATAAGAAGAGTTGGTTTTTACATGTTGACTTTCTCTACCACTTAAGGAAGTATCAATCTGGTTTACAATCACCTTCCCTTCCCCTCCCCACAACAGACACTCTGGGAGGTAGGTGGGGCTGAGAGAGCTCAAAGAGAACTGTGACTAGCCCAAGGTCACCCAGCTGGCTTTATGTGTAGGAAGAATGGTAAAGATGCAATCCTGCAGTCAAAACTAAGCTGACGAGCTGAGTTCAATCCTGATGGAAGTCAGTTTCAGGTAGCCAACTCAAGTTGACTCAGCCTTCCATCCTTCCAAAGTCGGTAAAATGAGTACTCAGCTTGCTGGGGGTAAAGTGTATACTACTGGGGAAGACAATGGCAAACCACCCATAAACATAGTCTGCCTAGTAAACGTCATGCTGTGATGACACCCCGGAAGCTAAGCAGGGTCAGTTCTTGGAAGGGAGAGCTCCAAGGAAGACTCTGCAGAGGAAGGCACTGGCAAACCACCTCTGCTTCTCACTTGCCTTGAAAGCCCCTTGCTAGGGTTGCCGTAAGTCAGCTATGACTTGACGGCACTTTACACACCCAGGAGAGAGGAGACAGGGATTTAAGCTTCCACTAATGGAAATCTTTAAGTTCCACAGAAATTGTAGGTGGGATCCACTCCCCACACCCTCTAGTGATGTTTCTTTGGATACATGCCACTGTGTTTGAGGTGATTTGCATAGAGTTTAGAGTATTTAGAGTGCTTTATATATGTTATGTGGGTAATCCAACAACCCATATGAGTCCCAAATTGCTAGCGAGGGCTCAGAGCAGCTTGTCTAAGGCCACCCAGTGGCTGGAGTGAAATGACAACCATGGTCTTCACCAGATGTAATCACTTCGCTCGTGTAGCTGTGCCCCGAGTCTCCTGCACCTCTGCTCCATTGGTTTTTGGGGGGCTCTCTTGTGACACCTGCCTGCGGCTAGACCTCTGGCACAGGTGAGTCTCCTATGCTGGGTGTCTGCAGTCACTGCATCTCTTTCCCTCTGGATGCATTTGGTTTCCTGTATGTGGTTATACACACCAGTGGACAATGCTTTATCCTGAGCTGACTTACAGAGAAATTTGGACCACTAACAAATACCATCTGGAAAGTTATCTCCAAGGGTCCTAATTAATTATAACAACAAAGAGAGATACTCAGTCTATGTAAAAGGTTTTTTATCTGGACGTTCAGTGCTTCGGTCAGGTATGTTGTAATTTTAACAAAAACATTGTATGAAGTGTATTGTACAGAAGATGGCTAAGGGGAAACATGATAGAGGTCTATAAAATTATGCATGGTTTGGAGAGAGTGGACAGGGAGAGGTTTTTCTCCCTCTCCCATAATACTAGTACGCGAAGTCATCTGTTGAAGCTGGAGGGTGACAGATTCAAAACAGATAAAAGGAAGTATTTTTTCACACAACACATAGTTAAATTGTGGATCTCCCTGCCCCAGGATGTGGTATTGGCTGCCAACTTGGAAGACTTTAAGAGGGGAGTAGATATATTCATGGAGGAAAGGGGTATTCATGGCTATTAGTTAAAATGGATACTAGTAATGCTGCATACCTATTCTCTCTAGTATCAGAGGAGCATGCCTATTATTTTGGGTGCTGTGGAACACAGGCAGGATGGTGCTGCTGCAGTCGTCTTGTTAGTGGCTTCCTAGAGGCACCTGGTTGACCACTGTGTGAACAGACTGCTGGACTTGATGGGGCTTGGTCTGATCCAGCAGGGCCTTTCTTATGTTCTTATGTACAAATTTAAATAACTGAGGAAAGCTTCATGGCTTAAATGTGTTTGGTGTATATGTATTTTATGTTATTAACAACTGTACCAGGTCAAAGGAAAGACACTTGTGTGTGACAACCCCATGTGCATAAGTGTGAGTTTACTGAGAAGTTGGTTTTTTTTACACTGGGGAAGGTACCTATATGTGTAACCAAAGCTGATGGATTTTGATGCAGTTTTTAATGTTTACAATTTGATTAAAGATTTTGTGATGTAATATAATTTTAGCCCTTTTGGAACTGACCTTGATATTTCTATATACAAGGTTTTTCTTCTTTTTCCAAACCCTTTGGTTACCTAGTTCTGGTTTGAAATCCCTCCCATTTTTGTTCATTTTAGCTCTCTAAATATCATTATTTTGATTGCGCTTCTCTTCCCACCCCCTTCTTCATGCTGAACTTTTCCCGTTAAAATGCACATGATTTCCAACATGAATTTAGAATCAATAAAAGGCATATAACTGGAAGAAAGAAACCCCCAGAGGGACAACAAGTCAACCAAGGGAAATGGCGTCAACCAAAACAGGTGACTCTGAGAACTTATAAAACCAAAGAGAAACTTGTGGGCAAATACCTAATTTTGTAAGCCTACCTCATTCATGATGCAAGGCCAAAAGTAAGTCAAGATGGATTTTGGGCACCAGAATTCCAATAGAAGTCTCAGTGTGATGAGGTGGGAATGGGGAAGGGCTGTGGCTCAGTGGTCGAGCATCTGCTTGGCATGCAGAAGGTCCCAGGTTCCATCCCCGGCATCTCCAGTTCAAGGGACTAGGCAGGTAGGTAACATGAAAGGCCCTAGCCTGAGACCATGGAGAGCCCCTGCCAGTCTGAGTAGACACTACTGACTTTGATGGACCAAGAGTCTGATTCAGTATGAGGCAGCTTCATGTGTTTATGTGACTTCGGATCTGTTGGGGAGGGGCTGTGGCTGAGTGGTAGAGCTTCTGCTTGGCATGCAGAAGGTCCCAGGTTCAATCCTCGGCATCTCCAGTTCAAGGGACTAGGCAAGTAGGTGATGTGAAATACCTCTACCTGAGACCCTGATTTTGATGGACCAAGGGTCCAATTCAGTGTTCAACCTCTCTTCCACCAAGAGGCAAACCCACAGTCCCAGTTGTTGCTGATATTATCAGTAGCAATAAATGCAAAATACATTCACACACACACCAGCGTGCCAGCAATATAGCCTAAAAGCACTGCTTGGTCTCACACGGCAAATATCACTTGACTTTTCTTCAACAGCAGCCGATTAAAAATGTACGGTTTTAACACAGGGGTTTGATGCCTTCCGCTGTGTTTGTTGCTGTTCTCAAAACAGGGACATTGGCAGTTCCTGGCAGAATCAAGGCTGGTTATTTTAAGGTTAAGTGCACCATTATTTGCTGGTCTAATGTCACAGAGAAGCATGTGTGTGGTTTTTGGGCTGAAACCCACAATTTCTCTGTTGTAAGGATTTGCCGATGGTTTCATTTGCATCCGTCCGGCAGATTTTTGAACCTGGTGGTCGATAGCTTAGTGTTGAGGTTCTGTGATGGGCATTCGTTGGCAGAGGAGGAAATAAATCCCCCTCCAATTCTCAGAATTCTCCTTTGGGAATTTTGATGGCAAACATTCTCAAAGTATTCTCTGAGTGTGCAAACATCGGATGGATATATGACAATCAGCATTTGCAATCCAAAGATGTTGCAATTGTAGCTGATTTGCTACCGTTTGACAGCTGACACACCGTCTGTAACTGGGGATGCAATCCTACACACACTTACTTGGAGCAAGTTCCATTGAATTCTGTGAAACTTACCTCTGAGTAGGAATGGCTGGGATTACACTGGGAGCGAATCAGACTATAGCAATCGGTATTTAGCTATGTTTGACAGTGGACATGCAGAAGACGTGGGCATTTTGACAGCCCTTTCCACGTAGTAGCAGTCAATATTTGACAGTATTTCATAAAGCATTTAGAACAGATCTTAGCAAACTGTATCTTCATTCATTCACTGACCCAATCTGTGCAGGTAAATGCCAGATTTTGATTTTCACCACTGACCTAAAATTCAAGTATCAATATCCAAATTGCCAAATGAGGAAATTTTGTCACATTCATAATTCTGTTGATGGGGTTGGATCCAGCTAGTTTTTTTTTAACTTGGTCTTGCCCAATTCTCCTACTCCCTACAGCCCGCCCCCCACATGACTTTTCTCCATGCAGGTCCCATAATCCCCAGCATAGCCTTTTTGGTGGCCAAAAGGGACCTCTTCCTTTGAAAATGACTTTTTCCAGAACAAGCCAATAACACCAACTCAGGATGAACACACATGAAGCTGCCTTATACTGAATCAGACCCTCGGTTCATCAGAGTCAGTATTGTCTACTCAGACCTGCAGTGGCTCTCCAGGGTCTCAGGCTGAGGTCTTTCACATCACCTACTTGCCTAGTCCCTTTCACTGGAGATGCTGGGGATTGAACCTGGGACCTTCTGCATGCCAAGCAGATGTTCTACCACGCAGCCACAGCCCCTCCCCAAATGGAATGACCTGTCACATGTAGTTCTCTGAAATGTCAAAATTATACCTAGCAGCTCCTCAGGCTGTGATTTTGAGGGGGACATTAGCTTGCTTGGTATCCCCACTGAAAATCCCTAGCCCCCCAATGCTGAAAACTTGTAAGTACACATCCTTTTTCTCCAGTGGAGGTTAAAGCAACCTTGGGGAGGCCATTTTCAGTGTCAAAAAGGGGTGGGGAGCAGGTAGAAGCCCCTTCTGTCTCTGCAATGTCTCTTTCTCTTAATCAGTGGTATTACTCCTGTGGCTTTTGGAGAGCCATATTCGCTATTGCTGTCGGTCAAAAGAAGCACATTTACTTCCATCTCTGGCGCAAGGCCAGCACCTTAGGAAGGCTCACACTTTACTTCTTCTTCTGGCAGCAGCTGTTCTGAGTTGTGAATCACTTGCCAACCCCAAGCCCCACTGGGCTAGGGCCTTACCCACTGCCCTTAAACACCAGGCAGGAGCCACATTGGGGAATGGAGCTCAGAAGAGCCTCTGGGAGCATGTCCGAGTGCCACGTGTGGCTGCTGAGCTCTTGAACGAGTCTCACTGCTCTGCCTCACAGCCTCAAAGGCTTCAATGTAAAATAGTTGCTAAAAACCAATTAAAAGGATCACAAGAGTGCATGTAAGTTATAGGTCCATGCTCAGATATCTATATGCACCCATGATTGCCCCTGCAAGTCATAATGTGAGCCTGCTGCCACCCATCCCCAGTGGTCACAGGCAGCATGGACCTCTCTGCCATCTGTAGTCACTACTGAGCTTCACCACTGGCTTGAGCAGCTGGGTAGGCTGGGGAGGGTGTTACCCTAAGTAGTCAGTCTCCATTTAGGGAACTAGCTGGAATTAGAGGGGGTAACTGGGATCTCTAACCTATGTATACCAGGACAGTCCTGGCTGAAAACTCTCAAATGAGCAGGCTGTTGTATAATTAAAACTGATTTTATTAAAGAATAAAATGATACAAATAAGAAATATATTTTAAGCAATGGACGTATGCACTCAAGGCATACAGGAGCTGGCTAAGAGAAAAGGGAGGAAGTTGGGTAGGGTTTCAGGAATAGGCAATAGTTACTAGTCTTGAAGGGGACTTCCAGGGAAAGCAGCACTGGAGAGGAAAATGATCAGCATTTCCAGGAGCAAAGGAAAGAGCCCACACACAAGTGGGGAAGCACATACGGATCTAGAACACACACACACACAATAAATGGCCAAAGGACTAGGGTTGCCAGGTCCCTCTTCACCACTGGTAGGAGGGTTTTGGGGCGGAGCCTGAGGAGGACAGGGTTTGGGGAGTGGAGGAGCTTCAATGCCATAGAGTCCAATTGCCAACGTGGCCCTTTTCTCCAGGGGAACTGATCTCTATCAGCTGGAGATCAGTTGTAATTGCAGGAGATCTCCAGCTAGTACCTGGAGGTTGGCAACCCTACAAAGGACCAATAGTTACACCCCAAAACTGGTCCTAAGGTGGTATAAGGTAAGCTGGCAGGAAAGCCAGAGACAAAGAATTGATTGCTTTTCCGGGGTTCGAACAATAAGCTAAATAAAATAAGAGAGGCTTGATGAGTGGTCAGGATCCAAGAGAATGCCTGGGCTAGTCTCTTGAATACTGATTGATTGCTGGGATGGGTGCAGATGGGGTAAGTAAGGGTCTGCTGGGAGAGCTGATTGAACCAATGGAGATTAGCTGTTCCCATTGTCCAGCCAGGCACACCTTAGGGCCAGGGGGAAAGTTCAGCCCAGGCTTGACACGCAAGATGGATCCGAAAACCCTCTGGGAGACATTCATTTTGTGGGGAGCAGTGTCTTGCTCTTATGCCAACCTTTGACTCCCGTGCCTTTGTGGCACCCTTTAGCAGGAGGAAGGGTCCGACTGCTTACAAGGGGATATCCTGGGTGATGAGCAGCATTGACTATCCCTTAGATGCTGCAGCGGTATGGAGGGAGGCGGAAGGGATGAGGCATAGCATCTCTTGGCTCTGTTTTGTGCGCACACTAGTAGAAATGAAGCTGGAGGTAATGTTGGCCAAGTTTGAAGCCAGGGTGGGTTTGCCCAAAATGCTGGTAGGCTACTCGCTAGCAGTGAGTCACACTAAAGTAGGGGTTATTAATTTTTTCCTGTTTTATTTTCTTTCAAATAAATATCACCAGGGCTGATTAAAATAGGGGACAAATTAAGACCGTGACCAATACTGGATTTTTCTCCTATTATGCCTTTTATATTATGCCAGGCATTTGCAGAAGTCAGGAGGATGGAAAACATGGTTGAAGGCTGGGTTCCCAAAGTTCATGGATGGCAAGGAAGAGTGCCTAGTACTTTCCTGGCAGTTTGTTTTAGTGGTTAGAGTAGCCCTGTTCATATGTTACAGTCAACGTACATACATCCTTCCTGTTTGTGCATATATCAGTTTGTAAGAAAGCACCAACACATTTTCACTTTATGAATGAAAATGGGGACTAGTGTCTGGGTAAACATGGAGTTTGTACATTCAGCCATATGTGCATTGACTGTAACATTAGAATTACTCAGTGGCCATACAGTGAACAATCAAGTGTTCAATCGATGCATTCGCTGGAGCTTGTGAAGAGGGATAGTGTTGGACAAAGATCTCATAGACCCAGGATCGAATCCCCGTTTTGCCATGGAAACTTGCTGGGTGACCTTGGGCCAGTCAAACACGCTTGGCCTAACATACCTCGCAGTGCTGTTGTGAGGATAAAGAGGATAAAGAGGGAGAATATTGTAAGTTACTTTAGATCCACATAGGGGAGAAAAGTAGTATATAAATGAAAAGGATAAATGTTCAGCAGCGGAAACTGAGAGCAGCACACATGGCTGCGACAGACTGCTGCTGGACTATTGCTACTGGCCCAAGAAGGTGATTGAAGGAAACCTTCCAGATGATGTTTCTGCAGCACGGATTCAGGATGAGCCAACAGGAACATTTCGGGCCAGAAGGAAAGTTTTCCTTGAGCATCCCTGGCGACGTTTTAACATTTGATGGAAATCAATGCATACCTGGGATGTATTTCCATATGGAACTCTGATGGACTCTCTGCTTCAGAGGCCGAAACTCACATCAGTTATTCCAGAGATGGGTGCTTTTTTTGGGAGGGGGAGGGCTTTGTTTTTTGGCTGTCTTCCTCTGTGCTGCATCTACAAACCCATTTGCTGGATTCAAGGAATTGCATCCTTCACCCCCTGCTGGAGAAAAGAAGTAAAAAAGAAAAAGAGAAACGGGATGTCTTTTTAAATTGCATAGTTAGAAATTAAGAATAAACTTAAATCAAAACAGAAGAAGAAAAATTTAGGTAATATATGTTTCAAGATAAATATGTTATTGAATATGAAGATCGATGAAAAGATGTTACATTTAAAATTGTAAATTTAAGTAGTAAGCTCCATACAAATTGTATGAATAAGACTTTTGATGTTTTATGTTTGTTTTGCGTATTGAAATAAAACTTTTTAAATTAAAAAAAGAAGAAGTAACAGAATGAAAGCTGCCAGATGCTGGCAAGCTGCAAGCCCCCTTTCCTCCAATGCAGCAAAGAGCTGGACCAGGGGGAGGGGGGGAAAGAACTCAGCCGACACGTTCCTGGATGAGGGCGTGGGCAACAGCAGCTAGAGGTAGATTGCTCAAACCCTCTGCAAGGCCAGTGGCCCTGCCCAAAGCCTCATTTGCTCTATGGAAGGGTCAAACTCCTCTGGAGGAAAGGAATGCCAGAGAATGGAGGAGCCAGCAAAGACATTTCTATGCACACACTCTGCAGCACATGAGTATGCAGCCATTAGGGTTGCCAGGTCCCTCTTCACCACCAGCAGGAGGTTTTTTGGGCGGAGCCTGAGGAGGGCTGGGATTGGGGAGGGGAGGGACTTCAATGCCACAGAGTCCAATTGCCAAAGCGGCCATTTTCTCCAGGTGAACTGATCTCTATTGGCTGGAGATCAGTTGTAATAGCAGGAGATCTCCAGCTGGTACCTCGAGGTTGGCAACCCTAGCAGTCATTCATTTGAAGTTAATGACCAGGGAACTTCTTAAGAAAATAAGAAGCGCCCTGCTGGATCAGACTGGTGGTCATAGAATCACAGAGTTGGAAGGGACCACCAGGGTCATCTAGTCCAACCCCCTGCACAATGCAGGAAATTCACAACTACCTCCCTCCCACACACCCCAATGACCCTACTCCATGCCCAGAAGATGGCCAACAACAACAACAACCCTCCAGGATCTCTGTCCAATCAAGTCCAGCATTCTGTGTCACACAGTGGCCAACCAGGGAATAGAAGCCAAGGCCTTTTTTGATGTTACCTCTTGCCACTGTGTTTCAGAGGTTACTGCCTCTGAATGTGGAGGTTCCCTTGAGTCTCCGTGGCTAGGAGCCACTGACAGACCTGTTCTCCTTCGGTGATTGTGAATGTCTACACTACACATTTAAACTGGCTTAAAACCCAATTAACCATTGTGGCTTTCTTAGACAAGGAAACCTGGGAACTATTAATCCTGTGCAGCGACTCGTAATCCTGGATCAAGAATTTTTAGCTCTGCAATTCCCAGGGAACTTTCATGGAAGTCATTCAGGTTAATGTGTTTTGGAAGCGGTTTCAATTTACAGCACAGAGATATCTTCAGATCAAACCCAAGGGACAGCCAAGGGCTTGGATCCAATTCAAAAAGGGGAGTGGTACCTGGAACCCACACATATATATACACAAAAAGTCCCACTGATGCAACAGGGTTAAATGCAATGTTAGATTTATCATCGTTTCTGTGAGATGTGTAAAATGAGTAACTATGTATACATTGTTTTGTTATATAGTTCGGACTATGTTAGAGGATGAAATGGAACTACTTTGGTGGAATTTAAAAAAAGGTATCAGTAAGGAGTCACTACTTTGATGTAAGGGAGGAGTACAGGAAAACTCTGGTGCGATACGGACATAATTGAGAGAACAGCTGCAGTCAATTTGTGAGATTTATGGCAACGGTGAATGTTGGATATTGCAGACCAGCGAAAAAGAGGCTTGTGCGCAAAACAGCATGGTCTGCCTTTACAAATATAACTAATCTGCTTGGGTAAGTTAAAATTGTGTTAAGGTTAAATTATATAAACTGATGTTAAGTGTTAATATATTCATGTATGTAATTTTGTTTGGAATTTTTGGTTTAAAGCAACAGGAGCAAAATCAAAAGTCAAGATTTTCCTGCACAGCAGCAACAGAATTCTGATGAAACTATTGCAATTAGTGAAACACGGATAAGATTCGTGAAACCTTGTAAACTTGCATAGATTGTTGCAACGTGTATAAATTGTTTCATTGCATAACTGGAATCTTTTGTTGGAAACCACGTTTTTGAAACCACATAAAACTTTCATATCCAGTGCATCAGTGGTACTTTTTGTGTACATATAAGGGCTTGGATCCAGCAATGCACAGGTAGGTACTTAAAAGGGCTTAGGACAGTTCTGCTCTCACATGATCTTGTGCAACACCGTGCACTCTTCTCCCTATATATTATGCGCATGTAGAGTGCTATCAAGTCGCAGCCGACTTATGGCAACTTTGTAGGGTTTTCAAAGCAAGAAACTAAACAGAGGTGGTTTGCCATTGCTCTCCTCTGCACAACTCTGGCATTCCTTGGTGTCACCCATCCAATTACTAACCAGGGCCAGCCCTGCTTAGCTTCTGAGATCTTATGAGATCAAGCTAGCCTGGGCCATCCAGGTCAGGGCCCTAGATGTTACCGTGCTCAAAAATCAGTTGTACACAATGTTGTGCAAGTGGAAATGCAACTGGGGATACAATGAGTTCAACGTAGTGAAAGGGGTTGTCATGGTCTTTTTCATGCATTTCCCCTTGTTCAAGAGCTTTAGTGCAAAAAGAAAGGTTGTACTGGCGCCAATCCAAGCTGTGCAAGGATAGAGTTATTCAGATGACCATGTGGCTTGCCTCATTTCTGTCTTGTGAGCAAAGGCAAGCTTGGGTGTGCCAGGCTCATGGGTTCATTAACAATGCCATAGTAATGCTTCACAATGATCTATCAACATGTGTGTTCTGCCATTGATAGGAGTGGAGGATCCATTCAGAAAACAGCACATCCATTCAGAAAATAAAGCAAGAATCTCTTATTTGCCACATTTTCCCAGGGTCAGGAGCCCCTTTTTCAGAGCTTTCACAAATGCCACATTGGTGCTAAGGAGTTTCTTATTTGTCTACCGTTCCACAAACAGCCCTGTTCCTCAGAGTTGCCAACAGCCAGCGTGGTGGCAGCGTGGTGTATGTTATGTTATTTACATACACCAGCCAGTGTGGTATAGTGGTTAAGAGCAGTGGACTCTAATCTGGAGAACCGGGCTTGATTCCCCACTCCTTCACATGAATGGCAGACTCTAATCTGGTGAATCAGGTTGGTTTCCCCACTCTTTCACATGAAGCCAGCTGGGTGATCTTGGGCTAGTCACAGTTCTCTCTGAACTCTCTCAGCCCTACCTACCCCACAAGGTGTCTGTTTACAAGGAGATTGTAAGCTGGTTTGACTCTTAAAAGGTAGAGAAAGTCAGCATATAAAAACCAACTCTTCTTCTTCGATAGAATGAAAATTTTTAAGGGGTTTTCAAGGCTTGAGATGAGATGCGATGGTCTGCCATTGCTTGCCTCTGCATCAGGATCCTGGATTTCATTGGAGGTCTCCCATCCAAATAGTGACCAGGGCTGACCCTGCTTAGCTTCCAAGAACTGACAAAATCAGGCTAGCCTGGGCAAGGAAGTCAGGGCAAGGAAGAAAATACATATATCCAATGTCCTGACCCTTCCCAGTGCAGCAAAACCCCCAGCGGATCCAAATACCTTGGTAGAGGAACATTGCCTCATGGCCAAAGATGCTCCAGGTCCACGATCAGACAGTTACAAGATGCAGGAGAGCCAGCATGGTGCAGTGGTTAAGACCAGTAGTTTGGAGAAGTGGACTTTGATCTGGTGAAATGGGTTCAATTCCCCACTCGTCCGCATGAGTGGTGGATGCTAATATGGTGAACCAGGTTGGATTCCCCACTCCTACACATGAAGCCAGCTGGGTGACCTTGGGCTAGTCACAGTTCTATTAAGAGCTCTCTCAGCCCCACCTATCTCACAGGGTGTCTGTTGTGGGAGGGGAAGGTGATTGTAAGCTGGTTTGATTCTGGTAGAGAAAGCCGGCATATAAAAACCAACTCCTCCTCTTCCTCCTCCTCCTCCTCCTCCTCCTCTCCTCCTCCTCCTCCTCCTCCTCCTGCTCCTCATTCCTGTTTCCCATATCAGACAATCTCCTTGCCCTTTCTCAGTCGGGAAGTGCTACTTCTTGCTTCCAATGACTCTCCAGTTTGTCCAAGGAAGCACACCAATGGTTTTGTTTGTGAATGTTCAGTGCCGACGGTGGTGTCGGAATGACTCGGAGTGGGATGGACTGGGAACAAAGCTATGAAATGTTCTCACCAGTGGCACCTGAGAAGATCTTATTTTGGAGGGCTCTCTTTTCTTCCTTTCTTTCATTTTTAACCTCCTCCAGCTCTTCTCTATCCCCCCCCGCTCCTCCCCCCTTTACAGCCTCTGTTCGCCATGCATTATTTAGGACTCTCTGACTGTAACAGCAACATTCGCCTTGTATACCTTGTGTGGGGTTTAAAATATAGATAAAAGCAGAAGGTCGGACTTGAAACACGGATTCTGACAGTTGCTGTCGACTTTGTCTGGGAGCTACAAAATATGGAGCTGTCCAGGCCTGGCAATTGCATCTGAGCTCCCCGGCCCTCTCTGCCAGAGTCACGGCTGTCGCAAAGCATCTTCCTATTTGATGTGTTCATCCTTCCTTTACATTTTTAAAAGTTCGGGGAAGAGAGAGGACGGCTTCAGCCTTGGAGGATGAAGATGCAAACGGTGATGTTTGAGGCGCAAGGCAGGAAGGAAGGGCACCCAGAGGAATCCGGTTTGCTCCACCCATGGAATGATCCCTGCGGGAAGCTGTTTCAGAGGCCCTGGGTCCCAATGGAAGGAAAGGAAGGGGAGAGAACTGGGGGATGAGGGGAGAAGACAGGAAGGGGGGTGGGTTGGTTTCTAATAAGCGGGGCATCTCAGTGTAGAGGGGGGTCTTTCCGAGGGGGGCGTCGGCTGCTGGAGCTTGCTTTAGTCAACTAGCTGTCTCCTTTGTTTACTCCAAGGAGACGATCAAGGCCTCCCGTGCTGCCCCTTGAAGTCTGTTTCCAACAGCACCCCGGTGTCGGGAGGCACTCCCCAAAGAATTCCACCCCAGGAGTGTTTGGGAGGCCTGTCAAAGCGGCCAGATAACTTTGACAAGGAGCTGGTTGATCACACAGGGCATTAAACATTAAACGTGGGATATTAAGATGTTTCTGTCCACTGAGTTCACAGAGCTGTTGCGGGGATGAATCAGGCAAGCGCCGATTTCACTGGAAGTCCTCCACAGCCCAAGAAGGAGTTTGAGCCTGGAAACAAAAGCAGCCCACAAGGTTCACGCCTGGGGCAGGTGGCTAGCCCTCTGGATCTCCAACCCCCTCGGTCTATTCTCATGAATAATGAGTCCACAGGGGCTTTGCTTGAAAAATGTTCTCAGTCTATAAAAGTTGGTTCGTTGACTGACCATGGGCTTAGCTCAGGGGGGCCCATTTGGTTGATATTTAATGCTTGAAAGCAGAGAACAGAAGAAGAAGAAGAAGAAGAAAAAGAAGAAAAAGAAGAAGAAGAAGAAGAAGAAGAAGAGTTGGTTTTTATATGCCAACTTTCTCTACCACTTAAGGAAGAATCAAACTGGCTTACAATCACCTTCCCTTCCCCTCCCCACAACAGGTACCCTGGGAGGTAGGTGGGGCTGAGAGAGTGTGACTAACCCAAGGTCACCCAGCTGGCTTCATGTGTAGGAGTGGGGAAACCAACCCAGTTCACCAGATTAGCATCCGCTGCTCCTGTGGAGGAGTGGGGAATCAAACCTGGTTCTCCAGATCACAGTCCACTGCTCCAAACCACTGCTCTTAACCACTACACCACGCTGGCTCTCTCACTTGCTCTTTGTCTGGAGAATACCTACATTGGGTTAGCGTTTCAATATCTATAAAACTCTGAAATGTAGGCGTGAGGCAACACTAGAATAATCAACCTTTTATGTGTGTCTCAAACAGCATTTTTGACAGGATTTTTTTTGAGGGGGATACTTACTATAAACATACTCATATTATTTCAGGGCTATTTGATACCTATTAGTTCCCCTGGCTGCCAGGACCATCTTAATGCATGGGCACGCTGGGCAGTTGCCCGGGGGCCCCACGAGCATAGGTGCCCCAGGCTAATCTATGTATGTTGTGACTTGCTGTCAATGAATAAATAAATACTATGTGTGTGTGTGTGTGTGTTAAGTGCCGTCAAGTCGCTTCCAACTCATGGCGACCCTATGAATGAAAGTCCTCCAAAATGCCCTATCTTTGACAGCCTTGCTCAGATCTTGCAAATTGAAGGCTGTGGCTTCCTTTATTGAGTCAATCCAATACTATACTATACTAAACTATAAATATTTGTTACTGGAAAATGCATATTTAGCATGTGTTTTACTAAAGATAATGAACAATGTTAATGTTAATTTGGGTTTGGATTAGGAATAACTACTGAAGTATAATGTAAGAAAGGACTTGTTCATTATGGAAGCACCAATAAATATATCTTTAATTTTATCAACCATTTACATTTTTATTCCTGTGAGTGACTGTGTAGGTGAGACCCCAGTGCACTGCTTTGCCCGAGGCCCATAATGCTGTTAAGACAGCCCTGCTGGCTGCTGCTTGTTATCAGCACCACTTTACTTCTGCTCTGCCCTCACTGCCCTTTGTGATATTTGCCCTCACTGCTCTCGAGTCTGATTCTCTGAGGCAACCCCTGTGATCTTCTCAACAAAGCCGCAATGATCCCTACAGCATGGTGATGTAACAGATGCCAGTAAGCAATGTGAATATAAGGGATGCCACAGCCAATCAAATTAAAATGGCAAGTGAGGGCTTAAGGATAGTGAGGGCAAAGAAGAAAAAAGACGCTGAAAAGCAGCAGCTGTCAATACTGGATTCAAGTTCATAAAGAGAGGCAAACAATGTTAAAAATTAAGTTTGCTTTGGATCCTAAGTACATGCTACTTGGGATAACACCATTAACACTGGAAAAGGCATCTGAGGAATTGTATAGATATGCGGTCACAGCTGCCAGAATAGTACTAGCCATGAAATGGAAATCGGATGAAGGTCTCAACATAGAAGAATGGAAGAATAAATTGGCAGAATATGCTGTCATGGCAAAACTAACTAATTTAGTAAACAAAATACCTAGAGAATTGTTTCTAAAACGGAGGCTTTATTATGCTTATGTGAAAAAAGCATATATTATGAGGAGGTCAATATGGATAATATTAAAAATATGTTTTCAAAAGTATTTTTGTTTAGTATAACTAATATTTAGAAATGGAAAATAAATGTATCACATTTTAGAATGTTAGAGGTTAAATTGGGATAAAAGACATATTCCCACCCAGTGTATATACTTTTTCTTTTATATAATTGAACAGATGATGTAATATTTTTGATGCATTATTGTAATCCCCTGTTTCCCCCCTATCCCTTTTCTTTCATAATCACTCCTTTATTATTTTGAAAATAATTAAAATAAAACAAAAAAAAGCAGCAGCTGCCAGCTGAACAAAAAAGACTTGAGCAGGACTCTGAGTAAATTTAACATTGCTCTCTTTGGGCTCGATTCTCACAACACTTTTGGAGCTCAGTATGAGATTATCCGCCCTGACCTGGATGGCCCAGGCTAGCCTGATCTCATCAGATGATCTCAGAAGCTAAGCAGGGTCAACCCTGGCTAGTATTTGGATGGGAGACCACCAAGGAATACCAGGGTTGTTGTGCAGAGGAAGGCACTGGCAAACCACCTCTGTTAGCCTCTTGCCATGAAAACCCCCAAAGGGGTCGCCATAAGTTGGCTGCGACTTGACGGCACTTTACATACACACACACATGAGATTATCCACATTTATAAGATGTGATGCAGGCAACAAAACCAGTTAGGAATGGCACACATGCATTGTAAGCGGCTCACCTCAATGGAAGTTGTATCAATGCTTTTCTGGTCACGAGTCATAACTTCCATGTTTATTGCAAGAGGATACCACTCGTAAATATATATTATTCACAACTTCTAGCCGTGTGTGAGTGTATTTTGACTTTTAAAGTCTTCTTTCTGTTGAAGAAGAAGAGTTGGTTTTTATATGCTGACTTTCTCTACCATTTAAGGGAGAATCAAACTGGCTTATGATCACCTTCCCTTCCCCTCCCCACAACAGACACCCTGTTAGGTAGGTAGGGCTGACAGAGCTCTAACAGAGCTGTAACTTGCCCAAGGTCACCCTGCTGGCTTTCGTGTGTAGGAAAGGGGAAACAAATCCCTGAATCCTCATTGCAGCTACCTTAGGATTGATTTCTTAGCTGAACCTTGGCATGTTGACCAGCGTGGTGCAGTGGTTAAGAGCGGTGGACTCTAATCTGGAGAACCAGGTTCGATTCCCCTCTCCTCCACATGCAGCCTGCTGGGTGACCTTGGGCTAGTCACAGTTCTGTCAGAACTCTCTCAGCTTCAGCTACCTCACAAGGTGTCTGTTGTAGGTGGTGGAGAGGGGAAGGGAAGTTGATTGTAAGCCGCTTGAGACTCCTTTCAGCAGAGAAAAGTGGTAAAAACCAACTCCTCCTCTTCTCCTTCTGTCTGAAAAGTAACTTGCCATATAGACTTGAATTGCGAACAAACATCCAAACTGCCAGAAGAAAAATTGGCTCCCTGTGCTCAATGGGCGAGCAGAGAGTGGCTGCTCAAGAATCTTGATTATCACGTCAACGCAATAGAGTCAGTCCAGTGGGGCAACACAGGGTGCACAGATCCTGTGATGTCTGTCTGTCCACTATATTTTAATCCCATCTTTCCTCCAAGGATTTCAGGGGGGTGTACCTGGTTCTCCCTTCCCCCATCTAATCCCCATAATAACCCTGTGGGGTATGTTTGGTTGCCAGAGTGTGACTGGCCCAAGGTCCCCCAGTGATCTTCCTGCCAGCATGGGGACTTGAATTCAGGTCTCCACATGTCAGTCAGGCACCCTAACCACCATTCTGCACGGGCTCTGAGATGCACATGGATGTAGGAAGCACGCCCCCAATTGTGCTGTGATCTTTCCACTTTTCAGTAACTCTTAGGCTATGAAACGTCTCAGCAATGGGCTGCAGTGGCAGGCTGCTGGAGAGCCAGTGTGGCGTAGTGGTTAAGAGCAGTGGTTTGGAGCAGTGGACTCAGAAGATGGCCAAGATGCCCTCCCTCTCATCATCTGCCTAAGGTCATAGAATCAGCACTGTTGACAGATGGCCATCTAGCCTCTGCTTAAAAACCTCCAGGGAAGGAGCACTTACCACCTCCCAAGGAAGCCTGTTCCACTGAGGAACCGCTCTAACTGTTAACTAACTTTAATCCTATTCTCTCTAGGATCAAAGGAGTGTGCCTATTCTATTGGGTGCTGTGGAACACAGGCAGGATAATGCCGCTGCAGTCATCTTGTTTGTGGGCTTGCTAGAGGCACCTGGTCAGCCACTGTGCTGGACTTGATGGGCCTCGGTCTGATCCAGCAGGGCCTTTCTTCTGTTCTTATGCCAGAGGCACCAAATGGGTGTGTGCCATTCTAACAGCGCTGCAGAAACAGGGGTGTGTCAACTGCATGCAGCAAAGCTCCTTTCAGAGTTTATCGTGGCCAAAAGCTGCCCAGAGGCGAATAAGCTCAGAGAAGAGAATGGTAGGGGGCCAAAGAGACAGAAGAGACAAAGTGCGAAGTGCGCAGCGCAACGGTGAGCCGCTCAAAGGAGGGACTGGATTTATGTGCCAAAGCAAAAAAACGAAAGCTCAGCAACAAGGTCACCTACCCTGCCTCCGGCGATCCGGGGGATGACAAAAGTTGAAACTTGTCGCACAATCAGCAGAAGACAAAACTCTCATCCCGGGAGGGGGGGGCAGAGCATGTCAAATCCAGCAGAGAGGGAATTCACAAGGACAGCTTCCTCTTTATGGGATGCTGCTGAGCGTCACAACGCACATGGCGGTTCGGAAGGCCTTTGGTTTATTCAAGCCATCCTCTGTTCAAAGCAGCCTCTATTGCAAGTTCAGGTTCAAAGGCGATAGCATGACATTCAGTCTATGCCTAATGGACTGGAGGGGGGGGAGGCAACTTTGCTATTAGAGTTCAGGTGGGGGGAGTTGTTGTAGGCCTTTTGCCATTCCTTACAAAAATTAGTAAAGCTAGAATACTCCCTTCCAGTTGAAGAACCTGTTCTCACCCTAGGGTTGCCAACCTCCAGGTACTGGGGGGGAGAAAAACGGCACCTCTGTACTCGTACCAAAAGGTTTAGAAAAACAGTACAGGAAACTGTATATACACAAAGTGCAAATATTTATAAGCTACTGAGGTGAAACATAGACCATATACGTGACAATCAGACATCAGTAAAGTACATGACTAGCTGCACTATATGATGTACTTTACTGACGTCTGATTGTAATTGCTTATACTTACCCTGTGTGGGAAGGAATGATGAATATGTAACAGCACTTTTGTATTAAGGACTGAAGAAAGATTTCCACTGCTGTGGATCTGAAACGGCCGTATCCATCGATGATTGTGGCTCTATATGAACTTTACACAAGGATTACAATATTAGCATTCATTTGGTACTCAGTTGAGACCTTTGGAACTTCCTCTATATATTTTTGGTACTCAGTTGAGACCTTTGGAAATTTCTCTACATTTTTTGTGTGAACTGTACATATTGTATATAATTGTGTTGTATATATGTCACGTATATGGTCTATGTTTCACCTCAGTAGCTTATAAATATTTGCACTTTGTGTATATACAGTTTCCTGTACTGTTTTTCTAAACCTCCAGGTACTAGCTGGAGATCTTCTGCTATTACAACTGATCTCCAGCCGATAGAGATCAGTTCGCCTGGAGAAAAATGGCCTCTTTGGCAACTGGACTCTATGGCATTGAAGTCCCTCCCCTCCCCAAACCCCTCCCTCCTCAGGCTCCGCCCTAAAAATCTCCAGGTATTTCCCAACCAGAAGCTGGCAACCCTGTCTCACACTGCAAAGCTGAACCTGTCTAATGTCAAGTCAAAGTGTAAAGAAGCCCGTTAGCTGTTTCATCCCAGTAGGAAACCCCTCTCAAGTTTCAAAGAAAAATCTGAGACTGGTTACAGCCACAGATGAACTTGACAAGGAGCTTCTCCAGACTTTGCCATGATATTAGTCCAGGGGTGTCAAACATAAGGCCCGCAGGCTGGATCTGGTCCCTCAAGAACTTTTATCTGACCCTCGAGCTAGCCAAGGCAGTCCCCCACCCCATTCTCAATCTGGGCTGGCAAGGCATGGCCCGGCCTGACCAAGTGACATTTGTATCATATCTGGCCCTTGTAACAATTGAGTTTGATACCCCTGTGTTAGTCGGTTTGCCTTCTTTGTAGGCTGAGAGGTGGTAGTGTGAAGGTCACAGCACATTGCAAGCAAGGAGGAGAGCTGAACTCCTTAAAGGGGTCACAGGCGCTGTCCAATAGGTGATTGAGGCAATGTTTATATTGTATTTATTATGTGTTAGTAGAACTAGAAATCCGATGTAATATAGTGTTTTATGATGTGAACTGCTCTGAGCCCAGCTTTGGCCAGGATAGAGCAGGATATAAATCCAAAAATAAAGAAATAAATAATATTCACACACCAGTCAGCACTCCAGACAACACTCCAACAACAACAATGTCACACTATAGCAATAATGTTCAGCTAGATCTTCCTGTGTGGGCCAGGCAATCCAAGAGCCGAATGATTGCTATAGCACAACAGTAACAGTATCCAACCAGTGTAGTGCAGTAGTTAGGAGCAGTGGACTCTAATCTGGAGAACCAGGTTTGTTTGTTCACACCTCCACATGAGCGGTGGACTCTAATCTGATGAACTGGATCGGTTTCCCACTCCTCCACATGAAGCCTGCTGGGTGACCTTGGGCTAGTCATGGTTCTTTCTGAACTCTCTCAGCCCCACCTACCTCATAAGGTGTCTGTTGTGGGGAGAGAAAGGGAAGGTGATTGTAAGCCGCTTTGAGACTCCTTTGAGGTAGAGAAAATTGGGGTATAAAAACCAACTATTCTTCTTCTTCTTCTTCTATGTGGATGTAGCCCAAATTCCAAAGGCACTGATAATTGCAAAAAGAGTCCCCATTTTTTTTTTTTTTTGGCAACAAGGTGCTATTGTTAGATGGCCGGCAAAATACAATATACTGAAAGCAAAATGCTTGCTTGTAACTGCATCCCTTGATCACCTGGAATGGCTTTTGGAATCAGTTCCAACAATACAGTTTGGGACAAATGGCATTTTGAAAAAATTGCTCACTTCAGAGGCCTGCTCGTGTAAGCATTATGATGTGGGAGCCATGAACCTATGGCTGATAGGCTATCAGCCCTGGCTGACATTAGCAGCCTGCTCCCCCACAGGGACTGCTAGCTAGCCAGTCAGCAACCACATATTTGCATGGTGCTGAATGAGACATCCCCTGTCTCCCGGGCCACCTCCTGACAGTTCCTATTTAGGGTGGTCTTTTCCCTCTCCGACAATTGTTCTACAGTGATGGCTGACAGTTTCTATCAGCAAATTGGCCTGTCAGCTACGGATAAGTATGCACTCCACAGGCAAAGGTGCTCAAATCATACCTATTAATTATATCTATTTATTTGCTTCGTTTATATCCCGCTTTTCTTCCAATGGGGACCCAAAGCAGGTCACATTGTTGTCCTCTGCTGCAAATAATCCTCACAACAACCTTGTGAGGTAGGTTAGGCTGAAAGTGTTCAACTGGCCCAAGGTCACCCAGCAAGCTTTCATGTCAGAGAGGGGATTTGAACCTGGGTCTTCCAGATCCTAGTTTGACATTCTAACAACTACACCATGCTGGCTCCCATTTTACTCTCACAGCCACAACCCTGGAAAGTAGGTCAGGCTGAGAGATGTGACTGGCCTAAGGTCACCTAGCCAGTCTGGGGATTTGAACCCATGCCTTTTGGATCTGAGTCCAACAATCTAACTTCTACACCATGCAGGCTCTGCCAAGTGCACAGGCCAGGCTTGACTACCTTTGGTTATCCTTAGAAATGTTGTAATCTTCTCGAAGTCCACAACCAAGGAAGGCACAAGTGAACTGAGGCCGTGTCTGTTAGTTCCAATTAAATCAAGAAGGAATGATGGATCTTGGGAGGTGAAAAGCGAAGCGGGATAGTGGTCCAAGAGCTTTTAACTGGTGCCGCTGGATCCATTTTGCCTCCCCTCTAACTCAGCAATTAGAAGCTTTTAACAGAACAGCACGTCCCCCAAGTTAGCAGAGCCAATGCAAGGCTGCTCTTTAAATGCCTATTAAATCATGCTGAAAGATGCGAGAGCAACGGCGGCAGCAGAGATGGCAAAATCCTAAAAGCTTCGCTCCTGTCCTGTCCCAGACATGCACAGCTTCAGCCTGGCTCAGCAGCTGTTCCCCAACGTACCACAGTGTCTCGAACTGGCAAGACAATGGTAAGAAACTTTCTTCATCTTTGGAACGGTTCCGGTTATCCTCTCCCAACAGTTTGTCAACCCATGCCCACTCGCCCCCAGCTCTTAAGACTAGATTTTTAACATCTTCCCCACTGGCCAGATCTTTAGAGTCTGGTCCTTTGCAGGATCAGGTTCCTGCAATAGTAGGACCCTTCTGGAGAATGCCTCAGAAGAAGGGTTGCCAGGTCCCTCTTTGCCACCAGCGAGAGGTTTTGAGGGTGGAGCCTGAGGAGGGCGGGGTTTGGGGAGGGGAGGGACTTCAATGCCCTAGAATCCAATTGCCAAAGCGGCCGTTTTCTCCAGGTGAACTGATCTCTGTCGGCTGGAGATCAGTTGTAATAGCAGGAGGTCTCCAGCTAGTACCTGGAGGTTTGGAAAAAAGACAGCACACGGGCTCACTCTACTTAAACACTTGCACTCTATATTAAATAATTTTCCAAAATGCACTTTTTCTATTGTGTTGTTTTATATACACTAAACCACAAACTATATACAAACAAGTTACAATGCTTATGCAACAAGGCTCTCATATAACTCAAAGCGAAAGAGACCAGAGTCTATAAAGCTCCCGAAGGTGATAAGATAGATTCTGTGATGAAGCGCTGTAAACGGATGTCACTGTGATCTATCAGCGTTATGTCACAGCCATAGCCCGAGGATCGGTGGAGTATTTTCACCCCGGGAGACGGGGTGGGG
This sequence comes from Euleptes europaea, assembly GCF_029931775.1. Taxonomy (NCBI): domain Eukaryota; kingdom Metazoa; phylum Chordata; class Lepidosauria; order Squamata; family Sphaerodactylidae; genus Euleptes; species Euleptes europaea. The sequence continues at coordinate 18,780,907 of NC_079324.1, read as the reverse complement.
GCCGGGAGGCACTCCGCGTCACGGGAAAACAAGGAGGGGACGCTCTATCCGGAAACATTTTCGCCCAAAAGCTTCATCAGCCAATTTCTCATAGAATGTGGTCTCAAAAGACCTGACAATGTTTTTCCACCAGGATTCACAGTGAATTCTCCAGCAATAGAGTGCATAGAGTGTTTAAGTAGAGTGAGCCCGTGTGCTGTCTTTTTTCCACACTTTGTGTTACAGCACTAGTGTTTTTCTTTTCTTGGTAGTACCTGGAGGTTGGCAACCCTACTAAGATGAGGCAGTCTGTGGGGGTCTGTTGGGTGGGCAAGAGGCTCCAAAGCAGGGGTAGCATTTTGCAAGGTAAGAAGTAGAGGTGGTAAGTTTGCCAGCTCCGGATTGGGAAATACCTGAAGATTTTTGGGGGGCGGAGCCTGAGGAGCCCAGGGATTGGAGAGGGGAGGAGCTACAATACCATAGAGTCCAATGGCCAAAGCAGCCATTTTCTCCAGGTGAACTGATCTCTATCAGTTGTAATTGCGGGAGACCACCAAGTGACAAGCAGATTTCTGGGTTTCTTAAAAAGAATGCTGGAAATTGGCAGTTTGGATGCAAAGGTGGTAGAATACGCTGTCGTTCATTCCTGCAACTGGTACTCAGAAATACACTGCTTCTTTACATGGTGGTTCTCCTTATCTAGCTAATACCCACCCTGTCTTCATGCAGTTGTCAAATACGGAATAAGAATGTGACTAATTATCTATTTCTCCAGGCAGTTTGTCTATTGAAGGCCCAGTTTATTCCCATCCAAGGACTTTAGCAAGATGCGCTCTCTCTCTCTCTCTCTCTCTCTCTCTCTCTCTCTCTCTCTCTCTCTCTCTCTCTCTCTCTCTCTCCACACACACATACACACACACACACACACACACACACACACACACACCTATTGCACGAATCATTGCAACACACAACCATCCAAAGAGGAATAAAGTCTGGAAAGAAAGTAAAGGTGTAGCACCACCTATTGATGGAGCCTGTGACAGTCTCTTGCACACCAAAATTATTTCTCACCTCACTTCTGCAACTAGGGGCTACAGGAGCTTCTCCGGTGAGATCTAAGGAATTAAAGCCATAGAAGTGATTTTCAAGGAACCCCTTTCTTCTTCAGTGCCAGGAAGGAAATACGGGAGGGAAGAGAGGAAAGCGCTGGGATTTGACATCCTATATTCTAGCCTCTTTTTTCCAGCCCTTAATCTCTGTGACTTCTTCATTGAAAGCCTGTCCGGATCAGCAGCACAGAAGCCAGATCATATAAACAGAAAACTCAGGTTATGTTTCTTGCAGTTAAATAAATCCACTCAGCCTCTACTATTCCACCTTCATAAAGTCAGCCTGCATTGCAATGTGGCTAGCTTTGGGCTTCGTGTCACTTCCTGCTTCCTTGGTTCCAAATACATCCCCAGTTTCTGGCCCAAAGTATCCCAGTGTGTTATCAGTTGGGAATTAGATAGATCAGGTTAACTTTACTAAAGTTCAAGAGAGAAGAAGGAGGAGGAGAAGAAGAAGGAGTTGGTTTTTATATGCCTACTTTCTCTACCACTTAAGGCAGAATCAAACTGGCTTACAATCACCTTCCCTTCCCCTCCCCACAACAGACACCCTGTGAGGTAGGTGAGGCTGAGAGAGCATGACTTGTCCAAGGTCACCCAGCTGGCTTCATGTGGAGGAGTGGGGAATCAAACCTGGTTTTCCAGATCAGACTCCACCACTCCAAACCACTGCTCTTAACCACTACACCACGCTGGCTCTCTCACCTGGAGATCAGTTGTAATAGCAGACCTCCAGCCATCACCTGAGGTTGGTAACCCTAAATATGCATAGGGTTGCCAGCTCTGGATTGGGAAATACCTGGTGATTTGGGGGTGGAGCCTGGGGAGAGTGGGGGTTGGGGAGAAGAGAGACAGCAGCAGGGGGTAATGCCATAGAGTCTACCCTCCAGAGTAGCCATTTTCTCCAGGAGAACTGATCTTGGTAGGGGGATCTCCAGGTGCCACCTGGAGGTTGGCAACCCTAATCAGGAGTCTACTACCACCCAGACTGTTTCTTCCATGGGAGCTGGGAAACCGAGCATGTTTCTCCTTTTCTAGCCACATTTCAAACAGCAAATTAATTCTTCCAGCTCTGGCAGGTCAGCAGGACTTTTATTCCTCGCTCTAGGCACATCAACTGAGCATCAGTGCCCTGTAATCAAGCCCCTTCAGCTACTTTCACATGGGAGCACGGAAATGCACCCCGCTTTGGTAACAGCAGCACATGGCATGGAAGTGGGCATGGAAGCGGACAGGAATGGTACCCACATGCCTGGACCCTGCCCTCATCTCTGATGCTGCCAGCCCCAACCATCTCTCCTCTCCCCCTTGCCTCTGTCACATCAGCACAGAAATGCTGATGCACTGACACAGCCCAGCAACCTCTTTGCTGCTCCCTTTGTCCTTCCAAGCTGAATAGGGTTGCCAGCTCTGGGTTGGGAAATATCTGGAGATTTTTGGGGTGGACCCTGGGGAGGCCCATGGATCCTTGGAGCTTGTACTCTGTGGCTGGGCCAAGTGATCCAGGACAACTCCAGGCATGTGTGTGCATCAGGTAGTTGAAGTATAGTATGGTGAGGTGGTTTTTTTCTGTTTAAATTGTACTTTTGTTTCCATTTTGTAAGCTGCTTTGAGTCCCCAATGTGGGAGAAAAGCGGGGTTGAACTTCTTAAATAAAGAGCATCTCTCTAACCAGTAGGGTTGCCAGCTTCAGGTTGAGAAATTCCTGGAGATTTGGGGGGCAGAGCCTAAGGAAGGCGTTGTTTGGGGAGGAGAGGGACTTCAATGCCATAGAGTCCAGTTGCCAAAGCAGTCAGGTGAACTGATCTCTATTAGCTGGAGATCAGTTGTAATAGCAGGAGCTCTCCAGCCACCATCTGGAGGTTGGCAACCCTACAGTTGAGCCACAATGTCTAGCTGCTCTGCTGCTCCTCAGTGAGGAAAGCAAAAAAAGCCTGTGAAAGGGTTAAAAAAGGGGGTGGGGTGGAAATGCAGAGCTTAGCCCCACCCCTTCCTCATATTGGCTGTAGGCAGAGTGTCACATGGGCCCCTTGCTCACAACCACCCGACAGTTTCCCAGATGCTCATCAGGAAAAAATACAGGAACCACAGGAGTCACGCCTGGATCTCACGCCGGGATCGGAAGCTCCCGCACACACTGGATAATGCACTTTCCATCCACTTTCAGTGCACTTGTGCACTGAAAGTGGATGGAAAGTGCATTATCCAGTGTGTGCGGGAGCTTCCGATCCAGGCGTGACTCGTGTGGTTCCTGTATTTTTCCCACACGAGTCACGCCTGGATCGGAAGCTCCCGCACACACTGATAATGTGCTTTCCATCCACTTTCAGTACACTTGCACTGAAAGTGGATGGAAAGTGCATTATCCAGTGTGTGCGGGAGCTTCCGATCCAGGCGTGACTCGTGTGGAAAAAATACAGGAACCCACGAGTCACGCCTGGATCTCACGCCGGGATTGGAAGCTCCCGCACACACTGGATAATGCACTTTCCATCCACTTTCAGTGCGCAAGTGCACTGAAAGTGGATGGAAAGTGCATTATCCAGTGTGTGCGGGAGCTTCCGATCCAGGCGTGACTCGTGTGGTTCCGGTATTTTTTCCTGATGAGCACCTGGGAAACTGTCCGGTGGTTGTGAGCAAGGGGCCCATGTGGCACTCTGCCTACAGCCAATATGACGGCAAAATCTGCTCGCAAACGATCACTTAAAAGTGCATTGAAAGTGGATGGGAAGTGTGTGAAAGGCTCGCTTGGAGGCTCCCAAATACAGCGGAGCTTCCAGATGTCCAAAAGGGGGAAAAAATATCCAAGTGTGGAAGAAACCTAAGCTACAGAAAATCCAACAGAGCTGGTCACGTTTACTTCCCTCGAGATCACGCACTGACCTCGCTTTCAGAAGCTTGACTGGAATGAAAGCAAGTAGTGAAAAAAAACAACTTATATGAACAGATATATCGAGGCAGAGCTTTTGCAGACTCAAAAGTTCTCTTTGTCTAAGTTATTATGACAGATACAGATTTACGGGATACGATGCCAGAGGATGATTCTATTTTTAATACTTTTATAGTTTTTTTTTTTAACAGAGCTCAAACAATAGGGTTTCTACCCCAGTGTCTAGAGGCCCAGATTTTCCCTGCTTAGGCTGCAAGCCACATGAACGCATGAAGCTGTTTTGTACTGATTCAGACCCTTGGTCCATCAGATCAGTACTGTCTACTCAGACTGGCAGTGGTTTTCCAGGGTCTCAGGCTGAGGTCTTTCACATCATCTACTACCTGATCCTTAGGGTTGCTAGGTCCCTCTTTGCCACTGGTAGGAGGTTTTTGGGGGAAAGCCTGAGGAGGGCAGGGTTTGGGGAGGAGAGGGACTTCAATGCTATAGAGTCCAATTGCCAAAGCGGCCATTTTCTCCAGGTGAACTGATCTCTATCAGTTGGAGATCAGTTGTAATAGCAGGAGATCAGTTGTAATAGTAGGAGATCTCCAGCTAGTACCTGGAGGTTGGCAACCCTACTGATCCTTTTAACTGGAGATGCCAGAGATTGAACCTGGGACCTTCTGCATGCCAAGCAGATGCTCTGCCGCTGAGCCACAGCCCCTCCCTAAAGCCCAAGATGGTCCTATTGTCATCATTTCAGTGGGAAAAAAATGAAATTTATGAGATAGTATGCATAGGATGGGATCTTGGAGATCTGCAGCAGTCCAACAAAAATCAAGCTTGGACCCTGTTTTTGAGGGTTCAAAGCACTTCATGTGAGTGATCTCATTAATTGTTATGACAACCCTGCTAAGAGGGCCACAGTTGTTATTTCAGGAGGCTGAGGCTGAAAAGAGGGCAGCTTGTTTAAGATCTCAGCAGAGGAAAGATCTGAACTGGTGGCTTCCTGATTAGTATCTCACCGAGCAATCCTAAGCAGAGTTACACCTTCCTAAGTCCACTGAAGTTGGTGAACGGAGACAGGCGCAACTCTGCTTAGTAAGGCACAGTTTGTCTCTTAGCTGCTAAGCTACATCTGATCTCTTAGGCCGCAACAATTCTGTTTGTCTAAAAGGCATCACACAATAAAGGGGATGACTTCTTGCATCTGATCACAGGGACTGCTGTCTGCAAAGCCACAGTTCACTGGTTAGTCTATAAAGTACCATTACACTTTCCTGTTTTTTTTTCTCTGCAAGAGATTAATACAGCAACAGAACAACTCCTGTTGCAATTAGGGATGCCAGCCTCCAGGTGGGACCTGAATTACAGCTCCTCCACAGACTACAGAGATCTGTTCCCCTGGAGAAAATGCATGCTTTGGAGGGCAGGCTCTATGGCATTGTACCCCACTGAGGTCCCTGTCTCCCCCCACCCGCCCTGAGCTCCAACCCCAAATCTCCAGGAGTTTACCAACATGGATCTGGCAATTCTAGTTGCAATCTTAAACATAACCAATTGAGTGTATATCACATTGGAAACCAATAAGACTGGCTTCTGAGTGAGCATGGTTAGAAACTGTGACCTAATGGTGTGAGCTTAATTTGGGGCACAAAGCAGGTATTGTGCTTTTGAGTTAGAACACATAGTTTCAGGGTACAGAAAGGATTCTGTTTGGAAGAAATACATGGACACATGGAGCTGCTATAACCTGAATTAGACCATTGGTCCATCAAGGTCAGTATTGTCTACTCAGACCGGCAGCAGCTCTCCAGGCTCTCAGGCAGAGGTCTTTCACATCACCGACTACCCAAGCCTTTTAATTGGGGATGCCATGGATTGAACCTGGGACTTTCTGCATGCACAAGCAGATGCTCTACCACTGAGCCACAGGACCTCAGCAACATAGCAAGAGGTTTGCATGCAGAAGACCCTAGGTTCAGTCCCCAGCATTGGCACTTAAAGAATCTCAAGTGTTGGGGACTACTTTCTTCAGCTTCAAGCAATGAGCTGCAGTATTCAGAGTAGACGGTATTGAGCTAGATGGACGAGTGGCCTGATGCAGTTTAAGGCAACTCACAGGAGTCTCTTGTCCACTGGCTAGGCTGTGCAGATGCTGGCTTTGTGCCAGGGACTATTTATGTGCTGCTTTCAAAATTGTTGAAAGCTGCCCCCAAATGTTTGCAAATGCTTGCCCTTCCTCTGATACCATCGCAGGGTCACTTAACAGTCTCTGCCTCGCCGCCGGGAGGACTCCCTTGCGCTCAGAAGAACGTTGCCGGCTCATTTATCTGCAGGATCAGTTGTAGCGATATCGATTTTCTTTTCTTTTCTTTTCTTTCCCTCCCCCTCTCCCTTTCCAATCTGTGTTTGTTTTTTTGAATTATGCAAGGGGTGCAGTTTTTCTCCCTCCTAAGAAGTGAGCGGATTTCGGAGGAAGGATCAATTGAGTCCTGCCTGCCATAGTTTAGTCAGGAATCCCCAGAAGGAGCAAGAAAAGAAAGAGAGCAGGGAGGCAGCATAAGAAAATGGGGAAACGATCAATCCAGTCCCGCTGCAAAAAACCTGGGAGGAGAAAAACGGGGGTCCGTGGGCTGCGCCAATACTCCTCATATGGCTTTCAAATCCCCTCTTGGAATCGATAATTGACTTTGACACATCTCGCTTCAAAAACGCAGGCAAAAACTAGATTCAAAGAATTCAAAGAACAGTGGACTTTACAGAATGGGAATATCCAATTGTCAAGATTGGGGAAGACTGAGCAGGAATTTGTGGGGGGTGGGGGAGACATCCTTTCAGGCTTTTGAGTTCCCCGTCTTTAGAATGCTTATGAGGAGGCCTGGTTAGATCTTGGATGAGACGAGATAAAAGCGGCAGCAAACAAATCTTTCAGCAGTTTTGTTCTGGCAATTACTTTGCCAATAATAATGATTTTGGAACAGGACGGGGGGACTTTGATGGCCTGTGTGCCAGTTGCAGTGGGGTGTGTGTGTGGAACCGATGCAAATGCAGGAAGTGCTATGGCGTGGTTCACTGTAACTTGTGAACAAGGCTAGAATGGTAAAGAGTGTTGGACTGCTGTCTGAGATATCTAGGTTCAAATTTCCACTCAGTCATAAAGCTTGCTGAATGACCTTGGGACAGTCTCATTTTCTCACCTAACCTACCCCACTGGATTGTTATGTGGATAAAATGGAGGAAAGGAGAACATGTAGGCTGACCTGGACTTCTTGGGAGACGGACAGGATAAAAAACAAGGCAGACAGGCATATAGACAGACAGATAACAGGGGGGATGAAGAATTCACCTCCAGTGAAGATCTCATTAATCAAACCGGCTCCCATAGAAGCAGGCGGTCTGTCTATCTGGGATGGCGGCAACATTCAAAATGATGAGAAATTAGATCCTTTGGTCAACCCACATTGTTCCTGGAGCTTAATAATACTGGTGCAGTGTGAGAAGTCCCTGATTTCATGTTACTGTGTTAGCGTTTTCCTCATTAGCACGTGATCTTCTTTGAGGTGTTTTAACTACTCACCTGGAAGAGAACTCATTGGCCACAGTCTCCAAATTTGTAGCCAATGTGACATAGATCCTGGTTTGCGCTCCTTAAAAAAATCTCCCTGGGTCTTCCCAGCCTGAACATTTGTAGGAACACTTGAGCAGAGTTGACTGAGCCATTCACACTCCTGCCCAAGATGGGCCTTTCATTAATGCTCAGGTATAGGGTTGCCAACCTCCAGGTACGAGCTGGAGATCTCCCGCTATTACAACTCATCATAGAGATCAGTTCGCCTGGAGAAAATGGCCGCTTTAGCAATTGGACTCTGTGTAGGGAAGCCAGGTCCCTTCTCGCCATCAATGGGAGGTTTTTGGGGCAGAGCCTGAGGAGGGCGGTGTTTGGGGAGGGGACTTCAATGTAGGGTTGCCAACTGCCAGGTAGTAGCAGGAAATCTCCTGCTAATTCAACTGATCTCCAGCCGATAGAGATCCCCTGGAGAAAATTTGAACTCTATGGCAATTGAACTCTATGGCATTGACGTCACTCCCCTCCCCAAACCCCGCTCTCCTCAGGCTCCGCCCCAAAAATCTCCCGCCGGTGGCGAAGTGGGACTTCAATGCCATAGAGTACAATTGCCAGAGCGGCCATTTTCTCCAGGTGATCTGATCTCTATCAGCTGGAGATCATTTGTAATAGCAGAAGATCTCCAGCTACTACCTGGAAGTTGGCAATCCTAACTCTATGTCATTGAAGTCCCTCCCCTCCCCAAACCCTGCTCTTCTCAGGCTCTGCCCCAAAAATCTACAGGTATTTCTCAACTTGGAGCTGGCAACTCTAATCAGGTATGTTTTGATCTGCCTGAGCTCAGGAGATAGCAACGTGGTTACAAATTTCCATTGTAGACACAGGACCTGAACCCACCTCCTCCCTTCCCCTTCCATCAAGCGAACAGTTTTTTCCTATTCACTGACCCACGGTGGGGTGAATTAAAGCCTGGATTCTATAGGTACAAACGCCAAGCTTTCAAAGAACTTAGAAGGTATGTATTTGCGGTTCACAAAATGAGCGGCCTGGAAGTGTTCGTCGAACAAAGATAACAAACACCCTTGTAAATCTAGTACCAGCTTGTGGCTAATTTACAAACAGAAATAAACAGCAAAATGTGTCAGATAAATTATTCACCAGAAGAATCTGAGAAGCTCTGTTGGGAGGAAGCGGAAACGGCTAAACCATCTCAAAAGGATGGAGTTTTTCAGAGCATTTTTTTTTTTGGCATGCCTTTAAGTGGAGGTTTCTCAACAGTGGTAAAGGAAGGGGAATTGAAGTCTTCTGCCTTCCAGTTGGCCTCTGTCTGAAATATAACTGGCCCAATATTTTGGACAAAACTGCTTGCTTGATCTCTCCTAGCAGGCTGTAGCTTCCCCACCGCCCCATGCCTAGTGAGGGGGCCAAAGACAGAGAATCCTTGCTGAATAGCTAGAACAGGTAGCTTAATTTTTCAAGTCATAAAATAATACTGTCTGTGTAAAGTCGCAGCTTACCTATGGCAACCCAGTTGGGTTTTCAAGGAAAGAGATGTACATAGGTGGTACATTGCCTTCCTCTGCGTAGCGACTCTGGACTTCGTTGGTGGTCTCCCATCCAAGTACTAGCCAGGACTGACCCTGCTTAGCTCCTGAGATCTGACGAGGTCAGGCTAGCCTGGGCCATCCAGGTCAGGGCTAAAATTATATTACATATTTATAAAACACAGTTTCATTTTATAGAGTTCAACAAATAAGGGATGAGCACTTGTCTGATACCCCAGCGCTTCCACATTCACTGGTCATGACTCTAGAAAGTGGACAGATGTATCTCTTAGTGTACAATTAGGTTAACTGTCACCTATACATTTCCCCTTTTATTTCCAAACAACCAAAAGGATTAGATGAGTCTTTTTTAATAGTAGAAAAGAGCAAGAGTCCAGCAGCACCTTAAAGATTAACAAAATTTCTGGCAGGGTATGAGCTTTCGTGAGCCACAGCTCAGTTCTTCAGATACCTGAAGCATCTGAAGAAGTGAGCTGTGGCTCATGAAAGCTCATACCCTGTCAGAAATGTTGTTAGTGTTTAAGGTGCTACTGGACTCTTGCTCTTTTCTACTGCTTGTGACAGACTAACACGGCTACCCATCATGTTCTTTTTCAATGTAAGTTGAAAAAACAGGATGGATACTTGGGCTTTTTATGCAGGGATGTTTCCCTGAGGTCACCCCTGCTGACTGTTTTGGGCCTTTTTTAAAATTATGCATGCCTTTTCCACCAGGTCGCCTTGCTCTCCCTGCAGCTTTTGCTTATGTTTTCCAGATGCTGCAGAGTCTGGAAAATACAGACAAAACATGCAGGGAGAGCAAGGCGACCTCTGACAGGCGGGAAAGGCATGCATAATCTAAAGGAAGCCTCAAAGCTGTCGGCAGGGGTGACCATGGAGAAACGTCCCTGCATAAAAGGCCTTGGAGTATCTATAAGGGAGAGCCCCCCAAATTACCCCCCAAAGCCACGGCCCTGTTGCTCAACCAGGTGGGTTTCAGAATCCTAAAATGGACATTGAATTGGTAATGTTCCACTGGTTACAAACTAATATATTCAGTTTCAACATACATGAGAAGCCAAGGTATATGGTCCTTTCACCATGGGACTATGTCTCTTCAGAATGCAGGTAGGCATAGAATCTCATATCTGAATATCCTCCCTTTAAAAAAAGAAGAACCTAGTATGTGGGAAAGCTAGCATCTCAGGGAGAAAAGTACTAGCCTAGCCTTCTCCATCATGACCTAGCTTTCCATGTACAGGGAAGACCATATGTGGGGGGATATCCCAGCACTCAGTCACCGACATAGCTTTTCATGAATCAGAGTTCATTTCATCTGTGGCTTGTGCTACAACCAAGTTTTGTTAGCCTTCAAGACACTACTGGACTCCAGTTTAATTTTGCGATGACTGACTAACACGGCTACTGTTCTGAATTAAGCTGCAGTCCCCGTTTAACTCTGTCTGGTACAATCTCGCCATCGGCAGTAAAAAAAATGCTCAGTGGCAGCCACAGCGTTGGTGGCACTTTGACACAAGGGTCTGTCTATTTATTGCAGGCTGTAGGTTTAAATTCTTGATGAGCCAGCGTCTCGCTTTGAAATCCCACATGGATCCTTTGCAACCCTGGATGTTGTTTCTATCACAAAGGAGAAGCCATTTGCTCACTATTAGTTCTTCCTGGTCTCTAAGGAAGCTGAGTACACACACATTATCACGTCATTAGTTTTCAGCTCATCTGCAGAGCTACTCTGTGAGAGGGCAAAGCCCGAATGCTTCCGAGCCGACAACAGTGGTCAGATCTTCAGATGGCATGGTTCTGAGACCTGAAACAAAAACCATAACATGCTTTTTTATGAAGGCCCAACTGAATGACACAAAACAGCGTGTGGGTTTTCGTATTCTTCAGAATTCTTCCATCATGCTGGATGTTTTAAAAAAGTTCTGTATCCTGCTATGTTACTCAGCAAAGTTCGAAGCCTTCCTCCAGCCCAAGAAGTCTTCCCCCAACATAAGTGTAATGGCTGTTCTACCCATGGGAACAGCCACTCAGGAAGTCTTCACACTTTGCTGAGAGGAGTGGTAGGATTAATGTTGCCAGCCCTGCTCTGGCAAATGCCAGGAGACTTTGGGGGCGGTGTCTAGGGAGGGTGGAGTTTTGGTGGAGGTGATATTACTTCCTCTGCGCTACTTTACAGTGACATCACATCTGGATGGAGGATTTCCGGCCATGTCATCACTTCCAGGTGATGTGCTAGGAATTTCCCCAATCTCTATGTTAAATATCATAGAGATTGGGGGAAATTGCTAGAATGTGGTGATCAACAGTGTCCTTCCCCATTTCTTCCCCCACCACTAGCATTAGTGATGATGGGGAACTGAGGGCGGGGGGCAGGAGGTTGCCCACCGCCATCAGGCAAATGGCAGCCCCAGGTGACAGTCTCAGAACATTGACTTCTGTTCCTTTAGTTTGTATCATTTGTTCCAGCTGCTGAGTGTTGAGTAGAAAGCCTGTGAAAGGTGCCTTCCAACCACGTTCTCCCTACCCGCAAAGCCCAGCGCCTAGACAGTCCCCTGGGTCCTTAGCCCTGAATTCTCCCCTGATTTTACAAATTTGCATTGGCCCACAAGGAAAGCAATGCTTGGGTCATAAAGACATAAGAACATAAGAAAAGCCATGCTGGATCAGACCAAGGCCCATCAAGTCCAGCAGTCTGTTCACACAATGGCCAACCAGAAGCCTACAAACAAGACAACTGCAGCAGCATCCTGCCTGTTTTCCACAACACCTAATATAAAAGGCATGCTCCTCTGATCCTGGAGAGAATAGGTATGCATCATGACTTGTATTCATTTTGACTAGTAGCCATGAATAGCCCCATTCTCCATGAACATGTCCACTCCCCTGTTAAAGCCTTCCAAGTTGGCAGCCATCACCACACCCTGGGGCAGGGAGTTCCACAATTTTACTGGCACTGGAACACTCTTGGCAGGAAGCTGTTTGTGACTGATCTCTTGTACTTCCTAGCCACTCTTGATGGACAATCTTCACTATGAGACCCCCACCCCCAAAAAAAGATTTGTCTTCGTAAGTAACCTCCTTGAGTCCATTGTGCCCCTACCTTAGGGAGAAGCTCTGAACACATGAACACACATGAAGCTGCCTTATACTGAATCAGACCCTCGTTCCATCAAAGTCAGTATTGTCTACTCAGACTGGCAGCAGCTCTCCAGGGTCTCAGGCAGGGGTCTTTCACATCACCTACTTGCCTGGTCCCTTTAACTGGAGATGCCAGGGATTGAACCTGGGACCTTCTACATGCCAAGCAGATGCTCTACCGCTGAGCGATGGCCCTGAGTTAAACTCAGGGAAAGTTGTCCGTGTTTGGTGTCCTTCATCACAATACAACGAAACTAGGAAGCTGACCAAGAAAGACCATCAATGGGTCCATGGCGTACGGCCACATCTCTCTCACATGCACCTAAACTTCCCTCCCGGTCGCACATTTTCTGTTAATAAGGGCACGCGGAGAGCGATGAAGGGGAGGGGGGAAGAGACGGGAGGAGAAAAAACGGCTGTAAATTATTCATTGACAATATCATTATGTGTCATAACAGTGTGTCTGTGATGGGGAAGAGAGCTCGCGTGGCGAGGCCGGAGAAACTCAGCCCAGGCTGCACAATAGAAGAGAGCTGATTAAATATTGATAGTCTCTAATTGGCTACAGGGTTTCAGGATGGCCGGGGCTTTGTTGGGATCATTTGTATTCCTGCTTTGGAAATGGGAAAGAGAGGGGGGAAAGGGCAGAGAGAAACCCAACAGTTTCATGTTTTGGCCTCCTCCTCCCCGCTAATTCTTGCTCTCCCCCAATGTGTACCAATTAACATGGGCTAAACCTCTCTCCGCCCCCCCCCCCCCGTTAGCTCCACCACCATCACTGATGTGCTTCCGTGGCCTCTGTACAATCAAGCTGAGCATGGAGGGAGGAAAGGCAGCCAAAGGCCTCGGCCTGCTGCTCCCTGCTGGCCTAGAAGCAACTGTGTCCTTTAGGGCTGCCAACCTCCAGGTGGTGGCTGGAGATCTCCCGCTATTACAACTGATCTCCAGGCGATAGAAATCAGTTCCCCTGGAGAAAATGGCCGCTTTTGCAATTGGACTCCATGACATTGAAGTTAGGGATGCCAACCTCCAGGTACTAGATGGAGATCTCCTGCTATTACAACTGATCTCCAGCCGATAGAGATCAGTTCACCTGGAGAAAATGTCCGCCTTGGCAATTGGACTCTATGGCATTGAAGTCCCTCCCCTCCCCAAACCCCACCCTCCTCAGGCTCTGCCCCCAAAACCTCCTGCTGGTGGCAAAGAGGGACCTGGCAACCTTTTCCTGAAAGCCCAGAGAGCTGCTACCAGTCAAAGCAGACAATGCTGACCTTGATAAGCCAATGGCCTGACTCAACATAAGGCAGCTTCATGCGTCACTGCTGCTGGTCCATCAGACTGTGCTGTTACAGCTTGGAGAACTGAAGCAGTGGTTTGCTGATAAGCCACTGCACAAACCATTGGAAAGGCTGTGGCTGTGGAGAGGCTGTGGCTCAGTGGAGAAGAGCCTCTGCTTGGCATGCAGAAGGTCCCAGGTTCAATCCCCAGAATTTCCAGATAAAGGGACAAGGCACTAGGTGATGTGAAAGACCTCTGCCTTGGGACCCTGGAGAGCCGCTGCCAGTCTGAGTAGACAATACTGACCTTGCTGGGCTAATGGTCTGATTCAGTACAAAGCAGCTTTGTATGTGTTTTACTTCTGTATTACTCTTTAACTGAAGTTGAACTGTCCTTGACATTACTTCTAAAGAGCACTGAATATACTAAGTATAATCAGGCCATTTGGGGAAGGGAATTCTTTTCAGTTTACAATGCCATGCTTGTCTATACATCCTACCACAATTGTGTCAATGGTCTGTTTTTGATCCCCTACCAATAAGCACTCAACCATGAAGATAGGGATGGTAGAGATGCCAAATCTGGGTTGGGAAATTCCTGGGGAGGGGAAGGGCCTCAGAGGGATATAATGCCATAATAGAGTCCACCCTCCAAAGCTGCCATTTACTCCAGAAGAATTTATCTCTGTAGTCTGGACATCAGGTGTAATTCCTGGATATCTCCAGGCCCCTCTTGGAGGGTGGGGCAACCCTTGTAAGTCAGGACAAGCTAGGGGTCTGGAAGGAGTCGTGAGGGAGGGATAAATCAATTTGGAATCCCCCAACCCCCACCCCAATTTCTCCCACCAGGATTTTATAAGCTCACAGACACTTGACTAATCTCCCTCTGTCCCCTTAGGGTTGCCAGGTCCCTCTTTGCCACCGGTGGGAGGTTTTTGGGGCAGAGCTTGAGGAGAACGGGGTGGGGGGAGGGGAGGTACTTCAGTGCCATAGAGTCCAATTGCCAGAGTGGCCATTTTCTCCAGGTGAACTGATCTCTGTTGGCTGGAGATAAGTTGTAATAGCAGGAGATCTCCGGCTAGTACCTGGAGGTTGGTAGCCCTACACATGTTCTCAACATTCTGTGCCTCTTGGATCATGCTCAGTCCCCCCCCCCCTTTTGATTAATTCACAAAGTCATCTTTTCCTACATAACTGCAGAGTCTGAGTACAGGGAGACTGCTACCTTTTCTGTGGCTGGGCTGCAGCTGCTGACTTTGTGATTGGTATGGCCACTGCATATTGTAACAAGACAAAGACCTGCAAAATCTGCAGAAGAGGAGAACAATTTGGAAGTCCCACCCTCTTTATCCTTTAACCCAGTGGTTCCCAACCTTTTTTTGACCAGGGACCACTAGGACTTTTTTGTTCGGTGCAGGGACCCCAAGGTTCAAAATAAAAATTCAGAGAATTTGAAAATAAACTTTAATCATAACTGTTAGTTAAACATTAAACTTAGAATAATATTTGAATATATATTTTTATAATAGAGAACTTTTAATTGAAAATATTAATTTATTATGGGTTTATAAGTTTGTTTCGCGGACCTTAATTTAGTTCTCGCGGACCCCTGGGGGTCCACGGACCCCTGGTTGGGAACCAGTGCTTTAACCGGTTTTCAGCATCTCGTAACATTCTGTGATTCTGGAGCATATTCAGGCCCCACCAGTACAGTTTTTTGGGGTGGGGGATCTGTTTCAGTAAATTGACAAAGTCATGTTTTTCTGCATACCTGTGGAGCGCCCCAACTATGTAGAAACCTACCTTGTCTGTGGGTGGCCTGGTTTTCCTGCTCTTGTGATTGGTAGGGTTGCCACCTCCAGGTTGGGAAATACCTGGAGATTTTGGGGGCGGAGCCTGAGGAGGGTGGGGTTTCAATGCCATAGAGTCCAGGTACCAAAGTGGCCATTTTCTCCAGGTGAATTGATCTCTATCGGCTGGAGATCAGTTGTAATAGCGGGAGATCTCCAGCTAGCACGTCTGTTAGAAACACATCTAGACAACTTTATTACATGTGAAGAAGCTCTCAAACACCTCTCCTTTGATTGGAGTCAGAAGCCATTGTGTGTGGGTGGGGAACTTGGGGCCACCTAAAATCCCACAGACACTGGGGTTGCCAACCTCCAGGTACTAGCTGGAGATCTCCTGCTATTACAACTGATCCCAGCCGATTGAGATCAGTTCACCTGGAGAAAATGGCTGCTTTGGCACTTGGACTCTATCATAGAGTCTCTATGGTGTTGAAGTCCCTCCCCTCTCAAACCCCACCCTCCTCAGGTTCCACCTCAAAAACCTCCTGCCAGTGACAAGGAGGCACCTGGAAACCCTAACAGACACCCCTTTCCCCCTCACAAAATTCTGAATACTCTCCAAGATTTATAGATTACCCCATAAGAGATGATACCCCCCCCCACCCTAAGAATCACTGCTCTCGTTACTCCACCACATTGGCTCAAGAAACAAAGTGGTATCGCAAACCTGTGGTCCAACTCTGAGTCCAGGATAATATTTCTTTCTGGAAATAATTTTTTAAGATGGGCTTGAAGAACATTGGGGCCGATGTCTGAGAGCATCTCAATAGTCTGAGAGCATCTTGATATCCCTTTAAATCTTTTCTCTTTTCTTCCAGATGTATGAAGTTGAGCTTTGGCGGGGTTGTGTTTTTTTTTCTCCCCTTGGTTATTATTTGTTCATATATTTATTTTTTTGAAAAACAACCCTTCCATCCTCATACTCCCTGCCCTCCGGCACAGAGAAGAGTTCACTTCAAAGGGAACGCGAGCACCGAGTCTCTGGTGGGGACCACAAAGTGGGGGGAGTGAAAAAAAGACATGGCGGATTGATTCCTGGTGAGGAGCTACACAGAGTAGAGGGACTGGATGCCTTTGAAAAGGGAACAGCCCCTCTCAGAGGCTAAACTGGCTTCAATTTTTCATTAAAAGGAATCTTTGCAATAGACAAAATGAGACTGTCTCCTCCTCCTCCTCTTCATGCTTTCCTTTCTCTTGCACATATGCATGGAGGAGGGATGAATGTTCTTCTCACATAGGGTTGCCAACCAACCTCCAGGTGTGGCTGGAGATCGCCCACCATTACCACTGATCTCCAGGCAACAGATCAGTCTGCCTGGAGAAAATGGCTGCTTTGCAAGGTGGGCTCTATGGTATTCTACTCCACTGAAGTCCAGCCCCTCCCCAAACTCCGTGCTCCTCAGGCTCCACCCCTAAAATCTCCAGGTATTTCCCAGCCCAGACCTGGCAATCCTAATGCACCGGCGTGTTGCATTTCCACTGGCCCAGCATCTAAATGTTTGCATCATTGTTGCCCCACAGAGAAAATGAATGAGATGAATGCATTCTGGGGGGCGGGGGCTGATCACCAGCACCAGCAGGAGGCTTGGATGCATTGCCACTGTGCATGGCTCCACCCCCAAAGACAGCGATTGGCCCTTGCTGACCCTTGGCAGGTATACAGGGTTGACAGTAACTGCACCATGGGAAGCCTCTCAAACCAGGTGACAGAGATTAGTTCCCCTGGAGAAAATGGCCACTTTGGCAATTGGACTCTATGGCATTATACCCCTTCCCCCCACCAGGCTCCACTCCCAAAATCTCCAGGTATTTCTTGACTTGGAGCTGGCAAACCTATTCTCACTTGTAAAGTCTGTTTGCTGGCCATTTATTCCCACCAAGGTTTATTATGATAACTTACCATACTCCTGAGTAGGGTTGCCAATTGCCGAAGGTTTCACTCTCCAAAGCAGCCATTTTTCTCCAGGGGAACTGATCTTTGTAGTCTGGAGATGAGCTGCAATTCCAGGGGATCCCCAGGTTCCACCTGGCAGCTGGCATCCCTATTTATCATGCCTGTGCAAAAGTGTGGAGAGATTCCAACAGCTCCTGGCTGGGGTTGCCAACCTCCAGGTACTAGCTGGAGATCTCCTGCTATTACAACTGATCTCCAGCGAATAGAGATCAGTTCACCTGGAGAAAAATAGCTGCTTTGGAGAGTGAACCCTTTGGCAATTGGCAACCCTACTCGGGAGTATGGTAAGTTATCATAATGGATACATGGTCTTACAGCTGCTACACTTTGTATCCCTTGAGGAACCTGTTACAGCCTTTTGTAAGAAGCTGTGCATCTGGTCTGCTTTAAAAATTTTTTGAGACTACTGTGCTACAGATTGTTATAAAACCTGAATACGGCAAGACCATGCATCCATATGAGGAACTTGTCCATTTTCATTGAAGTGAATAGATACATACATTTATGGTGAAATATGTGGGACTGAAGAAGATTCCGAAACGATCGTATCCCAGCATTCCACCTTGTTCTTCAGTAACATGAACATCCATTGAACATCTACCTGTGTTTAGGATATGAAAAATATATGCCTAGATTGCTGTATATGCTTATGGCAATTTATGTACATAGCACTTCACTGATGTGAATTGTCACTTCTGTATATAGCACTTGCTGTTGTTGTTTGTTTGGTTTTCCAATACAAACTGTTTTTGCAGATATCCTAGCATATTCTTGTACTAATTTCCTAATCTATGGTAACAGTACAGAGATGTTTATTTTTGTTGGAATCTCTAGGTACTAGTTGGATATCAGTTGACCTGAAGAAAATGGCTGCTTTGGCAATTGGACTCTATGGTATTGAAGCCCCTCCCTTCTCCAAACCTCACCCTCCTCAGGCTCCGCCCCAAAATCTCCAGGTATTTCCCAACCCGGAGCTGACAACCCTGTCCCCAAACCAGAGTTGAGGAAGTGTCTGTGAAGGGATGCACATGCATCAGTCCATGTTTCCCCAGGTAACAGCTGCCCTCCTCAGGCTCCACCCCAAAAAAACCTCCAGCAGGTAGCAAAGAGGGACCTGGCAACCCTACCTTGGGCCAATCACTCTTTCTCGGCCTAACCTACCTCACAGGGTTGTTGTGAAGATAAAATGGTGGAGGGGAGGATGACATGTGTCACCCTTAGCTTTTTTTATAGGAGAAGTAGGATACAAATGTACTAAATAAATAAAGAGGCTGAGCTGTTATTTACTTACTTACTTAATTCATGTATACACCACTTTTCTCCTCAATAGGGAGCATCTCACTTGCCTCCATTTTTATCCTCACAACAACCCTTTGAAGTAGGTTAGGTTGAGGGCATGTAACTGGCCAAAGCTTCCATGGCAGAGTGGGAATTTTAATCTGGAACTCCCACCTCCTGCCTCCTAGTCCGACATGCTAACAACTACACCTCACTGGCCATACAGCAGACAGCCAGTCTAGGGTCTAACTAGACAAAATGCTGAGGAATCTGTGACAGGATCTTCCAGCGACTCTTTAAATAGAAACAGCAGCCACATGGGACCCCCAATAGAGATTCAGGCCATATGGTTTAACTCTTCCACCCCTGCAAGGTTTCACCAATCAAAACTGCTTCCCTCCATCCCGCAGTGTCAGAAGCTTTAGAAGGAGGCAGTGATGGGCCAAAGACAGGTGCTCATCTTTTCTCCTTCCAAGATTTCGAATGTTCCCTTGGGTTAAGAAGAAAGTCCACGTCAATAGAAAGCTGTCAGAGCAGGGAGAAAAGTCCTGTTGCCTCCTTTGGCTGGCTGTGCAGGTTTTCTGTACACCAGGGAACATTCCAAAATGTGATCCTTCACCTGTAGTGTGGAATGATGTGGACACTGCTGCTGTCTCATCTGGAGAACCGGGTTTGATTCCCCACTCCTACACATGAAGCCTGCTGGGTAAGCTTGGGCTAGTCACAGTTCTCTCTGAACTCTCTCAGCCCCCTGTACCTCACAAGGTGTCTGTTGTGGGGAGGGGAAGGGAAGGTGATTGTAAGCCGGTTTGATTCTCCCTTAAGTGGTAAAGAAAGTCGGCATATAAAAACCAACTCTTCTTCGTCTTCTTCCTCTTCCCTATCAATGCAACATCTTTTTTTTTTAAGGATCAATTGTCATTTTACTGTGTGGGTAATCCTTTATTGCATCTTGCAGTATTTTTGCAAATGCACAGGAAACTAATTTGAATGAAGAGTAAAGTAATGCAGGGAACTTGAAATGGGGGAAATAAAGAGGTTAGAAAGTGACAGGTTGGGTGGGTGGGTGAAAACATGAAATCTTGTTTAACCTATTAGAGAGAGATCTAAACAACTTCAGGTTTATACCACTTGAGAGTGTTTAAAAGTCACTTTCCATGTTTCATAAAATATATATAGAGAGCAACCCCCCGTCTTTGTAGATTCAGTGGCCACATGTCAGACGAATTGCCCTACCAGGTAACTCCCCGATTCTATTAATTTATTTAACAAGATATATAAGGGTCCCTTCATCTCAGTAACCTAATCCAGGAGATGTTGTAAGGAAACCATTAAATAATAATGATAAACAATAATTAAATAATAATAATAATAAATGAACTTCCAGTTCAACAGACAGGTTTCTTTTAGTAGCATCTGACAATTTCACCACAGCAGCAAGACAGCATTTATTCCTGTATCGCTATCGAGTTTTCATAGGGAGGAAGCTAAACTCAGCAAAATAATTTTTCTCTTATTTTCTGAAATGGGCATTCATTCGGGATAAACATAATTACATTTTTTTGCACAACTCTATTCTCAGCTGGTGTGCATTGGGTTTCACCTCCCCCCCATTTTATCCTAACGACAACCCTGTGAGGTAGGTCAGTGTGAGAGAGAGGTATTGGTCCAAACATTATGGCTGAGGAGGGATTTGGACTCTGGTCTTGCAAGCCCAAGTCCCATATTCCAGCCACTATACTGGACTGGCTCTTAAGTCTAATTTTCCATCCCTGTTTTTCCTAAGTACTCACAGAATTTCACGTGTGTATTAGGTTGAAAGTGCCAGCACTAGAAAACTGGTGCACAGTTCAGTCAGCTTCTGTGAGGGACATGTGCAGCCCTGGTAGGGAGTCGAACCAGGAACCTCACAGACAGTGGCTGGGGCATAGACTAGTGAGTTAATTTCAGTGGTCTTGCATTGTTTTCATACGGAAATTACTATCTGTTCCCTGCCATGATTTGATTTCCTTACATTTCTATTAACAGTAACGTTTGTGGACAAAGCCCTGACCTGGATAGCTGATCTCATCAGATCTCAGAAGCTAAGCAGGGTCAGCCTGAGAACTGGTTGCAGAATTACACTCAAGAGTAGTTGTCAATGGCATTTCATCTGAATGGAGAGAGGAAAAACTGAGGGAGTTGGGAATGTTTCGTCTGGAGAAGAGGAGGTTGAGGGGGAACATGATTGCTGTTGGCAGCAGAGGAGAGGACTCGCAATAATGGGTTGAAATTGTAGGAGGAAAGGTACCGGCTAGATATTAGGGAAAACATTTTTACAGTAAGAGTTGTTCGACCGTGGAATCAGCTACCTAGAGAGGTGGTGAGCTCCCCCTCACTGGCAGTCTTTAAGCAAAGGCTGGTTGAACACTTGCCAAGGATGCTGTAGGCTGATGCTGCATTAAGCAGGGGGTTGGACTAGATGGCCTGCATGGCCCCTTTCAATTCTATGATTCTATGAGCCCTGGTTAGTATTCAGATGGGAGACCACCAAGGAAGTCCAAGGTTACTAGTCAGAGACAGGCAATGGCAAACCACCTCTGAATATCGCTTGCCTTGAAAACCCTACAAGGTCGCCATAAATCAGTTGTGACTTGATGAC
The DNA here is from genome assembly GCF_029931775.1 of Euleptes europaea. NCBI lineage: Eukaryota > Metazoa > Chordata > Lepidosauria > Squamata > Sphaerodactylidae > Euleptes > Euleptes europaea. The sequence goes on along the minus strand of NC_079324.1, from coordinate 18,759,673 downwards.
AAAAAAATGTGTATAAAGGGCAATGGGTCAGGATCACTGCTCTGGGTATGTGTACCTGCATATGTATTCTCTAATAAGCCAAAGAAGTTGCTCAGGGTGAAACATCATGGAGAAGTCATGAACAGGAGAAGGCTTAATGCCATAGAGTCCATTTTTTCTAGGGGAACCGATCTCTATCAGCTGGGGATCAGTTGAAAAAGCAGGAGATCTCCAGCTAGTACCTGGGAGTTGGCAGCCCTACATAGGAGGCTTCTGCTGGGACACACTGCATTTGGTGGGCCCCTGCCATTCAGGAGTCTGCCCTTCCAAACAAGGGACATCTGGCTGCAGATTTTTGAAATGCCATGAATTGAGAGGAGCCACTGCCATTCCAGTCTCCCTCCCAAGCGGCCCATTGTTGATTGCAGGCCTAACCCCAGTAAATACCACGCAAGGCCCAACCTAGCCGATGCATATTTAGGGCTCATTTGCTGGCAATGGGTTCTTTCTTTCATTCGGCTTCCTTTCTGTCTCTTTCTTTAATCCTCCCATGAGCTGGGAGCCCAAGAACAAAAAAAAAAAAAAAAAAAAGAGCAAGAAAGAGGATTTCCTTCCAATCTGCTCTTTATCGCTGCGGCAGAAATTCATTCCCATAATCAACTTGACAGGTGTGCAAGGGTTTGCAAAGTTGGGGGTGCCGGGGCGGGCGTGCAAGCAGGGAATGCCGCAAACCTGCTTTCTTCCAGCGGGCGGGCGAGTGCACCCGCCTCCGTTATTAGACATGACAGGCACACCTGCTGTCTCTGAAGCCCTGCAATTAAAGCGGCTTTGAGGTCCCAGGAAGTGACCGCATTAGAGGAGCCCCTCTCTGCCAGCTTCTTAGCATATTACCAGTGTCATTAGCGTATCAGCGGGCGGAGGGCACTGCCTTGACCCGTGCTCCCTTCCCACTCAGGAGGGGATGCAGAGTGACTTTTAAAGAGGGGCGGCTTCCTTCCCCCCTCCCCCTCCCCACAAGTTGGTCGAGCTTCTCTGGGGTGGGGGGAAGAAAGAAGGGCGCCAGAATTCATTAGTGAAAGAGAGAGATGAGAAGTTAGCTGTTGTTCCCCTTTCCCAGCTTGATACCACATCCAAGCTCTCTGCTCGGCATTGTTTGCTTGGCTTCTGTCATCTTGGCTTTGTTCCTACTCAGATTTTTGGTCAGTTTTCTGACCCCTTCGTGGCGACTGCCATTGCAGGGGATACTTGCAGTTGCCTCTCTCCTGACATTTTTTTTTTGGGTGCAATTCACCTTAAGATCACAATCCAATGCACCAGTTTGGGGAGGGGCCATGGCTCCACGATAGAGTACCTGCTTTGCATGCAGAAGGTCCCAGGTTCAATCCCCAGCATCTCCAGTTAAAAGAACCAGGCAGTAGGTGATACGAAAGACATCTTTCTGAGACCCCAGAGAGTAGGGTTGCCAGGTCCCTCTTCGCCACCAACGGGAGGTTTTTGGGGCGGAGCCTGAGGTGGGCGAGTTTGGAGAGGGGAGGGACTTCAATGCTTAGAGTCCAATGGCCAACACAGTCATTTTCTCCAGGGGAACTGATCTCTATTGGCTGGAGATGAGTTGTAATAGCAGGAGATCTCCAGCTGGTACCTGGAGGTTTGGAAATTAGCACGGATAAAAGGTACACAAATGCACAGAGCCAATTAGCAAAATGCAAATATTAATAGGTGCTAGAAAAGAGAGACAAACAGTGTGAAGCAAATATTCCTAACAACTGTGACTAAACAATATACAATATATACATGGAATTAGTCATTTTTCAGGCAAAAAAGTCCTCTTCTTAAATATTTCAAAGATGATCCGTTCCAATGGCATAAGTTATTCTCAGGTATAAATCCAACAGGTATAGATCCAAAGTTTTATAGATCAAAACATGGGGGACGGCCGTTTCACCTTGGTTTCTTCAGCCCCACATTATCTCATCCATACAATGGTAATTTCAAAGCCTAGCAAAGTCCATAAAGGTTCAATATTAAGCCACAGCAATGTCCACAAGTTCCCAAAAGGGATACTAGCGTAGTACTAATTTCCAAACCGCCAAAGTATAGGCACGGAGGTGCCTTTGTTTTGTTTTTGGTACCTGGAGGTTGGCAACCCTACCAAAGAGCCACTGCAAGTCAAAGTAGACAATACAGACCTTGACGGAGCAGTGTTCAAACAGATTCTTGTGTTCAGTTGAAAACCAGCAGTCTATGGCTTTCATTGGTTCTAGTAGCATCGCTTTGCAAAACGGATGTCTGTAAACTCGGGCAGATTTGGGAGGAAAAGCTTCTTTAGAAATAAAGATGTGAGTAAGCTACTGACCTTATAGCAAACTACTGTTCCATGCTAATTTGATGCATTTACAGATAAGGAAACTGGAGCGAGACCCAGTCAAAGGGTATTTCTCAACCTGGAGCTGGCAACCCTAATGTTCTAGTGTCAGTACAGTGTAGTGGTTAGAGTGTCAGTCCAGGATCAGGGAGTCACCAGTTAAAATCCTTGCTCAGCCTTGGAAGTAGGTTTGCCAAGCTCAAAGTGGTGGCTGGAGATCTCCTGGGATTTCAACTGATCTCCAGGCGACAGAGATTAGTTCTCCTGGAGAAAATGGCTGCTTTGGAGGATGGACTCTATAGCATTGTACCGCCAGTCCATAGGTTTCATATTACCAGCCAACTACAGAAGTTTATAGTGCAGGCCCCTGAGGTATGAGTACACACAAGTAGCTCACCAGATTAGGTTACAATTCAGGCATAAATATCCCTGGTTCAAGCTCTGACATAATTTCCCCTTAGAGCCACTGGGACAGGAATTGGGGTTTTGGTGGTTATCTCATCACAGTGTCCCTCAGACCAGAGAGACGTCCTACTGTGGCTTCTGGTGCAGCAGTAGTTTGCTGGATCATTTGTAGTTGAGAATTGCATTGGGAGGCAGCTCCTTTTGAACCTCTAGAAGCCAAATACTGAATGTATTATGGAGCATCAAATTGGGATTTCAACCTCCACATGATGGAAATGTGTTCAAAAGAAAACTGATTTTGGAACATGATCAGTGAACATGATGGTGATTACCAGTGATACTAAACCACCTTGAGACCCATTCCAGTTTTGATTGACAGATTGAATACGCTGTAGCAAAAAAAAAAAAAAAACACCAAAAAAACCCTAAAAGAAATCGAAATATTTTTAAAGATTATTGAGCAAAGTCTGTCTTTGAAACAGGGATGAGCTGATGTGGGCATTTTCATAAGTTTTAATTCTGTATGTTGTTATTCGCATCTGTTCAGTTCTTCATTTTTTATTTTTTATTTTGCTTTTGCTTTCTTTCATGCTATTTTTGAGGGAAGGATACTAACCTGATTTTGGCACTGTTTCTATGCAATGAAACTGTACCCTGGTTCAAGTCCTGGCAGGATATCCAAAGGATGCAATAAATGTTAGCTATGAATTATGTGCCCTGGAAAAAGAATGTGAGGTTTGTAGCAATTGTTTATATCCTACAAACAAATAAGAGTGCTCTGTCTGTACACTTATAATGAAGCTGGGTACAATTCTGACCCAGATGTCCAGATTTACCTATAAAGATATGGGGGTATTGCTTCTAGTATCCTGGATCAGGAAAGAAGAATCATTAATATTATAAATTCTAGGTAGCGCTGTAATGGCGATGAAACATCTGAGACTTGCCGCAAAAGGGTAGGACAAGCTGACAGTTGTCATTTTGACTGAGCCGCTCAGATTATCCTAAGAGGTGGGTCAGGCGGCAGGGCCTAGAAGAAGACATAAAACTAAGGAAGAAGGCACAGTGCTAAGAAGGAGGCCAGCCAGGGCTAGGGATGCTCGAATACCTGTCGGCTCTGCTCGTGTTCTGCTAGCTGGTCACAAACAGGGAGGTGGTTTTTGTTGAGCAGTTCAGCTGTTCATGAGCAGCTGAGGTCCGTTGGCGTGCTATTTTCTTCATATTCAAGCAGGACAATGGGCAGTATTTCATTTGGCTGCAGACCTTGAGTAATTAAGGACAGAGTTGGCAAGTAAGGAAATTCATCTTAACTTTCACCCTGCAGGCCAGTGAACCCAGTTAATCATGGCGCAGAGGTTTACAGCCTCTATGCTCAGCTGCAGTGACATCACACGAGCATCTATGCGTCACCAACACACTCAGGACCAAGTTTATCATTGTGGCCACTTGGTGACCCGAGTCGTGGAATCGTTGTCGTCCTTCACACAACACATAGTTAAATCGTGGAACTCCCTGCCCCAGAATGTGGTGATGGCTGCCAACTTGGAAGGCTTTAAGAGGGGAGCGGACATGTTCATGGAGGACAGGGGTATTTATGGCTCCTAGCCGAAATGGATACTAGTCATGATGCATGCCTATTCTCTCCAGGATCAGAGGAGCATGCCTACTATATTAGGTGCTGTGGAACACAGGCAGGATAATGATGCTGCAGTTGTCTTGTTTGAGGGCTTCCTAGAGGCACCTGGTTGGCCATTGTGTGAACAGTCTGCTGGACTTGATGGGCCTTGGTCTGATCCAGCATGGCCTTTCTTATGTTCTCCTTGCACAGGTTTCCTTTAAAAAAAACATCAGGGGGGGGGGAGACCTTGGGCCCAACTTTAAAGTGCAGCCTAATTTCTCCCTAAGATGGAAGTCCTCTGATAAGATTGGCCTTAGGGTTGCTCGCTGCAGGAGGTCCATCTTGATCTTGGCTGAGGATGTACAGCCCCAGGCACGCACTCGATTGAAAGCAGCAGTGGCATTTCTCTCGGCCCTGAGAGCTGGGAGGAAATTGATTTTGTCCTCGCCTCCTACTTTTTGAGATCTCTCTCTGGAGGAAGCTGGAATTCTTTTTTATCAATTAGTTAGGTACCCACACCGAGAGGCGGGGGGGGGGAGTGTAGAGGCAGGCGCACTCTCTCTCTCCCTCTCACCCACCTTCTCTTTGGCTCTCGGCTCTCCCCGGCTGCCTCTTTCAGACAAAGAAGTGTTGGCCCTTTGATCTGCCTGGCAGCCCCCTCCAGGGAGTTTGCCGGGAGGTTAATTACTCGCCTGCCGTCTCCAGTTGTGGCAAGGAAAGGCTTCGGGATGCAGAGGGAGACGTCCCCCCGGCCCTGCCTCCCCCTCCCCTTCCTCCCTAGCTGCACACTTCAAGGGGACAGGTGGCTCAGGAAGGTACCACTGAAATGCCTTTTGATATGACAAACGGTGTCCTTGCTGCTTCTCTGGTTCCTGTTTTGTTTGTCTAACTGGGCTGTAAAATATGAATGAGCTCCTAGGCCTGTGGGTTTGTGTGCCGCTTCCACAAGACTGCCTCTTCTTTTCTTGTCCCACGGAGATGGGGCAGGAGTTATTTTTGCTCCCCCTCTCATGCCATCCTCACTGCTCCCATCTGACTAGACCTTCTGACATCATATTTATCCCTTTATACTTGCTCAGGCCCACCTGTCTTAGAGCAGACCTGTCTTTAGTTCATTCATAGTCGGGGAGGAAGCATGAAGTCTTGTTTGCTTTCCATTAAGTCCGACAAGGACTCTATCTCCAAACATGGTGTACTTAGGGACAGGGTTGCCAGCCTCCAGGTAGTGGAAAAGATCCAAACAGCACTCACAAGGTAATATAATAAGGAAATAAATTTATGAAAGTGCAGGTAAGTGCAAAAAGTGAACATATATACATAAAAAAATCAAGAAGATACACATCCAAATTTTCTCATGTGATTAGCAAAAATAGTCCAGCAAGGTATGCAATGCAACCAAAGGAAATAAATGTCAGTTGAATCAGATATAACAATATATATTGTCTATAAAAGACTTTCCTGTGCTTCTAGGTAGCTGGACGAAAGATGTCCGAGGCAAGGACCACAGCGAAGAGGTGCCAAGAAGAGGTGCCAGACATATATACATACAAAAATCAAGAAGAAACACATCCAAATTTTCTCATGTGATTAGCAAATATAGTCCAGCAAGGTATGCAATGCAACCAAAGGAAATAAATGTCCGTTGAATCAGATATAACAATATATATTGTCTATAAAAGACTTTCCTGTACTTCTAGGTAGCTGGACGAAAGAGCTGCCCTAAAATTAAGATTTTCTGGTATCAAATACTTCAGTGAATTATTCTCTAGGTAAACTGATCTCTATCGGCTGGAGATCAGATGTAATCGCAGGAACTCTCCAGCCACCCCCTGGAGGTTGACAACCGTATTCCTGTCTCTTGCATGAGCAGTACTAAGCTGCTCAGGGAAGGCAGGAAGATCAGCAATCCTTGTGCAGACTTCGCAAGGTTTTTGCATGGGATCCAATCCAAAGTTGGAGATGTGTTCACATTAATAGGAACAATTTAGTTTGAATAAAAGAGAAAATCAAGTGACATGCAAATCAAAAATCAAGTACAAATCAAGTGGTATGCAATTCTGGGTAATGGTATTCTTTTCAGTCCAAAAAGGATTTTTTGGCATTAACTAAAAGACATCCTGGAGGAAACTAATCCTGAATTAGTATTATGCTTATTAACAGCAATAAAAATGTCTAGTATTACCAAATGAGGCGGGGTGTGTGTGTGTGTGTCAGAAACTCCATCAAGTTCTAACTGGTTAAACTGTATTTGGGGTATAGTCTTGTTGATGCAGGACCAAAGCAGGTGTTACATCTAACTCACAGCTGCCAGAAGAACCTGGCAGCTGCGAGTTCCCTGTGGGAAATCAAGCCCAATGTACCGCAGGGGCCTGATTCAGATTGGCACCATGAAGCTGGCCTAGACCTTAGATGACAAAGAAGAAGAATTGTTTTTTATACCCCACTTTTCTCTACCATAAGGAGTCTCAAAGTGGCTTACAATCGCCTCCCCTTCCTCTCCCCACAACAGACACCTTGTGAGGTAGGTGAGGCTGAGAGAGCTAAGCCTCAAATAAATGCTATATAGAGATACATTTGTGGGAAAATGGATATTGTTGATCAGATTTTGGAACAACAAAGTGATGGAATATACGTGTATGTATTTGGTGGGGGAGGGCTTTGTGAATAGTTAATTTTCAATGCAATCATAAAAAACACTTTCCCGGAAGTAACCTCAGGATTGCTCACTTACTATTGTTTGTGCATTTCTTTTAATAGTAAAACAAATAGAAAACATGGTTTGCAAACATATGGTATATGGAGACTCCCTATGGTACAGTGGTTAGAGTGTCAGACTAGGATCTGAGAGACCCAGGTTCGAATCCCCATTCTGACATGGAAGCTCGGTGGGTGACCTTGGAACAGCCACATGCTCTCAGCCTGAACAACCTTAAAGGGCTGTTGTGAGGATAAAATGGAGGAGCAGAGAAAGATGTAAACCTCTTTGGGTCCTCATTGGGGAGAAAGGCAAGGGGAGTGATTTTAATGATTTAAAAAATGTAATTTTATCATGTATGTTTTAAATTGTTAGCCACCTTGGTGGCCCTTGTAAGGGCAGAAAGGCTGGACACAAATTTCTGTAAACAAATAAAAAATGAAGTTAAACCAACAAACAAATAAAATAGTACGTTGGTGGCATAAAGGAAAGGAAAGATTCAGCAACAGTGATGAGGTGCATCAAAACCGATGACTATGACAACCCATGAAATCAGAAATAAACTAACATGGGTGTGTGGTGAACCCGACAGCACTCTCAGTCCTTGCGTTGGGAAGAGAAAATGTTTCCAAAGGAAATGTCCAAACCTGCATGCTGTAATTGTGTCCAGTACTAATTCTCATATTTATGCATGGAATTGTAGCAAGGTGTACACGTACTCTATTATACATTTCTCCTAGCCTTTGTCAAAGGAGTTCAGGTTGGCATATGTGATTCTCTCTTTTTTCATTCTTTCTCACAACAACCCTGTAAGGTAGGTTAGGCTGACAGAGAATGATTGACCTAAAACAACCCAGTACTCTTTATGACTTGTGGGGATTTGAACCCTGGACTCAACAGTTCTAGCTTAACACATTAACTACAAAATCTCACAGCTCTCCATCTGTGTGTACCTGAGTAGTATCCGTTGAATCATAAAGGAATTGCTCTCTACTGTTGACAAAGTATAAGTAAAACACTTTTGGTTCTTGTCAATATTCAACTGAATCTGAATTCTCTGCTGTCTGCCTAGATCTTGCATAGTAACTAGCTAGCATTTAGCAGCAGAACCAAATTCCAAAGACAAGGCCCTTTAAAAGGATATTAATGAAATAACTTTGACTTAATTAAAGTCAATTATTGATTAACTCCTATGCTCACAATATTGGTTTGGAAACCATTATAAAGCAATTGGATTTCTCATCTCACCACTCGACACTAAGTGAAGATTTCTGTTATTACTTGACATGAAATTGCTCTATTAAATGTTAAAAGAGCCAGACTGGGTGGAATTCAATAGCAAAGCTATCTGAAGTCTCTGGTATTGGCAGGTGGGGTGATGAAAGGGCTGGCCAGCAGCAACAGGGCTCCCTGTGCCAGAATTAAGTTGCACTATTTGGCAATGTTAATGAGCCCCATGGTGCAGAGTGGTAAAGCTGCACTACTGCAGTCAAAGCTCTGCTCACGGCCCTGAGTTTGATCCCTATGAAAGTCGGTTTCAGATAGACGGCTCAAGGTTGACTCAGCCTTCCATTTTTCCGAGGTTGGTAAAACAAGTACTGAGCTTGCTGGGGGTAAATTTTAGAAGCTTGGGAAGACAATTGCAAACCACCCCGTAAACATAGTCTGCCTTAAACGTTGTGATGTGACGTCACCCCAGGGGTCTGTAATGATCTGGTGCTTGCACAGGGGATCACATTTACCTTTAGTTGGCAATGTTGATCATCTCTGCAGCTTGGCTGTTATAAAACCCCCCTCCAAAAAAGGCAGATGGATGCATAAACTTATTGGCCATTTATGCATGGCTGTTTCCTCGTGGTCACCCCGCTGACTACTTCGGGGCTTTGCTTTGATTATGCATGCATTTTCTAACCGTCAGAGGTTGCCTCACTCTCCCTGTGCATTTCTGCATGTTTTGCTCATGTTTTCTGGATTCGTGTTTAGCCAGCATCCGTGAGGAAACAGTTATGCGTAAATGGCCTCAGTGTCAGTGTTCAAGGGCCTCAGTGTCCGTGTTCAAGGGCAAGTGACTGTTGCTTAGCTAATGAAGGAACCAAACTGACAATCCTAATTGTCATGATCCTGAGCAGCAACCAGGGCACTGACTCAGAGGGAGAGGTGCCAGACAGTCCCGGGGATCCTGGGGTTTGGGGATGTGGGGGCTGCAGAGGTACCAGGTTCCAACATAGATATGATACTCAGTAGTCAGGAATACAGCCTCCAAGCTGGAATGGCTACGATAACAGTGATCCTTGAAGTGACGTCCACTCCCAAGGAGTGAAACCTTCACTCAAGCCTCAGTCCCTGCTCAGCAGAAATTATCTAGCTAGAATTATCCTGAGACAGTGCAAGGCTGTAGATAAGTGTGTGTGTGTGTAAAGTGTGGTCAAGTCACAGCTGACATGGCAACCCAGTAGGGTTTTCAAGGCAAGGAAGAGGAGGAGGAGGAGTTGGAGTTGGTTTTTATATACCGACTTTCCCTGCCACTTAAGGAAGAATCAAACCGGCTGACAATCACCTTCCCTTCCCCTCCCCACAGCAGACACCCTGTGAGGTAGGTGAGGCTGAGAGAGTGTAACTAGCCCAAGGTCACTCAACTGGCTTTGTGTGTAGGTGTGGAGAAACAAATTCAGTGCAGCAGATTAGTGTCCGCTGCTCATGTGGAGGAATGGGGAATCAAACCCAGTTCTCCAGATCAGAGTCCACCACTCCAAACCACTGCTCTTAACTGCTACACCACGCTGGCAAGAGACATTCAGAGGTGGTTTGCCATTGCCTGCCTCTGCATAATGAGCCTGGTATCCCTTGGTGGTCTCCCACCCAAGTACTAGCCAGGGCCGACCCTGCTTAGCTTCTGAGATCTGACAAATCAGTCTAGCCTGGGCCATCCAGGTCAGGGCTCGTAGACGAGTACAGTGCCCCTTTATGTCCCCCCAGTTCTCAGAATGGACTCTGGGATAGGCCCAGCAGTGAAGGACAGTTTGAGTCAAGGCTTTACAATATCTGCTGGCTGGGAGCTGTCCTTGGTGCTGAAGAACTTGGCTCAGAATTAGACAGTCCCCTTGCCCTTCTTCAGTTCCTGGATTCCTACTGAACTTTCCCCCTGCCTATGGAGTAGCCTGTTCTTATCTGCAATCCCAGACTGCTTGGTCAGCTCAGTCTGACCACCACCCCCCAGCTCCCATTGCAGCTTTGGTCCTTCTTTGAATGGAACGGATGACTAATTTGGAAACCTGTCTGTTGTTCAAGCCACGGTCTGGGTTCCAGAACTGTATTTAGTCGTATCATCCTACTTTTTCATGGGTAGGCAAGTTTTGTGAGCAAGACTGAATGTACTTCACACTCAAAATAAGTATCATAATACTATTCCACATCTGGTGACGTGAAAAGCTGCGCCTTATGTGCAAATAAAGTCAATTTATGCAATCTGTGCCATTTGAAAAGGCTAAACCAGCTGCAGGGACAGGGGTTCTGACTGGGGCCATGAAGCTAGAAGGGAGATTATCCATTTTCCCCTTGCCACTTTCCTGGTAAATTATCCCCTGAAACTTCTATATGCCCATGGGAGTTGGTTTTTGTATGCCTACTTTCTCTACCACTTAAGGGAGAATCAGACTGTCTTACAATCTCCTTCCCTTCCTCTCCCCACAACAGACACCTTGTGAGGGAGGTGAGGCTGAGAGAATTCGGAAAGAACTGTGACTAGCCCAAGGCCACCCAGTTGGCTTCATGTGGAGGAGTGGGGAATCAAACCTGGTTCTCCAGATTAAAGTCCACTGCTCCAAACCACTGCTCTTAACCACTACACTGTGATGGCTGTAGTGGTTAGTAGCGGATGTTTAAAATGTACTAATGTACTAACCCCAACTGAAACATTTGTGTATACATTGGGAACATACTTTTCCTCTTTGGCAGGGATCCCCCCCCCCAATCTACTATCAGTGTAAAGGTTAGCAGAGATGCTGCTCTGTTCCTTCACGCATAACCATGTCTCTGAAGTTAGTGCTTTTAAAATTGATCTTGCCCAGTAGAACAGATGTTGGTCAGCAGATGCAAAGAGCAGCTGTAGTTGTGCCTTCAGACAAGCAAGCGAACAGCAGCAGCTATCTGGGCCTTTCAGACCAGCTCATTAACAAACCATTCTGTTTTGGGGAAGCAGAAGCAGCCCTCTCTCTGGCTTTGGAGTGGCTCGGCCATTGATGAGGGACATTGGCCATTAACAGGCAATTTGGCTGATTTGGGTTCATGTCACTTCAGAATATGTCTGGAGTCATGCCCTTTTTCCACAGTAAAAAGAAATGAAACCAGTTTTTCCCCTTTTCAATTAGCATTGCTAGACTTTTTAAAAAGTGATTCCAGGTTGCTGAAACTGATTTGGGAATCATTGCCTATTTGGAAAGCTTGGTTGCACTCCGTATTTGCCTGCTCAACTTGTATACATTATTACTATTATTATAAAGTCACTGTAAGTCTCCACTGCTCTTTCTGTCTTCTGAAGGATACTAACCCTGTCAACCCTGTCTTCATACCGTTCAGTGGAGGGGACATACCAAACAACATCATAACCCACTCTGCAGTTCCTGGGGAGGAATATAGAGGGGATCTAACATCATGTCTGTAGGGCCAGGTAACATAGATTCCTCTATGCCCACCAAACTGGGAACTAGGAACTAACTTGGAAGGCTTTAAGAGAGGAGTGAACATGTCCATAGAGGAGAGGCATATTCATGGCTACTAGTAAAAATGGATACTAGTCGTGATGCATACCTATTCTCTCCAGGATCAGAGGAGCATGCCTATTAGGTGCCGTGAAACACAGGCAGGATAATGCTGCTGCAGTCGTCTTGTTTGTGGTCTTCCTAGAGGCACCTGGTTGGCCACTGTGTGAACAGATTACTGGACTTGATGGACTTTGGTCTGATTGAGGATGACCTCTCTTATGTTCTTATGTTGTTGCTCATAATCTTTAACATCATTCAGGTTGCTTGTGATAAAGAACTGAAATGTTCTGTACCCAGAGCTCATGCCTACTCCCTGGGTATGAGACATCGTAGCCTGATTGTTTCCGGATATGTTGGTATCAATTTCATCTAGTCCATTCCCACAGCAGAAACCATTGCTGGAGCCAGATAATGCAGCAGATCTCAGAGGATCACGGAGATTTGGAATCAAGCATGGTTCTTCAACATAAAAGGATGGCTTGTAGGTGCCCTTTCATTGAGGAGGAAGGAATCACTCACAAAATCAATACACGCTGTTCACAGGAACGAGATTAATCTGGAAGAAGAGAAGCAGCATTTTTTGCAGCTGGATGGTTTTGGTAATCCATTATTAATGCCTGAATAAGACCTAGTTCTCATGGAGGAGGCAAACCTCTGCATGTTGGGTTGCCAGCCTCCAGGTACTAGCTGGAGATCTCCTGCTATTACAACTAATCTTCAGCTGATCAGTTCACCTGGAGAAAATGGCTGCTTTGGCAACTGGACTCTATGGAATTGAAGTCCCTCCCCTCCCCAAACCCCACCATCCCCAAAACCTCCCACTGGAGGTGAAGAGGGACCTAGCAGCCCTATCTGCATGACTATATCATGTCTAGGGTTGCCAACTCCAAGTTGGAAAATTCCTGGAGATTTGGGGGTCGAGCATGAGGATGGCAGGGTTTGGGAAGGGGAGGCACCTCTGTGGGGTATTGTGCCATAGAGTTTATCCTCCAAAAGAGCCATTCTCTCCAGGGGAACTGATATCTGACATTTGGATATATGTTGAAATTCCTGGAGATTCCCAAGCCCCACCTGAAGTTTGGGTGAGGGCTGGCAACCCGAACATTGGCACAAAAACAAGTTGCCAGTGCACCACTTCAGCTTTTCTCATTGCGATCCCTTCTCAATCAGAGGATACAACTGTTATCCTTACTTTATGGTATGCTATAGGTGTGCCAGTTGCAAGGTTGTCAACTCTGGCTTGGGAGATTCTTGGAGATTGGGAGGGAGGTGCTTTGGGAGGGCAGGATTTGGGGGGGAGGAGGAGGAGGAGGAGGAGGAGGAGGAGAAGGAGAAGGAGAAGGAGGAGGAGAAGGAGAAGGAGAAGGAGAAGGAGAAGGAGATGATGATCAGTTGTAATTCCAGGAGAACTGTAGGACCCACCTGGAAGATGGCAACCCTATGTTGCCATCTTGACAGAGTACCCCCAGTCGGCTCTTTTCAGAAGAGGGGTAGTTCAGGCTGGGGGAGCTGGTAAGGAGGCTGATGGGATGGGTGCAGTTAGGGTTGCCAACCTCCAGGTGGGATATGGAACCAACTATGCAGCAAAATAACTTGAGAACAAGGCAGCGCCTCTTCCATGCAGCAGGTATCTCTTCCAGTGTCTTTGAAGGGCTGTTGCATTTCAGAATACACAATATGGGATTAGATGGACCAATGGATGATGGAACTTCTAACACATTTATATATTCAGTCCACTGTTACTATGCAGCATTGCGGCAGTGTCTACCACATGACCTATGGGACCAAGAAGATCTGAGATCAAATCCCCAATCAGCAGTGAAATTCCTGGGTGCCTCTCCCCAAGCCACTGTCTCTCAGGGTCAACATCACACCGGGAATGCATGATCTGATCCCCTGACACATTGTTTACCTTCAAAAAGCAGTCACAGGAGGGGGAAGATATAGATCAGAACTATGGGGGTGTTCACCCTGACCTGGATCACCCAGGCTAGCCTGATCTTGCTAGATCTTGAAAACTAAGCAGAGTCGGCCCTGGTTAGTATTTGGATGGAAGACCACCAAGGAAGTCTAGGTTCACTACCCAAAGGAAGGCAATGGCAACCCCCCCTCTGTTAGTCTCTTGCCTTGACCACATTCCTGGGTTGCCAAAAATCATCTGTGACTTGACAGCACTTTACACACACACACACACACACAGGGAGTTTCCCCTTGCTGCCCCCCCCCCCCAGATGATTTTAAAGCAACCTGGGTTGGGAAGGTTTGATCAGGGAAATGGTGGTTACACCATGCTGGCTCTAGTCATGATGCACATCTATTCTCTCCAGGATCAGAGGAGCATGCCTATGATATTAGGTGCTGTGGAACACAGGCAGGATGGTGCTGCTGCAGTCGTCTTGTTTGTGGGCTTCCTAGAGGCACCTGGTTGGCCACTGTGTGAACTGACTGCTGGACTTGAAGGGCCTTGGTCTGATCTAGCATAGTGTTTCTAATGTTCTTATGTTCTTCTGCCTATGCGATTACATAGGGTTGCTCAAAAGGGTAAAATGAGATTGCTGTATAAACACTGTCCCAAACTCCTTGGAGGAAAGACTGGTTTTTTTAAAAAATATGATACGTAAACCATCAGTGTCTCTCATTTGCACCAGTTACGCAGACGGCACTGTGCAGGATATGGCAATGGCATGACCCTTGCCCTCCGCTTGCAGAAAAGTGTATGGACAAAGAAACATTTCCAAACGATGTTTTGTCTTCACGTGTTTTGACAGATTCTGTGTTGAGCTCAATGAGGTTATTCTTGCCGAGTCAGTCGATCCAAACAATTATGTCACCAAAGAAAAAGGAATGCTTGGGAAAAGTAAAAAACTTGGGAGGACTAGTTCAAGTTCAATGCCAAGGAAAACCTGAGGACATCGAGATCAGCTCACTCTGTTGATGGGCAGAATGAAAAGCTACTTTGAAATCAAGTGCCTCCCTCCCCCTTCTCATGTTACCAGCTCATGTTAGTAGGTCACAGGGTTATCTCCTGGCCATGTTAATAACCCAGGGGGTGAGATACAGAAAGAATGAGTGAGAGAGCGAGAGAGCACAGTGTAATATCAAGTCTGGGTTCTTTATGGAGGCCCGCTGTGACCTTCCGGTCTTTTGCCCTTGTCACTCATTCAATTCCAGACCCAAAACATTGCCATGCAACGTGCTTGACCTTTGCCTTGGCAGATGCTCATTTGGGAGGGAAGGCAGAATTTCTTCCTTTGTCTCTCTAATTCTATCTGTTACTTCATCATCCCAGACAAGTCCCCTCTTACCACGCCTAGAAGAAAGCCCAGCCATCCCTTCCGCCTTGGTGTTTTGAGAACAGAACTTACCTTTGCCCCTTGTCAGGAGAAGACAAACAAGGCCCACTTCTGTTGCACCAACACACCACCCCCTCCCACATCCCAGGGATCTAGTGAAGAGTTTCCATAGTCATGATGGCTTCTACCCACAAACCATTATTTTCTTGGCTCCTCCTCTCCTAAAACAGTCTAAAATACTCCCCCAAATTATGCTTTTTTCTAGGGAAGTGGGATCATGGTCTGGAGGTGGAAGCCCTTGCAAATGGCTGTGCTGGATCCAACCCCAAGAGGGCAATTTTGTGCAATGCACTAGCTCTTGTCAGAATTGTGAGACCTTTCTCTTTTTCTATGTATTGCATTGCTATTAGACTTGAGTCCAGGTACCCGATGAAGGGAGCTTTGATGCTCAAAAGCTTATATCCCTAAAGGAGAGCCAGCGTGGTGTATTGGTTAAGAGCGGTGGACTCAAATCTGGAGAACCAGGTTTGATTCCCCACTCCTCCACATAGGGTTGCCAGGTCCCTCTTCACCACCGGTGGGAGATTTTTGGGGCAGAGCCTGAGGAGGGCGGGGTTTGGGGGAGGGACTTCAATGCTATAGCATTCAATTGCCAAAGCGGCCATTTTTCTCCAGGTGATTTGATCTCTATCGGCTGGAGATCAGTTGAATTAGCAGGAGATCTCCTGCTACTGCCTGGCAGTTGGCAACCCTACCTCCACATGAGTAATGGACTCTAATCTGGTGAACTGGATTGGGTCCCCATTCCTACACATGAAGCCTGCTGTGTGACCTTAGGCTAGTCACAGTTTTCTCTGAACTCTCTCAGCCTCTCCTACCTCCCAAGATGTCTGTTGTGGGGAGAGGAAGGGAAGGAGACTGTAAGCCGGTTTGATTCTCCTTAAAAGGTAGAGAAAATTGGCATATAAAAACCAGCACTTCTTCTTCTTTGTTGGTCGGTAAGGTACTACTGAACTCGAAATTAGTTGTTCTGCTGCAGATCACCGCAGCTACCCTCAAAAGCTATCTCTATTAGCTATGTCTTCTTTATTTATGTATTATGGCTTATCTGCTCTACAAACCTATTCCTTTGTCATGGCTGTCTCCAAAACAGCCTGGGAGTTGTGGCTCAGTGCAGTGAAATCTCTGTTAGAAACCCCTAGCTTCTTTCTTCCTCCACGGAACTACAATTCCCAGGACAACCTTGGAATGAATCTTGAACTTGCTGGTCTGCGATGTAATTCCTGCATGAAGCCAAAAAATCAGCAGACGAAACTAGCAAGGCGTGCTGCAGAATGAATGTGTGGGTTCAATCAATTTCACGAATTCAACTGGGGAAGGGGAAAAGAGATCAAAACCAGAAACTATTCTAGTAAGGGGCGGGGGCATTAGCAGAAGAGAGGAAGAAACTTCTGTTCAAATTACAGGGAAGTTTAGAATGAGGTAGAAATTTCCACTGGAGGAAACCTGGACATAGGGCACTAAATAAGAGAGGACAAGATGAGGAGCAGGCTGTACCACTTCTGCATCAGGAGTACTATTTGGTGGTGGGAAGTGCCGGCCCGTAAAGTTGCAGCCGATTTATGGCACCCCCTTATGGGATTTTCAAGGCAAGAGACTAACTGAGGTGGTTTGCCAGTGCCTTCCTCTGCATAGCAACCCTGGTCTTCTTTGGTGGTCTCCTGTCCAAATAGTAGCAGGGGCTGACCCTGCTTGGCTTCCAAGAACTGACAAGATCAGGCTAGCCTGAGCTATCCAGGGCAGGGCAGGAGTACACATGAAGCTGCCTTATACTGAACTAGACCCTTGGTCCATCAAAGTCAGTATTGTCTACTCAGACCGGCAGCTGCTCTCCAGGGTCTCAGGCAGAGGTCTTTCACATCACTTACTTGCCTGGTCCCTTTAACTGGAGATGCCGGGGATTGAACCTGGGACCTTCTGCATGCCAAGCAAAGGCTCTACCACTGAGCCACGGCCCCTCAGGGAAGAGAGTCCATAACCCCTCGCCCCATGTTCAGACCACATGGGATCATTCCGTTTGAAGAGCATCAAAAAGTTCTGTCCAACATGCTGGTTCTACATAAACAATAGTCACTCAATATGTTATAAACCATAGTCCAGAACCAGAACGTAAATTGGCCACTTTGGGTAACAAAACTCAATAGTTTTGGTTTTTAAGAATGGTGTTGGAAGGAGGGAAGCCAGCAGCAGGGAAGAAAAGGCAGAAGGGCTTGGAGAGATTACCCTTCACTTTCTCCCTACAACATGGAGTCTTCATATTGCTTTATAGCCATCCGCTACCTATGTGACTTCTAATAAAGCCGAAAGGCATGATAAGTATGTCAGGAATAAGTAACAGCAGCAGCAACAACAACAGCAACAGCAACAGCAGCAACAAGAAGAACAACAACAACAACTTCACTTTTATTGTTATTACAGTCATTGACGAGAAAATACATATCCACGTATATAAAACATTCAAGTAAATACGAAAGCAGTTTTTGATAGGACAACACCAAAGGATGATTCATGATAACAGTAAAACCGTTCAGCCACTTATATAATTCCAATAACAATAGAGTCAATAAATAAATCTGTAATAGCTAAAATAAAAATAAAATACAGTAAAAACATGAATATGAAATTTAAAATTTAAATTCATTTAGCATTTTTATCATTATACCTGCAGCGAACTTTATATACAAAAGCACAGAACTTAGCGACATTACTTGTAACTTGTGGATTTTCATCCGAGAGGAGTTTTTTGAGTAGTTTTTTCAGAACGACCTGGGATTTTCTTTAATGAAGAGTAACAACAACGACGATGATGATGCTGTTTCAAGTTATTGTCATCAATATTGAGGACTAGAAACTTACCATGTGTGAGCTAATATCCTTTTCTGTAAAACAAGGTTATTGAAATCTGCGGTGTGCAGATGTATGGTTCCTGTACTGGAGTGCCTTTAAAGACTACCTGACTACCTGAACCAGGGCAGAGATCACGTAACAAGCATACAGAGTGGATCCAAAGCGTTTAACCCCTTCAAATGCACAAGGCCTTTTCCCTCTCCGAAGAGGAACTCGGTGGCCTCCCCCTTCCCAGAAAGCATTTAATGTGTGTGTGTGCGTGTGTGCGCGCGTATCTGTTGTGTTAACAGAGCATCTAATGTGACTAAATAGGACAACCTGCTCTCCCATCCCCATGAAAAATAAATGATGTGCTTTATTCTTTCTCTCTGCTCGGCTTCCCCACCTCCCCATTCACTCGCCACAATGGGGCGGCCTCCGTCCCTCCCCCATTGGGGCAATCCCACAGGAGATCAAAGCAGGCTGCCTCCTCCCTGGAGGGTGGGCTGCCCAGCGGAGTGGGTGCCCCCCATCCCAGTTCAGCCCAGACAGTTGTTGATAACGTTTTGGGTGGGGAAGGGGAGGGGTGCACACGTGTGGGGGGGTGGAATCTATGCGTAAAATGCGGCCGAGCAGCAGCTCACCCTTTTAAATATTAATCATCTCTGCTTCTGCAATTTTGCCAATGCGTCTGGGCCCACCGCTGCTGAATTTTTCATTAACACTGCTCGCTTCCAACAGCATTTCACCCACTTTCCTCTTTCTGGAACCCCCTGTTCAACCTCATCCTCTCTCTCCTCCTCCCCACAGGCTCATGGCTTTGCCACCCAGCTCTCTCCTCCAGCCGGATGACATCTCTGGCTCACAGAGTTCCCTTCCTCCCCCAAGCGAGGCAGTGGCTCAGGACAGAGGAAGAGGAAGCAAACAGAAAAGGAAGCCCAGCACAATGGGGGTGGGGTTGAGATGCGAACACCAATCAACAAGTTGCTCCTTGCATAATGCATGTGCTGGGTCAGGCAGAAGTGCCGATGGGGTGGAGCGGGAGCTCAACGCCCCAAATGTCTTCATCACTTGCTTTGTTCTTTGAGGACAACAAGAAGTACAGAACTACTCGCAAGCAAGGAGATAAATTTTCTTAAAATATAGCGGAGCCAACCAAAGTGGCTGGCTGCTGCAAGCACTCGTTTTGAGAAGCAAAGAGCTGACTATTGAAAAGGGCCAGGTTAGGGTTGCCGTCCTTCAGGTGATGGCTGGCAATCTCCTGGGATTACAACTGATCTCCAGATGACAGAGATCCGTTCACTTGGAGATAGGGTTGCCAACCTCCAGATAGTAAGGAGAAACAAACAGCACTTGCTCCAAAGTTACCTTACTGTTCTATCATAATTAGTTGTCGGTTATATCGCTTGTCTGTATTTCCTCGGTACCGAGCACTTGTAATTTGCAGTAGTGTGTTGTTTGTATTTTTGCAGTAGTGTGTTGCTGACACTCGGTTTAGAATATACTTTGCATTTTGCTAACTTTGGAGCTAATGCGGTTTGTTTCTCCTTACCAGTCATTCTTACAGCACTATTTGTTTGTAATAACCTCCAGATAGTAGGTGGAGATCTCTATTACAAATAATCTCCAGCCAATAGAAATCAGTTCCCCTGGAGAAAATGGCCGCTTTGGCAATTGGACTCTATGGCATTGAAGTCCCTCCCCTCCCCAAATCACGTCCTCCTCAGGCTCCACCCCCAAAAAATTTTCAGGTATTTCCTAACCCAGAACTGGCAATCCTACTTGGAGAAAATGGCCGCTTTGGAAGGTGGACTCTATGGTGTGCTAATCCACTGAACTCCCTCCCCTCCTCAAATTCCACTCTCCTCAGTCTCCACCCCCAAAATCTCCAGGTATTTTCCAACCTGGAGCTGGCAACCCTAGAGCCATGGCTTTTTGTAGAGGAAACAAAAGTGAACAAAGAAACAATCAACAACAAAAAACCCAGAGTTTCTGCCCAAGACTGAGCATTTAAGATACCAGCAAACTGACACCACAGGCTGCAAAGGAGCCAACCAAAGTGGCCGGCTGGCTGCTGCAAGTGCTCAGTTTGGGAAGGGAAGCACAGGGCCAAATGCAGAAGTGGGCAGAGCTTTCATTTCCTCTGGCCTTACAGAGCGCCAGCATCAAATAGAAACGAAAGTCGTTGGGTCAAATTTATGGTTCCACTTACCAGCTTGAACTGGGAGTCCTCCTTCTGAAGCACCCGTGTCTCCTGCAGTTGTTCAATGGAGTAAATGTAAATGTTTATTGATACGGCACCAGCCAGACAACAATAAATATATATACTCTTATAAATGCTCAATGGAGTGGTGTGTGGGGGGGGGGTGAGGATGAGAAGAAGTAACATTGATCAATGTTGTGACATTCTAGGAAGTTCCTGAAACCCTATGGTTTTACCATAGATTTTTGTGGACTTCTTAGAGCATCATGATATCACTTCTCATCAATGACTCAGCCAGCGTGGGGTAGTGGTTAGCGGTGGACTCTAATCTGGGTTTGATTCCCCACTCCTCCACATAAAGCCAGCTGGGTGACCTTGGGCTAGTCACAGTTCTCTTAGAGCTCTCTCAGCCCCACCTACCTCACAGGGTGTCTGTTGTGGGGAGGGGAAGGGAAGGTGATTGTAAGCCGGTTTGATTCTCCCTTAAGTGGTAGAGAAAGTCAGCATATAAAAACCAACTCTTCTTCTTTTTGCGGACTGCAAGACCAAGTCCTTCCCATTGAGATCTGACAAAAGCGAGCTTCATTCGATTCTACAGCTCTTTATAGGCAGATCTCACTGACAGTAACTGGTTAGCAAATGACCCTTCTTTGATGAAACGTACTTGCCATGAGAATCTTATTAACCTGATTCTAAATTGTCTGTATTATTGGTCAAACCAGCACCTAGAGATAATAGCAGAAGGGGCTTGAGACTTATTCTGGACCAGTTGGGATCTAAGGTATTTTATTATAGCTTCATAATGTTTGACAAGATCAGAATCGTTCATCCAAATTTGTTGCTGCAAGTACCAAAGAGCTCCTCTCTTCAGGAGCTGAGCTATATTAAGGTGTCACATGGACACATGAAGCTGCCTTATATTGAATCAGACCCTTGGTCCATCAAAGTCAGTATTGTCTACTCAGACCAGCAGAAGCTCTCCAGTGTCTCAGGTTGAGGTCTTTCACATCACCTACTTGCCTATTTGGTCACTGTGAGGATCATCTAATTCTTCTTTCTCCAGGGAGCGCACCATCAATAGTGTTTGTTGGGTTACTGCAAGGGGAGGTTTCTGGAAAACGTAGGGTTAGGCTGAGTGGACAGTGATTGCTCTCTGATCTATCTCCTACTTCATTGTTCAGAGTTGAATTGGCCATATGAACAGTATCATTAAAGTATTATCTATCTGATCTATCTCCTACTTCATTGTTCAGAGTTGAATTGGCCATATGAACAGTATCATTAAAGTATTATCTATCTGATCTATCTCCTACTTCATTGTTCAGAGTTGAATTGGCCATATGAACAGTATCATTAAAGTATTATCTCCTACTCCAAAACAATAAATGTGAAATAGCAGAGAGGATGAGACTAGAATATAGTATATTGAGCTGGTATCCCAGGAGTATAAATGGGTGTATGTCCCATGTGTGAAGTCAAACTTAGTGCCATGTAGACCAGGGGTGTCAAACTCAATTGTTACAAGGGCTGGATAGGACATAAATGTCACTTGGTCGGGCTGGGCCATGCCTTGCCAGCCCAGATTGAAAGGGGTGGCTCCTTGGCTGGTTTGCAAGCTGGAGAAGAGCTCTCAAAGGGCTGAATCTGTCCTGCAGGCCTTAGGTTTGACATCCCTGATGTAGACTTCGGTCATTTATGCACAGGTACTTTCACTCATGTTCACCCCCCTCCGTCTGTCTCAGTTGTTCCTTGGAGTTATGCATGAGTTTTCCCTCTATTAAAGATGACCTCGCTGCCAGCCCTCACAAACCCCGGGTCTTCCTGTTCCTCTGTTAACCCGATTCTTCCCTCTCCCCTGAGCTCAGCCCGGATGAAATCCCCATGCATAAGGCAAAGTGCAGGACAAGCACGCTTAGTTTCGCTCACAGCCAATTACAAAGCACCATGTCCAGAGGTGGGGATTCAAATACTTCCTAATTCCTCGGAGCTCTTTCTGAGCATAAGAAAGCTTTTTTAAAACTGAGGCTTGGATTCCCTCCCCCTTTTCAGATTGCTCCGTTTTTTGTTTTATGTTCTTAAAAAGGTTTTTATGCGGCAATTGGGTTTGGGGGGGAGGGAACTTTTCTCTCACTACAGCCAATTACGAAGCAGCATTTCAAGGGGCGGGGATTCAAATACTTCCTGATTTGAGCATGGAGACTGCTGGTGCATAGGCGCCCAACAGGAAAGTGTGGGTCCAGCGATCAATGAACCTCCGGTAAAACTCCCATGCATAAGTGACCTATGAAGTTGGTGAATTGAGAACAATTCTGAGAATCTTATTCCTGCGTAGTTGGTGATTGTGTCATTTTGGACCATCTGTCTAAATGGCTTGCTTGAAGGATAGCCTGATTAGTAGTTTCGGCAATATTTGGGTTTCAGGTAGACCGAATACCAAAACCTGGGAATCTGCCCAAAGCTGAATAGGTGATTCCCAAAAAAGCCAAATAAATATTCGGCTTTTTCAGGTTCAGCTATTCGCCTTTGCTCAGATGCATGGCTCTGTGATTTCTCCCATTTTTCTATCTTTTGACTGTATTTGTTAGGGACCCATAGTTGAGGCCCTTTTGAGGTAGGGGTTGTGTAATCAGAGCCAACTTGGTCTGGCCAACCATTACCTTTCAGTGGGTTAATCTGGATCAAGCATAAGGGTTATTTAAAAGACGGGGCTCACCCAGTCCCTTCTGGAGGGATATACCCTCCAACTAAAAAGAACTGGCTTCGACAGCTGCTCACACCACCAGGCTTCCGAAGGAGACTTCCTCACCCATGCGGATGAGTAGTCTCTTTCAGAACAGCCCCCATGGTCGAGACTTCGGCTGGCTCCGAGATCACCCCCCCCAAAAAAAACTGCGGTCAAACTGAAGGTGGCCCCGAGTAGGGGCTTCATTTCCCTGCTCTGGTTTTGGAACACCATAATGTGATAGGTCCAAAGGATGGATAAAAATACAAACAGACCTGATGGGGCTGGAGAACAAGCTGCTGGGAGCTCCCCCTGGGAATGAAATTAGAATGGTTGTTAGACATCCCTTGAAAGTTCTTTTTCTTGTGTTGCTTGCTATTTTCATAAGGGATCTGAAATATTTCTCCCTCCCCCTCTGGTATTCCAGAAAAGCCACGTCTCTTTAAAATATCAAATGAGATAACTAGTCTTATTAACGCAAGGCTCTTGCTTTTCCTTTTCCTTTATGAAAAATTCAGAAGGGTTGTTACCCAAGTCTCAACCAGGCTGTGCGCCGGTCGGGTTTATTTATTGTGCATTTTCATAAACATTGCATGAATTAAATGCCCACGCTGGATTAATGGGTTGCCAACAAGCCGCGTCAATTTATATGGTGGGCTGGAAATGCCGGAGAGTCGGCGACGGGGCTCTCAATTATGCCACCCCCTTTGCGCACCCAGGCAGAGCTGGCGGAGTGTTTATACACGGTGATCGTCGACGCGAGGACTCCCCAGACAGCAGCAGCACTGAGGCCGAGCGCCTCAAAGGAACGGCACAAACTCACATTCTGATTTGGTCTTCTTGTTCTGCAGATGACCCCAAAGAGACCGAGTCCCAACTAGATGCAGTCTTGGAATTTGGGGGGGGGGGTGTCCTTTGGCCCTAAAAAGCACACACACAGGAGGCCAATATGGATCAGGGCAATGGTGCTGGTAGAACTTGGGTTGCCAATTTCAGCTTGAGAAATTCCTGGAGATTTGGGGAAAGAGCTAGGGAGGGTGGAGTCTGGGGAGGAGAGAGAGGTAATGCAAAAGAGCCCACCACCCAAAGCTGCTCTTTTCTCCAGCAGAACAGATCTCTGGAGATGGGTTGTAATTCGGGGAGAGCTTCAGGTCCCTCCTGCAGGTGGGCAACCTTGGGGCAGAGTGGGTTTTATACTTCCCTCCCCTGTGCCATTTTTCCACTTAAAAGTGCCCCTATAGGGGAAAATATGTCTTTTGTGATTTTTTTTTCTGAAGAAGAGTTGTTTTTATACCCTGCTTTTCTCTACCAAAAGGAGTCTCAAAGTGGCTTACAATCACCTTTCCTTCCCCTCTCCACAACAGACACCCATGAGAATCAGCATGGTGTAGTGGTTAAGAGCGGTGGTTTGGAGTGGCGGACTCTAGTCTGGTGAACTGGGTTGGTTTCCCCACTCCTCCACATGAAGCTAGCTGGGTGACCTTGGGCTAGCCACTCTCAGCCTTACAACAGGGTGTCTGTTGTGGGGAGGGAAGGGAAGGTGATTGTAAGCCAGTTTGATTCTTCCTTAAGTGGTAGAGAAAGTCAGCATATAAAAACCAACTCTTCTTCTTCTTCTTCGAACATTTCAACTTCCAGATGTTCAGCAAGCAAAGTCATGGTTCAGTTGTGTCTTGCAAAGAGGGAAGTAGGCAGCAACATCAGTATTGGTCAAATGCTAAATGGTGTGTGTGAATGTGGAGATGATGCAAGAGGGGTACAGGAATTACCTGTGTGATCATAGGTGTGCTTGTGTGTAGTATCAGAATGTGTGGGTATCAGAATGATTGTGTGGGTGAATGGAGAATGTAAGGAGGAGGAGGAGGAGGAGGAGAAGAAGAAGAAGAAGAAGAGTTGGTTTTGATATGCTGACTTCCTCTACCACTTAAGGCAGAATCAAACTGGCTTACAATCACCTTCCCTTCCCCTCCCCACAATAGACACCCTGTGAGATAGGTGGGGCTGAGAGAGTGTGACTGGCCCAAGGTCACCCAGCTGGCTTTGTGTGTAGGAGTGGGGAAACCAACCCAATTAACCAGATTAGCTCCACCGCTCATGTGGAGGAGTGGGGAATGAAACCCGGTTCTCCAGATCAGACTCCACCTCTCTAAACCACCACTCTTAACCACTATACCACAGAGGGTTACACACATAGAATGCAGATGCAAATTATGACAGGTCTCCTTTTATTTCACCTTGTTTCACACAAGTAGAAGAGTCACTTTTACTACTTCAGAGCGCAGGTGGGAGAACATTCCACTAAATAAGAAACTCCCTGTACATAGAGAAGTAACTAATCATGAACACATGAACACATGAAGCTGCCTTATACTGAATCAGACCCTCGGTCCATCAAAGTCAGTATTGCCTAAGACCGGCAGCGGCTCTCCAGGGTCTCAGGCAGGGGTCTTTCACGTCACCTACTTGCATAGTTCCTTTAACTGGAGATGCCAGGTATTGAACCTGGGACCTTCTGCATGCCAAGCAGATGCTCTACCTCTGAGCCACAGCCCCTCCCCAGAGTGATGCAGCAGTTAGTGTGTCAAATTAAGGTTGAGAAAACGTGGCTTGAAATACACACTCAGCCATGAAGCTCCCTGGGTGACCTTGAGCTGGCCACTCTCTCAGCCTTGCCTACTTTGAACAACAGGGTTGTTGTAAGGAGGAGAGAGATACTTCCTTAATTAACTTAATTTATACACCACCATTCTCCCCAATGCCCTGACCTGGATGGCTCAGGATAGCCCAATCTCTTCAGATTTTGGAAACTAAGCAAGGTAGGCCCTGGGGCCCTGGTTAGTATTTGGATGGGAGACCGCCAAGGAAGTCCAGTGTCTCTACACAGAGGCAGGCAATGGCAAGACACCTCTGAATGTCTCTTGCCTTGATAACCCTGTGGGGTCACCATAAGTCAGCTATGACTTGACGGTAGGGTTGCCAACCACCAGTTGGTAGCTGGAGATCTCCTGCTATTACAACTGATCTCCAGCAGATAAGAGATCAGTTCACCTGGAGAAAATGGCTGCTTTGTCATTTGGACTCTATGGCATTGAAGTCCCTCCCCTCTCTAAATCCCGCCTTCCTCAGGCTCCACCCCACAAATCTCCAGGTATTTCCCAACCCAGAGCTGGCAACCCTACTTGACGGCACTGTCCACCAACTTTCTCCCCAATGGAGACCCCAATCAGCTTACATCATTCTCCTCTCTGTCATTCTATCCTGACAACAACCCTGTGAGGTAGGTTAAGCTGAGTGTGGCCCAAGGTAACCAAATAAGCTGCCATGGCTGAGTGGGGATTTGAACCTTGGTCTGCCATGCCCTAGTCTAACATTCTAACCACTACATTATGTTTCTCCCTGGACTCCTTGGAGGAAAGGAAAGATAAAAATAGATAGAAACAGGTTGGCCTGTAATAAAGAATACTGTACTTTTATTCGGCAGGCAACTTTGGTTCTGGTGTGTTACAGGAATAAAGAATGAGAAAGGAAATATTAAAGAGTGGGGTTTCCTTCAAGCATTACTTTTGGTTATTAAATTGTCCGATATCAGTACCTCATAAGGGCATCTGAGGTTCTGATGTGTGAATGACGGTAAACGTAACTGATTAATTGGCTAAAGACCCATGACAAATCTAGGAAATATTACTTAACAGCATAGATGTATGGAGAGATAGATGCGAAGATCGCCGGCACGTGTACATTTCGTACCCCAACCGTAAACCGGCCCCAGCCAGCTAATGCAAATCGAGGCGGCTGCTTTAAGCCTAATGGGCTTTTTTGAATATTCAGAATCAAAGGCGTTTCGCCACCCACAGATTTTTTTTTTTTTAAATACCCCTCCCCTCTCAGGCCCGACATCTCTTTCCTCCCTCTCCCTATGCCTTTAAAAAGAAAATCTGGGCTAATCCACCGGGGAAAGTCCAGACTTATAAACAGATGCTACTCACACAGGTTCTGGGAGGCCTTCACTTCATTAGATGATGGTGAACTTTGAACCCCTGATGTGGAGGCTCTCTTTGCCGGAGAGGAGGAGAGAGCTGGTGGGAAGGGGGGGCAGTGGGAGAAGGGCAGGGGCTTGACGGGGCCTCCCTGGTGGATTGCTGGCCTAGCCGAGCGCTGGAACGCACAGGACATCAAATTGGCTGGAGTCACTTTGAAGCTTCCCTTACTCTTAATCTCTCTTTCTCCCTCTTCCCCCCCCTTCCTCTCTTTTTCTCCCCTCGCATCTATGAATCATTCATGCCTTTTTTTTCCTTCCCCCCTCAGAGGTTCCTTAAAAAAAAAAAAAAAGAAGTAGAAGAAAAAGGAGAACGGGGGAGAAATGAACGCTGCACAAGCTCACACAAAGCCTGCGTTTATGTTCTTATTGCTGTGTGCAGATTACTATCGCCAGTGTCGAACAAATTACTTACACGATGTTTCCAGTGCGCTGGCGGCCCTCTGAGCGACGCTCTTGGTGGGGCAAACTATTTTGTTGTCGATGTTAATGTGCAAGGAGGGTAGCGCGTTAAACTCTGCAGGCTCAGCAAAGGAAAGATTATTTACCAGGAGCACCAAACGGAGCCATCGGGAGGAACGTCCCAGAGTGTCTTATACCTAGGGTCGCCAACCTCCAAGTACTAGCTGGAGATCTCCTGCTACTACAACTGATCCCCAGCAGATAGAAATCACCTCACCTGGAGAAAATGGCCGCTTTGGCCATTGGACTCTATGGCATTGAATTCCCAAACCCTGCCCTTCTCAGGCTTCACCCCAAAAACCTCCTGCCGGTAGCAAAGAGGGACCTGGCAACCGTACTTATACCATTGGTACATCTATCTCTGTATTGTGATTGGCAACAGCTTTCAAACTAGGGTTGCCAACCACCAGGTACTAGCTGGAGATCTCCTGCTATTTCAACTGATCCCCAGCCGATAGAGATCAGTTCACCTGGAGAAAATGGCCACTTGGGCCATTGGACTCTATGGCAACAAAGTCCCTCCCCTCTCCAAACCCCGCCCTCCTCAGGCTCCGCCCCAAAAACCTCCTACCGGTAGCAAAGAGGGACCTGGCAACCCTATTTCAAAAAGAGAGAAGTCTCCCCCAATATCTGCTCCCTGAGATTCTGGAACAGAAGAGGCCAGGGATGCAACTTGGGAATTTCTGCACATGCTCTACCCATTCAACCACAGCCCCTTCCCACACCTACCTCTGGAATCATAGAAGAAAATCCCTTTTGAAAATACTCAGGCGTTCCTTTGGGTATTGCACTGGGTATTGCACTGGTGGAGCCTGGGTCAATGTTAATATGATGGGTTCAGGCTCCTCCCATAGGCTGGAAGTGGGTGAAGTTGATAGGAGCAGGAAAAAGAACCAGCACATACAGGGAAGGAACAGAGCGAGTGAGCAAGAGAGCATATCAGGAAAGAGATCAAGTAGGGTTGCCAGCTCTAGGTTGGGAAATACCTAGAAATTTTGGGGGGTGGAGCCTGAGGAGGACGGGATCTGGGGAGGGGAAGGACTTCGGGGGGGAAGGGCATGGGCACCAGCATGACCCTAGCACCGGCATAGATGTCACTAAAGGTAAAGGTAGTCCCCTGTGCAAGCACCGGGTCATTCCTGATACATGGGGTGATGTCACATCACGACGTTTACTAGGCAGACTATGTTTACGGGATGGCTGGCCAGTGCCTTCCCCAGTCGTCCACACTTTACCCCCAGCAAGCTGGGTGCTCATTCTACCTACCTCGGAAGGATGGAAGGCTGAGTCAACCTTGAGCCGGCTACCTGGAACCGACTTCCATCGGGATTGAACTCAGGTTGTGAGCAGAGCTTGGACTGCAGTACTGCAGCTTACCACTCTGCACCACGGGGCTCATTGTAGATGACTGGGGAAGGCAATGGAGAACCACCTTGTAAACATAGTCTACCTAGAAAACGGTGTGATGTGACGTCACCCCATGGGTCAGTAATGACCCAGTGCTTGCACGGGGGATGACCTTTACCTTTAGATGCAACTAATGCTGTCTAAACTAGTATCTATGCCAGCAAAGGGGAACTTACGCCAGCCGGGGGAAGCATATCGGCTGGGTGTCGGCCCAGCCGCTGCTGGAGCTTGGCTCTGGTGTAGGGGGTCACGCCGGCACTAAAGGGGCGTTCCCGAGGACGGAGCTGACTTTAGTCAGCTCCCTAAGCCCTTTCGGCTTGGGAACGCCCCTTTTGGCAGGCTCCAAGTTACGCCTGCAAAAAGGGTGACGTAGTCCTGTGGAACTCAATGGAGAGTTTCATGGGATTTACTTTTAACTAACATTTTGGCTTGTTGTGCCTGGCAGCGTGCTGCTCAGGAGGCGGAGCGGCTGCACTGACCCCAAGCCCACCACAACCACCCCCACCCCCACTCAGGATTGCGATGTTAGAGTTGAATAATGAGATATCGGATTTTTTAAAAAAGAATATTTCCGGTTTTAACAAAATTGTTTTAGACCTCAAAATGGAGCTCTCCAAATGCCACCGACCTGACTCGAACAGCTGTGCCTACCCTAATTTTTTTATTGATGACAATATTTAACCTTCTCCCCTCCCCACCAGAGGTAGCTCAAGGTAGAATTCTCCCTAGGTCATGGGAGAGTTTTCAATATCGCCTTCTCCATACAACATCATTCACCACACCTCCATTTCATGCTCGCAACAACAACCCTGTGTGGTACATTAGTCTGAGAGAGATCGACTGGCCCGAGGTCACCCGATGAACCCAGTGAGCTTCTGTGGAAGAGTGGAGATTCAAACCTGGATTTCCAATATCCCACTCCTGCACTCTATAGCAGCCTCAATAGCCTTGACTAGTCCAAGCTTGACAGAACTTGGAAGCTAAGCAGGGTCTAGGGGAGCCAATCACCAGGTACTAGCTGGAGATCTCCTGCTATTACAACTGATCTCCAGCCAATAGAGATCTATTGCTATCTATCCATCGTGAGAGCCATTGGTTCCCCAACATATGAATTAGCTAGATATTTGACCACCCTCCTACAGGACCACATTGGAAAAACCACTTTTTACATCAAAGATTCAACTCATTTCATCAACAAAATCAGTCCGTTGAGACTCAATCCACAGGATATATTAGTCAGTTTTGATGTTGTATCCCTCTTTACCAAGGTTCCAGTAAAAGACACAATCTCACTGGTTAACCAGATTTTTCCGGAAGATATAACAGCCTTATTTCACCATTGTTTGACAACAAGTTATTTTCTATGGGATAAAGAATTTTATGAACAGATTGATGGAGTAGCTATGGGAAGTCCTCTCAGTCCAATAATAGCAAATGGAATATTTTGAAAAGACAGCATTAGAATCGGCACCTTACAATCTACAGTCTGGTTCAGGTTCGTGGATGATACATTTACTATTTGGAGCCATGGTGAAGAAAAATTAATGGACTTTCTAAACCATCTCAACAATATCCATCCAAACATTCAGTTTACCATGGAAAAAGAAATTGAGGGTAAACTCCCATTTCTTGATACCCTTGTCATCTGTAAAACAAGGTCACAAGATCTACCGGAAACCAACTCCCACAGATCGCTACTTACACAAAAACTCCAACCACCACCCCCGACAGAAAAGAGGAATAATCAAAACATTAATGGACCGTGCAAGACGGATCTGTGAACCACAGTTTCTCAAGGAAGAAACTAATCATCTAAATCACGCACTGCTAGCAAACGGCTATTCCAAGAATGAAATCAGAAGGGCCATTAAACCAAACAAAAATCAGAAAACTCAGGAAAAACCGTCTCCCATAGGAAAGGTATTCTTGCCATTTATTAAAGGAGCCACTGATAGGATGGAGAAACTTTTGAAAAAACATAACCTACAAACAGTGTTTAAACCCACCAAGAAAATACAACAGATGCTACGACCAGCAAAAGACAAAAGAGACCCCCTCACCTCTGCAGGAGTATATCGTATACCTTGCAGTTGTGGACAAGTTTACATCGGGACCACAAAACGCAGCATACAAACAAGGATAAAAGAATATGAAAGATACTGCAGACTTGGCCAACCTGAGAAATCAGCAGTGGCTGAACATGGACTGACCCAAACAGGACACAGGGTCTTATTCCAAGACACTGAAAGACTGGACCATTCTACCAACTATTTTGTCAGATTGCACAGAGAAGCCATTGAAATTCATAAACATCAGCACAACTTTAACAGAAGAGAGTTTAAGAATGAATAAGGCTTGGCTTCCTGTCCTGAAAACCTCCAGACTAACAAAGACTACAGTCCACAATAGCCATGCAGTTTAGCCTTGGATTCCACATGTTAACAGATCACTTCAGGATACAATGGTTCCACATTAACATACCACACCCTCATTAGCACATTATCTTGATACTTACAGGACAATGATTTGCACATTATCTTTAATACTTTGCAGGACAATGACTCAGCTCAAACCCAACCCCCCTTCTGGCTATACACTTGACACTGAGAGACACTGTCCTTCAGTGTTACTCCTCTGAAGATGCCTGCCACAGCTGCGGGCAAAACGTCAGGAAAGAAAATACCAAGACCACGGTTACACAGCCCGGATAACCTAAGAACCAATAGAGATCTGTTCACCTCGAGAAAAGGGCCGCTTTGGCAATTGGACTCTATGGCATTGAAGTCTCTCCCCAAACCCTGCCCTCCTCAGGCTCCACCCCAAAAACCTCCTGCCAGTGTCAAAGAGGGATCTGGCTACCCTAGCAGGGTCGGCTCTGGTTAGTACTTATATAGGAGACCTCCAAGGAGGTCCAGGATTGCTATGAAGAGGCAGGCGATAGCAAACTGCCTTTGCTTATCTCCTGCCTTGAAACCCCCATGATCCTGGGGTCACCATGACTCAGTTGTGAGGTGAAGGCACACAATTATTGATATAAATTTAGTACTCTAACCACTATACTGAGGCCCATCTCCTGGGCCCTGGCCAGCCTGGCTCAGTAGGACAGCTCCCAAATGGAGGCTATAGCTAGAAATTGAACACATGAAGCTTCCTTATACTGAATCAGACCCTTGGTCCATCAAAGTCAGTACTGCCTACTCAGACTGGCAGCGGCTCTCCAGGGTCTCAGGCAGGGTCTTTCACATCACCTACTTGCCTAGTCCCTTTATCTGGAGATGCCGGGGATTGAACCTGGAACCTTCTGCATGCCAAGCAGAGGCTCTACCACTGAGCTACGGCCCCTCCCCAATTGCTATATAGCTCACTCCTTTCTATATCTCTTTACTTCCTTTCCCCCAGTCCATTCATCTGACATGTCAGGGGTCCTCGAATAGTGCAGTCCTAAGGAGAGTTACTCCAGTCTAAGTTATTTCACTTTAATTGGCTTAGACTGGAGTAACACTGCAAAGGATTGTGCTGTAAGGCCGTTGAGTCTTAACGGCACACTGGGCACAAAAGCCTTTCCCCTCCTTCTCTTTTCCCCTTGCCCTCATCTGCTTTTTTGCACCGAAGTCCTGAACAGGGCTGGAGTATTATCAGCTACCAAAATCAGAAGATCCACAGGTCCCTGGGCAACAAATACTGGTGAAAGATAGAGACCAATGTGTGCTGGTGGAGTCTGCAAGTGGAGGGGAACAATCCTCTCCAGCAGTGAGTTAAAACAGTAATTCCAGAATGCCTTTTCAGCATTCAGGGTGCTGAGTTGCACACAGGCGGGAGCAAGAATTCCATCCGTGCTCACTTGGGAGGGTCTTCAAGCCCCATCTGTAGATTTCTCCGCTTCTCTGAGTAATGCAACATGAAGACCGCATCCTCATAAAAGCTTTCCAGCACGTTCCTTCTTGCTCTCTCCGAAACATCTATAGCAGATCTCTCACGGCCAGCCTGCAATGGAATTAAACGTGGGAAGCTTTAGGAAGCCCCTGTGACCCATTTAATATGTTAAAAAGAAATCGTTCCTTATTAAGATTAAAAATTTAAGACTGCAGTTTGGGTGCTCTTGGGTGGCTAAGTTGGAAAATGTTTCCTGTTGGTTCAGACTACCAGAACACACTTCCATTGGTGATATACATGGAGATTCACTTCATTCTGACTTCACTTGGTTACTCTATGAAGCAATGTTTGACAAGACTCCTGAAAATCCATAACATCAAGGCACTGATCAAAAGGGTTCAGTATAGAATTACATGCTACTCCAGACCAGCTTTCATAGGTCACATTTCCTTCAGATGTCTCATTTACAAATGTATAGGCCAAATAGATACACTAGCATGGAGAATAGGGTTGCCAGCTCCAGGCTGAGAAATACCTGGAGGTTTTAGGGGTGGATCCTGAGAAGGGCACGGTTTGGGGAGAGACTTCAATGGGGCATAAAGCCATAGAGCCCGTCTTCCAAAGCAGCCATTTACTCTGGGTGAACTGATCTCTATTACCTGGAGATCAGTTGCAATAGCAGGAGATCTCCAGCCACCCCCTGGAGGTTGGCAACCCTAATGGTGAAAGCACATAGGCAGTGCCAGATTCAGAACAATGTAGATGCTTTCCTTCAAATCTCAAGCTCAATGGCAATCTACAAAGTCAATAAGCAGGCCCAAAATAACTTCAGCACCTTGATACTAAAAAAACAAACAAACAAACCCCTCTCCTTCTTCCCATAAACCTTTTAGCCACTTTGCCCAATTAGGTAAAATTTATTTCCACCTCCAGCATCGCAGGTGGGTGACTTTGAAGGTACATTCCAAAGTGGCTTTAGACAAGAGCAGCCAAATTGCCCATTAGCTCTTCCAGCCCGTCACCAGCTACCAGGCCCACATGAAGTCTTGGGAAAGAGCCATTTCTCCATTTGCCTCGCCGAAAAGCAGGGCTCACAAGTGCGCCTGTCCATCTCCCTTTCAGGTCTCACGAGCGAAACTGCCCGCTGCTGAGCTCAGCATGGTGGAGAACTGGGAACGGCACACTCAATCAGTTAGTGGGGTTGCCAACCTCCAGGTGGTTAACTCAAAGAAAAACAGCACAAGCTCCTATATGAAGAATACAATACTTGGTTTACAAAAATATGTGCAAAACACACACACCAAAAAGACAATGTTAACATGACTGAATCAATGGCTAAAAAATTACATACAAGAAACATTCCAGGAAACAGTCTTATGGTAACTCAATATACTATGTGACAATCAATTCCCAAAGATGGCAAGCCTGAAAGAACTTGGTTTTGGCAAACACAACTCCCAACGGCCGGTTGGGTTGGTCATGCGCAATAGAATAGCTGAAGGCAGCTTCAGTTACAGGTAAAAGCCCCCCAAGCGAAGCGTGATGAAATAGAGACCATGTTCTGTGATCTTTTTATCTGCATCATGGCTTTATGATAATTCTATGGATGTATCTAGCCCTCATTGACGGGCAAACTTCTTTCCATATGTCTTTACTGTGCATGATTCGTTGCCAGTAACTGAAGCTTCCTTCAGCATGACCAACCCAACCGGCCGTTGGAGTTGTGTTTGCCAAAACCAAGTTCTTTCAGACCTGCCATCTTTGGAAATTGATCATCACATGGTATATTGAATTACCATAGGACTGTTTCCTGGAATGTTTCTTGTATGTTATTTTTCTAGCCATTGATACAGTTGTGTTAACATTGTCTTTTTGGTGTGTGTTTTTTGCACATATTTTTGTAAACAAAGTATTGTATTCTTCATATATGAGCTTGTGCTGTTTTTCTTTGAGTTAAGTATCAACTTATACAGCGCTAATTCCTATTTATTGTAACCTCCAGGTGGTAGCTGAAGATCTCCTGCTATTACAACTGATCTCCAGCCAATAGAGATCAGTTCACCTGGAGAAAATGGTCACTTTGCCAACTGGACTTTATGACATTGAAGTCCCTCTCCTCCCCAAACAACGCCTTCCTTAGGCTCTGCCCCCAAAATCTCCAGGAATTTCTCAACCTGAAGCTGGCAACCCTACTGGTTAAAGAGATGCTCTTTATTTAAGAAGTTCAACCCCGCTTTTCTCCCACATTGGGGATTCAAAGCAGCTTACAAAATGGAAACAAAAGCACAATTTAAACAGAAAAAAAACCCTCACCGTACTATGCTTCAACAGCCTGATTCACACACATGCCTGGAGTTGTCCTGGATTGCCTGGCCCAGCCACAGAGTACAAGCTCCAGGGATTCATGGGCCAAGAGCAGGGTTGCCGGCTCTGAGTTGAGAAATTCCTGGAAATTTGGGGGTGGATTCTGGGGAGGGTGGGGTTTGGGTAGGGGAAGGACTTCAGTGGGGTATAATGCCATCGGGTCCACCTTCCAAAGCAGCCATTTTCTCCAGGGGAACTGATCACTAACACCTGGAGATCTGTCATAATCCCAGGAGTTCTCCTGCCACCATCTGGAGGTTACTCACAAAAATAAATGGGTGGAACTATAGTTGCACTACTTGTAATTACAACCAAACAAAAGGGCAACTCAGGCTGTTTAAACATACATGAACTTATATTACAAAAGTTACCAATTCTCTAAAGTTATTCACAGTGTTTGCACCTAAGATTCACATGAAACCAACAACAATGTTCTATACAGAGTTACAAATATCCATTACTGGGAATAATTCTATTCCATGCATGTAAGTATGACAAAGGCCACTGCAGGTGGTTTTAACACATCCTTGTTAAAAATAGTTCCATTTTGTATTTTCCACCATAGGAGTTACAATTGTATAAGCAAAGAATGCCCAAAGAGAATGTCCTCATCATATTGTGATTATTCTTTTACTTGTTCTCTTGTTCTTAATGTCTTTTCTTTATTCTCTTTACAAGTTTCCGGTACACATGTTCCTGTTTCAACTCTTTGTCTTCCTCAGAAGATAAACCTGGACATCCCAAAATACATTTTATCAAAGAGTGACATCGTCCCTTCCTGGTTTTACCACAGCATCTTCTAAGCAGGATACAAGGTGATTGTAAGGCGGTTTGATTCTTCCTTAAGTGGTAGAGAAAGTCCACATATAAAAAACAACTCTTCTTCTTTTTCTAAAAAACAGAAAGGGCAGAACCATCTGATGGTCAAGAGGCTCGCAGAGAAAGCCTTGCTTAATTTATGGAATTTAGGGTGTGATCCAGTCCAAGCTAAGCCTTTTGAACTCCCGCTGATTTCAATGGGATGGATAAGCATCAGTCTGACTCTCCTCCATTCAGATCAAGGATCTTTAACTTAGGCTGGGTAATGCTCTTAGACTGGGATGTTAAAACCCCTCCCCCTTTCTAGTTCTTCCCTACCTGTTGCAGTACTTCACATGCCTGTCTCTGGCCCTTTGAAATGCAATTGATTGGCTTAAAACGTTCACATCCAGCCTTTCCATCTTTGGGAATGTAGTAATAAAAACAACATGCTTATAGCGCAATCCTATGCAAAGTTACTTCAGTCTAAGCCTCTTGAAACCAGTGGGCTCAGACTAGAGGAATACTGCATAGGATCTCACCATTAAAAACATAATGTTGCACGCTCCCTACTTCCCCCCGAGCAAAGAGATGTTTCAAAGGTACTACAATCCAGTTCAGTTTCCTTTGGATGAGAGAGGCGGCTATTATTTATTTATTTATATTTATTTATTTAATAGACTTCCACCGCACTCCTCAGCCCTCAAGCTCTCCAGAGCAGCTTGATACACACACACACAAATTGAGCACATCTCATGCACACAATAGAAAATTTACATATCCCATCACAGAGCAGAATTCAGGAAAACTTTAAAAAGCAGGAGAGAAACAAAACAATAGCAGATACAACTACAGTACAATAACATCAGCCTAAGAATAAGGGGGAAAAACTTTCTAAAACAGCAGGATATCAGAAAGGTTGTGCGTACGGTGCCATGAAGTCACAGCCAACTTAGCAGGGGGCTTCCAGGGCAAATGAGAAGCAGAGGTGGTTTGCCATTGCCTTCCTTTGCAGAGTCCTCCTTGGTGGTCGCCCTTCTAAGTACCGACCCTGCTTAGTTTAAGGCATCTCACGAGATTGGGCTATACCGCACCACCTTCGCTCCCAAACTATTATGAAACTACTGGAAAACCAAGTAACCAGCCAGTTAGTTACTTCCTAACAACCCATCAAATCAACAGGGCCATAGCTCAGTGGTAGAGCATCTGCTTGGCATGCAGAAGGTCCCTGGTTCAATCTTTGGCATCTCCAGTTAAAGGGATTAGGCAAGTAGGTGATGTGAAGGACCTCTACCTGAGTCCCTGGAGAGCCGCTGCCGGTATGAGTAGGCAATACTGACTTTGATGGACCAAGGGTCTGATTCAGTATAAGGCAGCTTCATGTGTGTGTTCAACAAAAATCTCTGAGTGAACAAAAATGTTTTCATCCAGTGCTAGAAACGCAACCGATCCAACACCAAGCAGATGGCATCCCAGGCTTGGGGTGTTGCAGCAAAAAAGGCCCCGCTGCTTTAAAAGGCCCAGTTTGCTTTGCTTCAGTGAGTGGCAGCAGGTGAACAAGGGGTGGAGGTGTCAGCTTGAATGGATCACCAGGAAGGTCAGGGAGCAGGCAGACCATCACAAGAACAGCTCTTCTGCCATGGTCTTCGTCCAAATTGCCCTGTGTACTTTGAACACATCAAGCAGCTTTATTCTGAATCAGTCCTTTGGTCTATCAAGGTCAGTCCAAGGTCAGGGGGTATGATTTTATGGGGTCCAGAAGGGGTCATCTCCTTCCTCCATAGAGAAGTATAATAAATTGCTTCTCCATGGAGGAGGGGGGCAGCCCCTTCCGGACCCCATAAAATTGGACCCCCTGACCCTATCTCCACCAAACGTTGGGGTTCTTGCATGGATAGTCCCTTGAAGCTACCCTGAAAATTTGGGGACTCTACCTCCAAAAAATGCCCCCACAGGAGTTTAGAAAGAAAATCCCCATACACTATAATGGACCCAGGTTTTTTCGCTAAACCCGGAAATTAAGCCAAAATACCCCTTTACCATTATGGGTATTTGACTTATTCCAGGTTTATCAAAAATCAGGCCCAAAAAACCCAAAATTTAATGTGTGTGTTTTTTTGCCCAGCCCTACTACGGGGTCACCGTATGTCAACTGTGACTTGATGGCACTTTACACACGCACACATCAACAAAATGGCAAGGGGTTCAGCTCACTGGTAGACCCTGTGCTTACTGTGCAGAGGTTCCCAGCTTCACTATTACCTTTCCCAGTTATAAAGACTTCACAACTGGAAAAGACCTTACTGTGAGATCTGGAAGACCTGCTGCACTCTTCTAGATAGACCAATGGGTTGTCACAGTATAAGGTGGCTGGCTGTGTTCCAAGAGAGTGACTTTATTGGTCCACATAACTCAGTATTACTTGAGATCCATTGACTGGAGATGCCAAACACTAAGCTGGGCAACTTCTGCATGTAAGGCACGTGTGCCCCTTCTTGTTGCATGATGCACATCCACATTATCTTATGTATTTGTCATGGTATTGCCATGCGATTTCCTCTTTCTTGGTTGTTACGGGAAGGACTCATTACTGTTTAAGGGATAACCTTTTGTTGAAGAACTCAGCTGAATTTGCTTCCCAGAATACTCCTCCTCAAAAATGGGCATTATGTACGAGATTCACCAAATGGTCAAATATTCACCAGATATTTGATATCTATATTGGATCTGACCATATTTGTCACTGATATTCAATTTGAAAACGTGATATTTCACAGTATTGTACAGGTGGTATGCTATGTTGCCTCTATGAAGGGTTCCCAACCTTTATGAGTCTGTGGGTACTTTTGAAATTTTGTGAGCAGGTAGTGGGGAAGGAGGAGGAGGAGGAGGAGGAGGAGTTGGTTTTTATACCCCGATTTTCTCTACCTTTCAGGAGTCTCAAACTGATCTCCGACTGATCAAAGAGCGTTTTCTCAAAATGAGTGTCATGTTTATTTGAACCAGGCTGTAAGCAGCTGGTCACATGGACTGCAGAATCTGGCCTTCCATGGGTGCTTTGAAACAACTCACAGACTCCCCAGACTTCACATATTTCCAGAAGAAGAAGAAGAAGAAGAAGAAGAAGAAGAAGAAGAAGAAGAAGAAGAAGAGTTGTTTTTTATATGCCGACTTTCTCTACCACTTAAGGAAGAATCAAACCGACTTACAATCACCTTCCCTTCCCCTCCCCACAACAGACACCCTGTGAGGTAGGTGGGGCTGAGAGAGTGTGACTTGCCCAAGTCACCCAGCTGGCTTCATGTGTTGGAGTGGGGAAACAAATCCATTTCACCAGATTAGTGTCTGCCGCTCATGCGAAGTAGTGGGGAAGGTTGAAAGGTATGAAGACAAGCATCCTCCCCTGATGTTGTAACTGCCTCTGACTGGGCATTTCCTGCAGACCCAAAGGTGGCTCCTTCTGGTTTCTTCTGAAGTGCCGGCTGCTGCTCCAAAGAAGTGGAGAAAAACCAGGCTTTGGGGAAAGGGAGTTTTGTGAAAGAAGCAAATGGGCACGAGGAAGCAACATGGGCCACTCTGTCGGGAATCACTGTGGTATTTTATGACCCCATGAAATGGAATCCAGTGTTTGATAAAAGGCATCTTAGAATTTGATCCAGATAATCCACAGCTGACAAATCTAGTGCTTGGGTTTCACATCTAAAAAATCAGGATTGCAAATGAGACATTTTTCATGCTCAGCATGAATGCCAAAACAGAGCATTTCTGCAAGTTCCAGATTGTTTTGAATAGCTGTGTCAGCTTCACTCTGCTTTGGTGACGTCCCCCCCACTCCATTTTAGGGCAACCCAACCCAGAGGTGGCATTGAGCACTGCTCTTCTGAGCCAGTCGAAAAGTGTCTCGGGATAGACGTCTGGAACCTTTCCTGAGCCTGCAAGGGAGGCAAATGAATACAAGACGGATGATGATCCCCGGCTATCGATTTTGGGCTTTGGCTTCCCTGCCTCCTCTGACTCGTTAGCTCTGGATAAAGGCTAAACTGCGAGCTAATCTGACTTGATTTTAGATCTGAGACGGACAGATTTAAATAAAGCCTCTGCTCTCTCCCGTCTTAATGCACTGCTTAATGGGTCATCTGCATGACTCCAGGGAACAGGAGGACTGGGGAGGAGGGAGGGGTGGGATGTATTAGCAAGAACTTGCTCTGTTTCTGGAGGATGGTAATGTAGAGCTGGAAAAGACCTGGGCAAGAACCCGCGCTGAAATCAGACAGTTCATTTCAAGGCTGTGCCAGCCACAGGGCTGTAGCCAAAAATTAGGGCGGGGCCCCAGCAGAATGGGATCTACATTTTTGAAGGGGTGCAAAAGTACAAATTGATGCCCCCCGTATTTTATATATGTAAATAAATGTCTTAATATAATCTGCTGCTGCTGCCCCCCTCTGTATGCTGCCCGGGGCAGGTGCCCTCTTGGCCCCCCTAGATCCAGCCCTGGGCCAAAGAGACCCAGGGATATACTGTGGGGGCATTACCAGACAAATACAAGTAGTATGTTTCATCTGAAATTGCTTCATTACTTTTCTAAATAAATAAATCTGCTTTTAGAAAACTGCTGAGACTATCAGAGGGAGGGCACACAGCAGCCTTTCAGGCCTACCTCCATTTCCTACAAGGAATTTGGAGTGACTGGCCCAATACTATCCAGTGAGCAGGGTATGGATTTGAACCCCCATCTCCCAGATCCTAGTCCAACTCTCTATTCTCTATGCCAGGGTGTCCCCAACCTTTTCGAGCCTGGGGGCACATTTGAAATTCTGACACAAGATGGTGGGCGCAGCAACAAAACGGCTGCCACAAAACGGTTGCCGCAGGAGGTGGAGCCAGCCACAAAATTATTGCCACAGCTTAACTTCAGTGACACAGTGCGGATCCTTGTGCTGTGGTGGCAGCTGCTGCCAAAGCAACATTTTTAAAAAATCTGCATAGCCAATCACATCTCCAATAGACAATCAGAAGCCTTGCTGGGCAAAAGCCCTACCTGGCCTTGCTGACATCCTAAAAACATTTGGTGGGCACCAGAAAAGGTATTGGCAGGCACCATAGCACTCGTGAGCACCACGTTTGGAACTCTGCTCTATGCTACACCGACAAAAGCCAAGTTCCAGCTCTTTCCCCTCCAGCTTCCAGCTGTTATTGTACCTCTCTTTCAATGCTGAATCCAGCTCGATTCACACGTGCAAACGTTTCTTGCTGGCTACATTTATTTCTTGCTCTTCTACCAAGTAATCAAGGTGGCTTTTATGTTTCAACAGCGTTCTAATCTGTTTACCTTTTTCTGTGCAAATGGATTTGAGAACATCTGTGTTGAAAGGGGGTACTTAAAATAGATACTGGCACGTACCTTTCCTACCACTGCTTAGCAAAGTTTGAACACTTCCACGTCTAAAGAGCCTTCCTCCAACCTTAGTGGCCCTCCAGTAGAAGAATTGCATAAGTAGGAGGAAGGCTGCTTAGACTGGAGGAAGGCTACAAACTGCTAAGAGGAAGAGTAGAATATAGGCCAACTGTACATAAACACATATCATTTATTTACGTATTTAGTTAGGGTATTTTTACCCTGATTTTCTCAATGGGGACCCAAAGCGGCTTACAAAATATCATGTGATTTAAACACAGTATAAAACACACACAAAAACTCAAAAGTACACGAAATACCCAGGGCTGTCCACTAGTTGCACTGGGTTAGTCCATCAAAGCCAAGGCAATGGGTTGAGCGCCACAGGCTAAAAGCCAAAGGCCAAGAGCCCTTTTGCATTTGCCCTTTGGCTCATGTCCCCAGCCATGCCCAGGGTTTAAATACCCACAGCAGGAAAGAGAGAAACTTTTAGCCTGGATGATACAAACAGGCAGCCACCTTCCCGCAATTTCCTCTCCTACTCATTCCCAGTTCCTTTGCCCTTCTTGGCTAGAACACTGGGAACTGAGAGCAACTACACATCCTTATTGAGCTTTCAGGGAAGATACTACTTGCATATTGTTCCTTAAAGGAAAAATGAACATTTAGAAAAGGAGCCTGGAATATTCCTGAGGGCCAGGCCCCCACACTCCCCTTCATCTCCCCATTCCTAGCTCGTTACAGATCTACATCTATATTACTGTATCATCTTCAACACACAAAATCAATATGTTCATCCTGGCCTCTTTTTTGTGTGTATAAATTGCTACCAGTGGACTCTTGTATAGATGTATATCAGAAGCCAAAGTACGTGATGGATGGAGGCTCATCTTCAGAGAATACTTCTTACAGACAGCTCTAGCTTGTGTAGATACATGCGTTGCCCCGTTGATATTTGATGGAAGAAAGCATGTATATTCAGATGACACTACTCATGCAGGATTTCGGATATGCAAACACCTGCTGGTTCAACTCATATCTTGTTCACCAGTTATGAACAGGGAGCTGATTTTTGGCATACCATTTGTCTGTTTGTTGACCCATTTATAGCTGTTCAGCCAGTTGCTTCCTAACCATGTGCTATAGAGAAATCTATTGTTCATGCATGTGTGTTCTCGCACAGCTTGATTAAATTCTCCTTCCCCCTCTCCCTTTGCTGCCACTCTGCTCCAGGAAGGAAATTGTTTAAATAAACAATTAATCAGTCACAAATCATATCAATCAGTCATAAATAAATGCTAAAAATACCATTTGGTGTACATGAAAAAGTCAATGACATGAATGATTGCCAATGTGAAGAAAGAATTAAACCCACTATGATTAATTGGGCACAAATGTTGGGTCACGATATACAACTTCATAAATGGGAAAGACTTTGGTCTCGAGATATGAAATCCATATTCTCTCAATCATTAAGAGAAAATATTTACAAAATGATGTACTGTTGGTATCTGACACCGAAAAAACTGGCAAAGACTTACAAAACAATGTCCCCACAATGTTGGAAGTGTAAAAAAGAAATTGGTTC
Source organism: Euleptes europaea (assembly GCF_029931775.1). NCBI lineage: Eukaryota > Metazoa > Chordata > Lepidosauria > Squamata > Sphaerodactylidae > Euleptes > Euleptes europaea. The sequence continues at coordinate 18,716,824 of NC_079324.1, read as the reverse complement.
ATTTCATCACATGTGGTGGGCTTGTGAAAAGCTAAAAAATTCTGGGACATGATATATAATGAAATGAGGCTGATTTTACAGAATAATATCCCAAAGATACCTGAAATGATGCTATTAAGTATGATACCGGACACTATAATTACCCAAAGATCATTTTTGATGTATGCCACTACTGCAGCAAGATTGACATATGCAGCTAAATAGAAACTGACTGAAATACCAGATAAAAAAGACTGGATACAGAAAATGATGGACCTGATGGAAATGGCGAAACTTACAGCTCTAATGAATCAAAAAGATAATATGCAATTTTCGGAAGAACGGGGGGCATGGAAAACTTATTGTGAAACTGAATTTCAAATGGGGTCGTTTAGAGGGTATTCATTAAACTAATCTTTTTATACATATAAGTAAAAATAGCTTTTCATCATATGTTAAATTTATAATAAGGGCAAAATGTTATGTTATAATTGGTTTATTAAGTAATTAAGATATTAGTGAATGCAATGATATGTAAGATTAGTAACCATTTACAAAAGAGAAATAATTTTATTTCTAGATGGAAGGAGGTGGAGAGAGGTCAAACACAATTTAAATTTAATGTTATTATATATCAACAAAGTTTTGTTTTTCTGTTATTGTAATTTTGATGACAATGGACTTTTAAACTTGCTGAATAGTCAAGTTAAGATTTTGGAGAAAATAATTTAAAAAATTTAAAAAACTGAATGATTGCCAATGTGTGTGAACTGGAAGCTTTTTTGCACAGGTACAGTTTTGAAAAATACCTGACACAAAGCTTTTCGGCAGGTGAGTCATTCAAGGCAGACCAAATACGCTGGGTGGTCAGCTCATGTCTGGTCATCATAGTCAACCACATTAAGGTGACTTGCAAAGGTAATTTGCAACATCCATATTCAGGATGACAAATACAAATGAGACAGGTGCCTCTTTGCAATTGCCTGGTCCACCACAGAGGAGCCAGCATGGAGTAGTGATTAAGAGCGGTGGTTTGGAGTGGTGGACTCTGATCTGGAGAACCGGGTTTGATTCCCCACTCCTCCACATGAGCAGCGGAGTCTAATCTGGTGAACTGGATTCGTTTCCCCACTCCTACACATGAAACCAGCTAGGTGACTTTGGGCTAGTCACAGCTCTCTCAGCTCCACCTACCTCACAGGGTGTCTGTTGTGGGGAGGGGAAGGGAAGGTGATTGTAATCCAGTTTGAATCTTCCTTAAGTGGCAGAGAAAGTCGGCATATAAAAACCAACTCTTCTTCTTTTTCACTGACAGTGTCACGATAAAGAGCATATGCAACCCAGTGCAATTTGGCTCATGCTCAGTGGATACAAAACACTGCTCAGTGGTTCAACTAATGCTCAAACCGTCAATGGCGACATGGAAATTAAGATGGGTGAGCTGTGGGTTCCCAGGTACACTCAAACAAATTATACTGACTCAAAGGAAAGAGGTTTTGTTGGGAGATAAGTGAGATAAGGTAAGTGAGATAAGGAGAGGTGGAACGGATAGACAGCCAAAGCATTAAAAATGCATTTAGGCTACAGATGCATCTAGAAAGGAACTTCCTGCTGTTACTAACAGATCAGGGGCCAGACTCTTCCATCCATCCCCAGTGCCTGTCTAGACGCTTGTGGAGACATAAGAATAATAACAACAGCGAGGCCAAATGGAGATCTAGGCCAGAAGGATCATTTGACCAGAGAACCTCCCCCATCTTCATAGCTTGGCCCACCCCACCTGCTGTTGCCTGTCCCAGAGATCTTCAGTTCAATACAGTGCCATTGCCTACTTAGTTGAACCAGCGGAGCACAATCTTCAGTACTACCTCCTGCCAGGTAGGTATCAATTAGGTCCATTTCCCAGATATGGTTGAGGCAACAGCCAGTGGCGGATCTACTGTGAAACTAATGAAGCTTAAGCTTCAGGGCCCCTACTCCCAGAGGGGCCTTGAAGCAACTTTTTTTTAATGAGTGAATTTTTCAACAAAATCGATGGAGTTTTTTAAAGGGTTTGTTATTAAAGAACGGCTATCTTAGTGATCGAATCATAAGCCAATGGGTGGAAGTACTTAATATTGACCTTAGAATATGCTCTAATACCCATTTCATATGTCCTCAAAATGTCTCTGTAATTGATCAAATTTCAAAATTTTCTCCGGGGCTTGCAGCGCCCAAACCCTCAGTTGAATGGGCTCACTGAGCTCGCCAGAATCTATTCACAGCCTACATTTTGGCAGCTGGATCCTCGAATCCTTCGTTGGTGCATGGCTTAATAGTTCTATAGCTCAGCCCCTAGGCTAGAGCCAATCGGAACCATAAAAAGACATCTGAATTCTCAATTTAGGCTGCACTCGTCTTGCTTATGCGTTTTAACACCAAAAATAAAATTTTCACCTCTTTATCTTAACGAGCCCTCTCTGATGATCTTTCTGTTAGAGAATGAACCAATACATCTGCCACAGAACAACCCCACTGAAGAAGATAACAGTGGTTGCTGGTTGCGAAGGGGGCCCCATAACAGTTCAAGCTTCAGGGTCCCAAAAAATGTAGGTCCACCACTGACAACAGCGAACCGTGCATTCCTGAGATGCCGGCGTGTACACTGCTAAAAGCCCCATTGAAAACAGTGAGGGTGCGCCTGCTAAGAAGCAGGCGCAGCAACGCCATCCTGGCCACCGCCGTCCGGATCCGAAAGGGCATAGGGAGCTGCCTATTTATGTTTTTCAGTGCACCGGAAGAAACGTACATACATATGTACATAATTGCCATCAAGTTGCAATGGACTGATTGTGACCCCAGCAAGGGGCTTTCAAGGCAAGCGAGCAGCAGAGACTGTTTGCTGTTGCCTTCCTCTGTAGAGTCTTTCTTGTTGGTCTCCCTTCCAAGTACCAACTCTACTTAGCTTCCAAGATCTGGTGAGATCCGGCTGTGCCATAGCATTCCACATCCCTAGGGTTGCCAACTTCCAGGTACTAGCTAGAAATCTCCTGCTATTACAACTGATCTCCAGCCGATAGAGATCAGTTCACCTGGAGAAAATGGCCACTTTGGTAATTGGACTCTATGGCATTGAAGTCCCTCCCCAAACGCCGCCCTACTCAGGCTCCGCCCCCCAAACCTCCCACCAGTGGCAAAGAGGGACCTGGCAACCCTACACATCTCCCCAGGAGACACAGGAAGCCTTAAGACCCCTCAACTAGTTTCACTGGTATGTTGCCGACGTTTGTAATTAACTGGCTCGGAATATGACAGGCCACATCGTAATGCTCGGCTGTATTACAAGCATCACATTCCACCCCCATCGACTGTCTATGCACAGTCAGCATTCAGGTTGACTAGGCTCTTTTGCAGATGCGTGCACAAGTTTAATGTTATTCCGAATGAATCTCCCATGGAAACTCTTGTTGTGACCTTCAGAACCAGCGTCTTTTTCAAAACAGATGCATGGGCAGTAATTCTTTTAACTCTTTACTCTTGATAAAACTCTCCTATTGATCGCTATGAACAGCAAGATCCAATTACCCGGCCAGCCTTTTATTTAATGAGTATTTTCTCTCCTTGGGTCAATCAGTCCTCTGCATTGTTTCTTGCAAATGCTTTATGTGGTTGTTGTCCACGGGGCGCATCCAGGTGGTTCCCAGGTGTGCTCGTTCCGTCATGGGGGAAGCAGCTGAATTTCAAAATGGCTTCCTATAGCCGGTGCCGGGAACTTCAGTTCCCAAGGGGCAATGCAATGAGGTGCATAGTCATGTATAGGGTTGCCAGGTCCCTCTTTGCTACCGGCGGGAGATTTGGGGGCGGAGCCTGAGGAGGGCAGGGTTTGGGGAGGGGAGGGACTTCAATGCCATTGAGTTCAATTGCCAAAGCGGCCATATTCTCCAGGTGAACTGATCTCTATCAGCTGGGGATCAGTTGAAATAGCATAAGATTTCCTGCTACTACCTGGCGGTTGGCAACCCTAGTCATGTCCCATCCGCACATATGCATTAACTTTGCAACCCAAATGGGAACCTTAAAGAATTCTGCAGAGCCTGCAAAATGGAACTATTCCACCAGGCCTACAACTGAGGGAAGCCACCCATCTCCACCTAGGGTTTGAAGGTCCCTCTTTGCCACCAGCAGGAGGTTTTGGGGGCAGAGCCTGAGGAGGGCGGGGCTTGAGGAGGGGAGGGACTTCAATGCCATAGAGTCCAAAGGCCAAAACGGCCATTTTTCTCCAGGTGAACTGATCTCTATCAGCTGGAGATCAGTTGCAATAGTCAGTTGGTCAAGCTTTATTGCAGTACATAAGCAGCATAAGTCAAGTGAGACCATTATAGCCCCCCACACAAAATACACATCAGTTGTAATAGCAGGAGATCTCCAGGTAGCACCTGGAGGTTGGCAACCGTATCGTTAGAAGTTGTTCATCGGTGCATTTCTGGGCTAGGTTTTTCATAAAATCAGTCCCCAACTTAGACGAGCGGTCTTTGTGACCCATTTCTCAAATTTGGAAAAAGATTCTTCCTTGCTGGTCTCCCATCCGAGTACCAACTCTACTTCGCTTTGAGCAACGTCTTGATTCCCCACCGAGGCCCTCTGCATCTGCAACGTCCACCCGAGACACCAAACCCATCCGTCCTCGCCTCCCCGCCTCGCAATTTCAATTATTTAATTTCCACCACCACCACCCCCCCGCCTTCCTCCAGCACCAAACGGCCGAGTGCCTTAAATACAAATCATCTCCAAATCATTCCGCGCAGGACCTGGCCGCCCTTGCCTGAGCGCTGGGCGGCGGGATAATGAGCTCTGCAGAGACTTGGCTCCTATCTCGCCCACCGCCAGTCTGGGGGGGGGGGAGAGGGAGGCAAGAACAGAGGGAAGGGAGTGGGGGTCTCTCTTTCTGGTTGCAAAACCGGGAGGAGGGGGGGAACCTTTCCCTTCTCTTTCTTCCTTTTTTTCCTAGCTAGCGAGGGGAGACGGGGCCGGTTTAGGGTTGCCAACTGCCAGGTAAAAGTCCTCCCCCATCTCTGCCTTCTTCCTTTCCTCCTTGAAATCTTTCCTCAAAACCAACTACTCCTGCAGTGTCTTTCTGGGAAGGGTGATGATGGTCTTCACTTAGGGTTGCCCACCACCAGGTAGTAGCAGGACATCTCCTGGTAATGCAACTGAACTCCAGCCGATAGAGATCAGATCATCTGGAGAAAAATGGCTGCTTTGGCAATGGGACTCTATGGCATTGAAGTCCCTCCCCTCCCCAAACCCCGCCCTCCTTAGGCTCCGCTCCAAAAATCTCCCACCCGTGGCGAAGAGGGACCTGGCAACCCTAGGCCAGTTTGAAGTGGGAACGCTTCTGCCTCCGTATCTCACACCTCAGGACCCCAAAAGTGACGTTTCTGGGGATTTAAGAACATAAGAAAGGCCCTGCTGGATCAGACCAAGGCCCATCAAGTCCAGCATTCTGCTCACACAGTGGCCAACCAGGTGCCTCTAGGAAGCCCCCAAACAAGACGACTGCAGCAGCACCATCCTGCCTGTGTTCCACAGCTCCTAATATAACAGGCATGCTCCTCTGATACTAGAGAGAATTTCTTTTGAGGTTTGGGGCACCCAGTAGTCAGAGGCCACTTACGCCTGGGAGCTTTTGCTTTGGATTTGCTGTTCTCCAGATGCACATTTTCCCCATCTGAATTATCAAAACTCTGCATGGGGGCTTATTTTTGGGTTTTGAGAATCCGGATGGGGAAAATGTGCATCTAGAGAGCAGCGAATCCAAGGCAAAACCTCCTGTGCATAAATGGCCAGAGTCTCCTTTGCATGCTGAGGATCAAACAAGGTCTTTGCCACGTGGTCCAGGGTGTGGAGTAGGGTTGCCAACTGCCAGGTAATATCTGGAGATCTCCTGCTATTTCAACTGATCTCCAGGCGACAGAGATCAGTTCCCCTGGAGAAAATGGCCGCTTTGGCCATTGGACTCTATGGCATAGAAGCCCCTACCCTCCCCAAACCCTGCCCTCCTCAGGCTCTACCCCAAAAATCTCCCGCCGGTGGCAAAGAGGGACCTGGCAACCCTAGTGTGCAGTAGCATGCTACTGAGTCTCAGGCTGCCTTAAGATTGCCAGCCTCCAGGTGGTGGCTGGAGATCTCCCACTATTAAAACTGATCTCCAGGTGACAGAGATCAGTTCCCCTCGAGAAAATGGCCACTTTGTAGGGTTGCCAGCCTCCAGGTACAAGCTGGAGATCTGCCACTATTACAACTGCTCTCCAACCGATAGAGATCTGTTCGCCTGAAGAAAATGGCCACTTTGGCAATTGGACTCTATGGCATTGAAGTCCCTCCCCTCTGGCAATCGGACTCTATGGCATTGAAGTCCTTCCCCTCCCCAAACCCTGCTCTCCTCAGGCTCTGCGCCAAAAATGTCCAGGTATTTCCCAACCTGGAGCTGGCAACCCTACGCATGAAACACACCTGCAAACTCCCTTCTGCTTTTCCAGCCGTTTCCTGGGAAACAGGCATGGCTTAATTTGGGCCAGAACTCACCGGGCTCCAGGTAGCTCTGGTACCTGCAAGAGTACCTGTGAGCATGTACAAAGAGCCTTTCCCTCAGCATTATGACTTCTGGAACCCTGGTTAAGTACCTGGAAAGAGAATTGAGAGGCTGTGTCTAGGTCTATTAAGGAAATCACATTTTTCTGGGGACTTTGTAGAAGGGACATCTCCAGCCTTTTGGCTACACAAGGAAGTCCACATTGCGTGTTAGTCCATGCAGGAAGGGCAGCACAACTGACTGCTCTTGTTGCATATACTCAGTGTGCAAGAAAACTGAACTGCCTGCACTTGCACATGCTCCTATGCGCACACATAATCTGCAGAAGTAACACATATACTTCAAGAAGTCTGGCAGATCTCCCCTTATCTCCAGCTAGGGCTGCCAATCTCCAGGTGGGGCCTGGAGTTCTGGAATTACAACTGATCTCCAGACTGCAGAGATAAATACCCCTGGAGGAAATGGCAGCTTTGGAGGGTGAACTGCACAGCATTATACCCCATTGTGGTCCCTGTCCTCTCCAAACCCCTCCGTCCCCAGGCTCCAGCCCCAAATCTCCAGGAATTTCCCAATCCAGAGCTGGCAATCCTATCTCCAGCCCAGTATTTAAAAAATGAATTCTATCAGCCTTCCAAACAAAACCAGAGAGAGGTGCACACATCCCAACATCCAAATTCTCACAGCATCTTTGTGCATGTTGGTGTCTAACATGGTTGGTTTGTCCCATGTCTCAAAACCATGTGAGTTTCTTCCCATAGTAGCCCCCCTTTATTTGCCGGGGCTCCCACCTGACGATTGCTCTTATGCTAGTTGAGTGAGCGCTGGTGACAAAAACTCCCAGGTTGTCCATCTCCACCACGAGAAAACACATACACACACACACACACACACACACACACACACACACACACACACACACACATATGAGCGAGTGAGAAACAAAGGCACCCCCGTCTCTCACTGCCGGCTTCAAAGCCGCTGTCAGCAGGAGCCATCGAAACAGTTTAAGTACAAAATGAATTGTTTTAATATTTAATCACTTTCTAATCGGCGCTGGAATCCCACCGGAGGCACGGTTCAGTCGGAAGGCCGTCCACAGCTAGCACCCTCCACCTGCTGGGCCCAAACCCAGCCGTTCGAAGTCCCGAACTGGGACCTACTTTGTTGGAAAGGGACAAGACCTTCGGCCAAAGAGCCAGGTGCTTCGTTAGGGATGCCAGCCTCCAGGTGGGACCTGGGGATCCCCTGGAATTCCAGCTCATCTCCAGATTGCAGAGATCATTTCCCCTGGAGAAGATGGCTGCTTTGGAAGGTGGATTCTATGGCCTTGTACCCCACTAAGGTCCTTCTCCTCCCCTGGCTCCAGGGTTGCCAGCTCTGGGTTGGGAAATACCAGGAGATAATTTTTGGGTGGAGCCTGAGCCTGAGGAGGGTGGGGTTTGGAGAGGGGAGGGACTTCAGTGGGGTATAATGCCAAAGAGCCCACCTTCCAAAATAGCCATTTTCATAGAAGCATAGAGTTGGAAGGGACCACCAGGGTCATCAAGTCCAACCCCCTGCACAACGCAGGAAATTCCAAACTACCTCTCCACCCACACACCCAGTGACCCATACTCCATGCCCAGAAGATGGCCAAGGTGCCCTCCCTCTCATGATCTGCCCAAGGTCACAGAATCAGCATTGCTGACAGATGGCCATCTAACTTCTTCTTAAAAACTTCCAGGGAAGGAGAGCTTACCACCTCCCGAGGAAGCCTGTTCCACTGAGGAACCGCTCTAACGGTTAGACAATTCCTCCTACTGTCTAGGACGGAAGCTCTTCTGATTTAATTTCAGCCCGTTGGTTCTGGTCCGACCTTCTAGAGCAACAAAAAACAACTCAGCACCATCCTCTATACGACAGCCCTTCAAGTACTTGAGGATGGTTATCATATCCCCCCTCAGTCTTCTCCTCTTCAGGCTAAACATACACAGCTCCTTCAACCTTTCCTCATAGGACTTGGTCTCCAGACCCCTCACCATCTTTGTTGCCCTCCTCTGGACACTTTCCAGCTTGTCTACATCTTCCTTAAATTGCGGTGCTCAAAACTGAACACAATACTCTAGGCAAGGTCTAACCAGAGCAAAATGATACCATCACTTCGCATGATCTGAACACTATACTTCTGTTGATAAGGCCCAAGATCCCATTTGCCTTTTTAGCTGCTGCATCACACCACTGACTCATGTTCAGTGTTGGGTCTACTAAGACCCGAAGATCCTTTTCGTATACACTACGGCTGAGACAAGTCTCCCCCATTCTATAATCATGCATTTGATTTTTCCTAACTAAATGCAGAACTTTACAAGTGCATTTTATTAACTTTAGCCCAGTTCTCCAGCCTGTCAAGATCATCCTGCATCCTGGCTCTGTCTTCTACTATATTTGCTACCCCTCCCAATTTAGTATCATCTGCAAATGTAATAAGCATCCCCTCTATTCCTTCATCCAAATCATTTATAAAGATGTTGAACAACACAGGGCCCAGGACAGATCCCTGAGGCACTCCAGTAGTCACACCTCTCCAAGTGGATGAGGAACCATTAACAAGCACTCTTTGGGTGCGATCTGTCAACCAGTTACAGATCCATCTAACAGAAATAGGATCTAAACCCCATTTTTCCAATTTGTCAACAATAATATTATGTGGAACCTCATCAAAAGCCTTACTGCAATCCAGATTAACTATGTCTACAGCATTCCCCTAATCCAGCAAGGTAGTAACTTTCTCAAAAAAGGAGATAAGATTTTCTCCAGGTTAACTGATCTCCATTGGCTGGAGATCAGTTGTAATCCCTGGATATCTCCAGCTACTACCTAGAGGTTGGCAACCCTACCTGGCTCCAACCCCAAATCTCCAGGAGTTTCCCAACCTGGACCTGACAACCCTAGGGTTTGTTTAAACCCATATCTGAATTTCACACTGCTTGGTACCCACTACCTCATTGAATGCCCACACACAGTCTCCCTGGTCCTCTCATTCTTCTCCTTCCAACAGCACACAGTTCCTCCTGTCACAAGGGCTTCTGTGAGGCTTGCCCTTGCCCCCTTTCTACTTGGTTCTCATTCTTTCTCCTACTTTGTGCTACACCAGCGTGGTGTAGTGGTTAAGAGCGGAGGGTTGGAGTGGTGGACTCTGATCTGGAAAATCAGGTTTGAATCCCCACTCCTCCACATGAGCAGCGGAGGCTTATCTGGTGGATTGGATTTGTTTCCCAACTCCTACACATGAAGCCAGCTGGGTGACCTTGGGCTAGTCACAGCTCCCTCAGCCCCACCTACCTCAGAGGGTGTCTGTTGTGGGGAGGGGAGGGGAAGGTGATTGTAAGCTGGTTTGATTCTTCCATAAGTGGTAGAGCTAGTCAGCATATAAAAACCAACTCTTCTTCGTCTTCTGTATTGTGCACTTCTGATTCCCACGAATTTTTGCCCATCAGCAGGCTGTGTCCTAGGCACAGTTCTAGGGTTTCCAGGTCCCTCTTTGCTGTCGGTGGGAGGTTTTGGGGGCAGATCCTGAGGAGGGTGGGGTTTGGGGAGGGGAGGGACTTCAATGCCATAGAGTCAATTGCCAAAGCAGCCATTTTTGTGTCTAGCCAGCGTGGTGCAGTGGTTAAGAGTGGCAGACTCTAATCTGGAGAACCGGGTTTGATTCCCTATTCCTTCACATGCAGCCAGCTGGATTACCTTGGGCTAGTCACAGTTCTCTCTGAACTCTCTGAGCCCCGCCTACCTCACAAGATGTCTGTTGTGGGGAGAGGAAGGGAAGGTGATTGTAAGCTTCTTTGAGACTCATTAAAAATAGAGAAAAGCGGGGTATAAAAACCAACTCTTCTTCTTTTTCTTCTTCTTCTTCTTCTAGAACAGAGACCATCCATGTCACAATTACATACAATGGTCCTATTTCTGAATGAGGAGGTTGCATTGAGGTATCACCGTTCACAGTTGTCAGTCAAACTTTTATTGCATTGACTCAAAGTCATATCAATCAACAAACACCGAATCATAAAATCACAGCTCAAACAGAAACAAACACAGTTACAAGGTTCACAGTTGTTGATAGACCTTTATGGCCTCTGGGCTCTCTCGTATCTCATGACTTCCAGCTGTCTGGTCCCTTTAAACTGCTTTCTAAGGTAACCGACTATCTTGCCACAGTAAGACACATTAGTTGATTGTGGACCATGTGAAGTTCTTTCTTTTCCATGTCTGTATGTATGTATGTATGTATTTTTGTGGCAATTCCCCTCCACCTGAGACCCAAAGTAGCTCTCAAAATAATATTGCAATATAATTTACAAATTGAAACAATTAATACAATTAAAGAAAACACATCATAGGCTGATTATGATCAACCAGGTTGCTTGACACAGGTCTTAGGGTTTTAACCATGGGGTAAGAGCCAAGGACCAAGAGCCCTTTGGCTCTTACCCTTTGGCTCACACCTCTGGCCCTGGTCAGGCTTTAAGACTTGCAAGGAGTAGAAAACAATCTTAGCCCAGATGAAACTCAGCTGCTGCTAGCTTGCTGCCAGCCAAATCCACCCCACCCCACTCCAATCATGGAGGCCAATCTGCTTCAACGATACTTGGAAATCTTCATGGGGTTGCCAGCTTCCAGGTGGTGGCTGGAGATCTCCTGCTATTACAACTGATCTCCAGGCAATAGAAAATAACAACTTTGGCAATTGGACTCTATGGCAGTGAAGTCTCTCCCCTCTCCAAACCCCGCCCTCCTCAGACTCCACCCCCAAAATCTCCAGGTATTTCCTAACCTGGAGCTGGCTACCTTAAGTCAATCAATCAAGTTTTATTTCGATACAATATCAGCTCTGAGTAAAAATCAAAGTTAGGTTAAAATAATAAAATAAAATAATAAAAGTTGATGATTCTGGGAAGGATGATTTGAAGAAGAGGAGGAAAGATCTTCTATGGGGAAAGGTTTTCAATTAGCCGTTTACAAATCCCACTAGACCGGAGGCAAAATTTGACTACTTGAGTGGTTATCTCCAGAGAGGAGTCTGCTAAGGGAAGGGAAACTTTAGCTTCCTCTGATCTCCCAGGAAAGGATGACAATATGGGGAGAATGTACTGCAATCTTATATCGTTGTAGAAGGGACATTGCAGAAGAACATGTTCTATTGTTTCCACTTTCTCGGTTTTGCATGGGCACAGTCGTTGGTGGAAGGGAGTACGGCGATACCTGCCTTCCAGGAGAGCTGAAGGCTACCCTAAGTCTTCATCACATAGATCAGAGACATTGCACTGAATCACCCCATCTCTGCTCCATGTTTCTAGTCAATATGTAGGGAGGATGTGGAGACTCACAACACTGTGGCCCTGATCCACATGGGAAGAACATAGAAAGATTTCAGGCTGTTCCCAAGTTACAGCCTGGGAGGAATGAACGTGTATAGGGAGGAGAGGAATCATACTGCTAGTGTTTGCTATAACTTGAGAAAAAGTTCTAAGTGTTTAGCTATAGGTTTTGTACACATGACAGGGAACTCTGGCAAATGCAGGATCCTGACGAAGGTTGTGCATATCTGGTTTGATTGAATTTTATTTGCAGTCAAAGACCAATAAATACACAATGTATGTAACAATCTTACAACATTTCAAATAAAATAGGTATAAAAACTTATCAAAATTAAAATCAGATTAAAAGGGTAAATGTAAAGCTCCCCTGTGCAAGCACTGGGTCATTCCTGACCCATGGGGTAACGTCACATCCTGACGTTTACTAGGCAGGCTATGTTTACGGGGTGGTTTGCCAGTGCCTTCCCCAGTCCCCAGTCATCCTCCCTTTACCCCAGCAAGCTGAGTACTCATTTTACCAACCTCGGAAGGATGGAAGGCTGAGTCAACCTTGAGCCGGCCACCTGAAACCGACTTCTGTCGGGATTGAACTCAGGTCATGAGCAGAGCTTGGACTGCAGTACTGCAGTTTACCACTCTGCGCCATGGGGCTCTTCTGAAAAATCAGATTACCGCATAGTAATTTAACAATTCTCTACCTCCAACTAAAAAGAACTGGCTTTGACAGCTGCTCACACCACCAGGCTTCCGAAGGAGACTTCCTCACTGCACGAGACTTCGGCTGGCTCTGATATCACAACCTCCCCCCACCCCCCGTGAAAACCTGCTTTCAAAAAGAAGGTTGACCAGAGTAGTGGCTTCGTTTCCCCACACCGTGACCATCTTTTGAAATCAGATTTTTGATGACTGTAATAAAGGACTGTTCACAGAATGTCATTTTCCACCAAAAGCAATGTTTTCCGTGCCTTATTTTTCTTGCATTTAAGCCTTTTTCTTCAGTTTGGAAGCTAATTTGCATAGACATCAAGCTATGCACCCCAAATGCGAAGAGAGCCCCCAGACTTTGAGGCACCAGCCTTCCAATTGGCTCTTTCCGCCAGTCCTCAGCAACACTGAACTTCTGAACCTGAAAACCGATGGACAGCTCAGCTCGCAAATGCCTGGAAGATGGGGGTGACCCCCTTGCTGGCCCTTAAAATTGGACCCCCTGTCCCAAAGTTCACCAAACTTTGGTGACCATCTAAGGAGAGTCCCTTTTTCTCCTGGGGAATTGATCTCTATTTCCTGGAGATCAGTCATAATCCCAGATTTCCAGCCACCATAGGGTTGCCAGGTCCCTCTTCGCCACCGGCAGGAGGTTTTGGGGGCAGAGCCTGAGGAGGGCGGGGTTTGGGGAGGGGAGAGACTTCAATGCCATAGACTCCAATGGCCAAACGGCCATTTTCTCCAGGTGAACTGATCTCTATCAGCTGGAGATCAGTTGCAATAGCAGATCTCCAGCTAGTGCCTGGAAGTTGGCAACCCTATACCACCTGGAGGTTGGTGACCCTTACATGAGAGCCTGCTTCGTTGGCTGGGGCGACGCCATCCTAAACCTGCTCCTTTGCAGAGGGACATCTCTTCCTTCCTCCCCTCTTGTGAGCCGCTTCACATTCCAGGCCTGAGGGAATCCCTCTCCAACCCCCAACGCAGGGATGCCTGGCTGCTATCGAACAGGCTGTGAGAAGTATCCGGGGGAAGATGAACAGCCCGGACTCAGTTATCAATCAGGGCTAAATTTCCATTAGCCACATAGAGAGATCCTTCCCCTCCCCTCCCTGCCCAGAAGCCATCTTGGCCTTGTGGGTTTTGAACTGCTGCATGTCTTTGCTCTTTCGGTAATCTTCTGGATGTCATAAATAACTCTTTCTGTCCCACATAGTGAATTTAGCCGCGTGGGGTTATTTTTACAGCATCGCTGATAGGAAAGGGGGCAGCAGGAGGGGGGATTTCTTCCCAACAAGATAACCACTGTTTGCAAACTCTGGGGGGGGGGGGGGGGGACAGCTCTGCGATCACTTTCCTACCAGCGCCATCTACTGGCCATGAAGGTTAGTGAAGAGGCTTTCCGAAACCTTTCCCCTGCCCACCAGGCCAAACTGGAAGCACCCAACTATGCAAAGAGGGTTTTCTCCTCGCACTAGATTTGGAGATTCATAGAGAGAAATGGAAGAAGAAGAAGAAGAAGAAGAAGAAGAAGAAGAAGAAGAAGAAGAAGAAGAAGAAGAAGAAGAAGAAGAAGAAGAAGAAGAAGAAGAAGAAGAGGAGGAGGAGGAGGAGGAGGAGGAGGAGGAGGAGGAGGAGGAGGAGGAGGAGGAGGAGGTCTATACCTTTGCAGTGGTTCCCAACCTTTTTTTGACAAGGACTTTTTTGTTCAGTGCAGGGACCCCAAGGTTCAAAATAAAAATTCAGAGAATTTGAAAATAAACTTTAATCATAACTGTTAGTTAAACATTAAACTTAGAATAATATTTGAATATATATATTTTTATAATAGAGAACCTTTAATTGAAAATATTAATTTATTATGGTTTATAACTTTGTTTCGCGGACCTTAATTTTAGTTCTCGCGGAACCCTGGGGGTCCGTGGACCCCCGGTTGGGAACCAGTGCCTTTAAGGTCTCAAAGCGGCTTATAATCACATTCCATTCCCTTCCCCACATCAGACACCTTGTGAGGTAGGTGGGGCTGAAAGAGTTCGGAGAGAACTGTGACTGGCCCAAAGTTACCAGCAGGCTTCATGTATAGGAGTGGGGAAACCAACCCAGTTCACCAGATCACAGTCCACCGCTCTTAACCACTACACCATGGTAGCTTTATCTAGAGATGAGCCAGTTCCAGCACTACCCCTAACAAATTTTAGCCTTTATGGCTTATTGCTACATGATCCATTTGTAAAACAATAGTCTGTTTTTAAAAAAACATTATTTATGAAGTTGATATGTAGCACTTTTGTTTGAAGAATGTACAAGACTGTTGTGCAAAGAGTGAGGCACAAAGTGACAGTCAGTGTGTACTGGTCAGAGCGTCGGAACAGGGCCTCTGAGACCTGAGTTCCATTTCCCATTGAAGATCACTGTGTCAGCCTCTCTTAGCCTAATCTACTTCACATAATTGTTCCAATGATAAAATAAGGGGGGTCTATACACAATGCCCTGAGATCCTTAAAGGAAGGGGATTAAAAATGTAAAAGTAGCTTTAAAAATTATATATTCTAAACATAATAATCAACAATCTATATAACTGGTAGAACCATTCTTTTTGAATGGTAGAAAGATGAAGCCAGTCTGAATCCACAAAATGCAAAATGAAAAGTGATGGTTTTAGCTTCATAATATAGTCCTAGTGAGAGAGGGTTAAAGTAAGTCAGTATGGCTTGGTAGTAGGGTTGCCAGCTCCAGTTTGGGAAATACCTGGAGATTTTAAGGGTGGAGTCTGAGAATGGCGGGGTTTGGAGAGGGGAGGGATTCCAATCGCCAAAGCACCCATTTTCTCCAGGGGAACTGATTGCTGTCACCTGGAGAAAAGTTATAATAGTGGGAGATCTCTAGCCACCACCTGGAGGTTGGCAACCCTACTTGGTAGGCAGTGCCACTAAGCAAGTGACCAATATGGCCCCCTCCCACCTTCTTCTGCTTCAAGCCTCATGCAAGAGATATCATTGGTAAGAAATCTAGGTTACTTTCACCTCTGGAGCTGGGGGGAGCTCTCTTAGGTTGCTAATGTTATCCTAGGTGCTGTCGAATACGTGTCTATGAGAATTACACCACCACATTCCCAACTGCATTGTCCCGCTAGCTAAACTGGGTAGACTTTTTCTAGCCTGGTGACTGTTTTATAGATACAGCGTTAGGCTGCTGAATATTGTTCTCCTGCTGCTTTTATGTGATGGTTTGTTTTATGGCTGGCTTTAATGCTGATCCTTTTAATTGTCGTTTTCACGATGTTATTCTTGTATCGTGTTTACTTTGCATGAGCTGCCTCACAAAGGTCTCTGGAAAGGCAGCATGCCCATTGTCTCAATTAATTCAGGAAGAACTGGATGCTGCCTGTATGTGACCTTGGGAGAGAGGGAAGAGCATCCCAAAGCATTGCCGATCAGGCCACCATCACATGTAGAAGCCAGCATGGTGTAGTGGTTAAGTGGTGGTTTTGAGCAGTGGAGTCTGATCTGGAGAACCGGGTTTGATTCCCTACTCCTTCACATGAGTGGCGGGGGCTAATCTGGCGAACTGGATTTGTTTCCCCACTCCTCCACATGAAGCCAGCTGGGTGACCTTGGGCTAGTCACAGCTCTCATAGAGCTCTCTCAGCCCCACCTACCTCCCAGGGTGTCTATTGTGGGGAGGGGAAGGGAAGGTGATTGTAAGCCAGTTTGATTCTCCTTTAAGTGGTAGAAAAAGTCAGCATATAAAAAACCAATTCTTCTTCTTCTTCTTCTAGAACAGGAAGTTCACTTGTAACTTGGGGAATGGTCTTCGCCCGCCCTTCTTGACATTTTGTGGAGTGTGTCAAGATTATTGGTGCAATAAAGTATTAACATAATTCGTACCATCAAGAGAGGATTGCAGGGCCAAGACAAAAAGCCTCTCTCTTGAAACAGTGCAGATCAGCACGTCGGCACTGGAGGGCAGCCGGCAGGAACATGAAGCATCCTGGTCACAATGGGAGCAGCTGTTCCAGGCTAGGCTCTTCCTTTATGGGAAATGATCATTATTTTTTAGGCTAAAGCACCACAAAATCCAAACTACAAACCCAGCAAAAGAAGTCTTTTTTCTAATATATTTCAAACTGACCAGCTTGGAATCGCTTGATTTGATTTGGAAAATACTCCAGCATGGACCCTAGCTACTGAGGGTTTTAACATTAATTGGCTACTCCTCTTTTGGAAAATCTCAAGATAAATTCTCCTAGGAATTTTTAAAAACAGGTACCAAATGTTTACCTAGGTTAATAGTATGGGACTTGCCAGGAAGCTGGGAGTTCGGTGTCACAGGGATGGATCTTACCTAGAGTTGCCAACCTCCTGGAGATCTCCTGCTATTACAACTGATCTCCAGCCGATAGAGATCAGTTCATCTGGAGAAAATGTCCGCTTTGGCCATTGGACTCTATGGCACTGAAGTCCTTCCCCTCCCCAAACCCCGCCCTCCTCAGTCTCCACCCCAAAAACCTCCCGCTGGTGGCGAAGTGGGACTTGGCAACCCTAATTTTACCAGCTTTTCTGCTCTCATACTAGTGGCTATTTTGATTCACCACCACCACCAAAGTTATTCGGGGGATCATAAAAGAAGGGACAGAGTGGCAGTGAGGAGAGGAATTGGGTGAAAACACCTTCCCTTCCTCTTGAGGTACTGGCAAAGCTGGTAGGATGGATCCCTTTTCAGTAGGTCTTTTGTGAACCAGTTCCAGCTGGTTTGGTTATAACTAAAAATGTGACAGCTTTTAGGCAGGTAAAAATTCTATTGATCAGCCTGGCACCACCTGACAGTCAAATATATGGAAACACTAAGGCGCCAAACCTATGTAGCATTTGTTGATTTAATGGCGACATTTGTTTCAGACAACAGGAACCATGATGGGCCAAAATGGCTGAATATCAAAGCTGAAAAGAGACTCCAGCTTGTTGTTGGAAATCAGAACATCACTATTGATTTGCAAGTTAGGACAGGAGAAAATGGCCAAGTGGCATTTATTCCAACAGCTAGAGGAACTGAGCAACTTTCCACTTTGATTTTATATAAATGTATTTTTTTTAAAAAAATTAAATACCGCTGTTAAGGAATTGAAAGACTCAGCTTTAATCAAAAATTAACAACCCACCTCCTACAAATAATGAAAAGTGAACAGGGATAACAACAAACACCATTCAGCTTTTCTTAAATGAACCCTGTTTGTTTGTTTGTTTGTTTGTTTTTTAATTGTCTATTTCCAAACTGCAGTCTGTAACAGAATTCAGGTCTCTGGCAGGGCTCAAAATGGAAGCAAAGAGAAGATGGAAGTTCTAGTATATTCTATACAAAAGAGCAAGGAAGACAGTTTTTCCATACTGGGCCAATTGAAGGAAGCAGAGCCTGTAATTGGTCCTTCAGTAGCCAACCAGGATCAAGGATTCCAAGTGGCGCAGATGGTACAAGTAGGGTTGCCAGGTCCCTCTTCGCCACCAGCGGGAGGTTTTTGGGGCAGAGCCTGAAGAGGGCGGGGTTTGGGGAGTGGAGGGACTTCAATGCCATAGAGTCCAATGGCCAAAGCGGCCATTTTCTCCAGGTGAACTGATCTTTATCGCCTACAGATCACTTGTAATAGCAGGAGATCTCCAGCTACTACCTGGCGGTTGTGAATTCAAAGTGAAAGCACAAGCAAAAGTAAACCCACAATAAGGTTACTACAATACAATATTGCTGTTTAGAAAAATATATTGAGAATAAAATCTCACCAACACAACCTCAGTTGAGCAAACAGGAAGTTTACAATTGGTCTAATACAGACCCAATATAACAGCGCAAAAAGCGTTATAAATAGTAAGTATAGGCAAAGTTGCTCAATTCGCTTCAAGTCCATACATATAAATTGCAACAATCAAGCAACGGAAACAAGATGTAGTGCAGTGGAAATCCAGTATAATTCCATTTCATGTGAAACTTTTTCAAGCTCTTAGTCCTTCCGTGCAAAGTTCATTCAATATACGAAGGAATGTGCCTTCCCTGTGTGCATGGACGGCAAAGTAAGACTTGTAGCCGGTTCTGACTACTACCTGGCGGTTGGCAACCCATCCTATACTGACGCAGTGCAACTCCAGGGCATATGTGTGAGGGTCTTTTTACATTTACATTTTAGGTGTGGAAGGGTACAGGTTGAGGAGGAGATACATTCTGGTGGATTTTTGTATTGCAATTTAAGACAGGAAGGAACAGGGAGAGTTGCCACTTATTGATGCTGTCCTGAGGGATAGTTTTCAGGCTTTAATTGTCCAATACATTGTTGTGTTGTTTTTGATCAGGGGGAATGGGCAGATTAAGCCATTCAGTCACATAGGCATAGAAATTAAATGTCTACGAGATGTACTGTTTTTAAAATTGCATTAGGCCTCTTTTATCTCTCAATTTACTTACTTACATTGTCAGCCCTTTGGAAACAGAAACGCTTGCATTTGGAAAAATTGCTGCAAGCCAACCTAAATCCACTAAACTGAGTAGGATATATATTTAACAGTCAGGTCTCTGCTCCTTCCAGGATATCCAGTACCTTAAGTGTCTTGTTCTGCAGCAAACGTAAAATGGAATTCTTCAGGAGGGCATTTTTATAAAGGGACTGGTCTGAAGTTTATGCCATTGGTTATTGTATTCATTGCCTTGTTCTTACTGCCTTGTTTTCTAACTTCCATAATTCACTCTTATTGTACATCTTATACTGTTTCCATTGTTTTTTTTTATTTTGTAATGAGCCTAAGTCTAGGTAGGGTTGCCAGGTCCCTCTTTGCCACCGGAGGGAGGTTTTTGAGGTGAAGCCTGAGGAGGTTGGGGTTTGGGGAGAAGAGGGACTTCAATGCCATAGAGTCCAGTTGCCAAAGCGGCCGTTTTTCTCCAGGTGAACTGATCTCTATCGGCTGGAGATCAGTTGTAATAGCAGGAGATCTCCAGCTAGTACCTGGAGGTTGGCAACCGTAGACATCAGACAGTAACATCACCAAAGTTGCACCTCCCCCTCCCCCAAAAGTCTCCCTATCCTATA
Organism: Euleptes europaea; assembly: GCF_029931775.1. Lineage (NCBI taxonomy): Eukaryota > Metazoa > Chordata > Lepidosauria > Squamata > Sphaerodactylidae > Euleptes > Euleptes europaea. Next base: position 18,697,149 of record NC_079324.1, on the reverse strand, counting down.
TCTAATGCTGAACCTGCCCCCCCCCCCCACACACATACATAATGCAGATAGAGAATCCCAGAGAATGTGAACAAGTTCAGATAGGGGGTATTCGTCTGCAGACTTGGGGGACTCCACAGGTTTGTAAAAACAGTGAAAAGCAAAATAATAATAATAGTTAAAATAAAAATGAGGGGAGTTAAATCCCCCCCCCCCAAAGAGAGAAAGATTGTGTGTATCCCATGGGCCAAAAGTGGGTGGAGGAGTTTTTATACCTCGATTTTCTCTACCTGACCTGGATGGCCCAGGCTAGCCTGATCTCATCAGATCTCAGAAGCTAAGCAGGGTCAGCCCTGGTTAGTATTTGGATTGGAGACCACCAAGGAATACCAGGGTTGCTGTGCAGAGGAAGGCACTGGCAAACCACCTCTGTTAGTCTCTTGCCATGAAAACCCCCCAAAAAGGGGTCGCCATAAGTCGGCTGCGACTTGACGGCACTTTACACACACACAAGGAGTCTCAAACTGGCTTACAATTGCCTTCCCTTCTCTTCCCCCACAACAGACACTTTGTGAGGTAGGTGGGGTTGACAGAATTCAGAGAGAACTGTGACTGGCCCGAGGTCACCTAGCAGGCTCCATGTGGAGGAGTGGGGAAACCCACCCGGTTCTCCAGATTAGAGTCCGCCGCTCTTAACCACTACGCCACGCTTGCTCTCCAGAAGGTAAGGAGTGGGAAACCATCGTGTGACTCAGCAGGGCAGGCAGACGGGAGGCAGAGAAATAGCCACCACTGTCCCCCTACCACTGGCAATGCAGGTGTCGGCCGGCCGTATGAGCCAGGAAGCACTGCCCAAGCAAGCCATTTGGGGAGGGGCTGTGGCTCAGTGGTAGAGCATCTGCTTGGCAGGCAGAAGGCCCCAGGTTCAATCCCCAGCATCTCCGATTAAAAGGACCGGGCAAGTAGGTGATGTGAAAGACCCCTGCCTGAGACCCTGGAGAGCTGCTGCCAGTCTGAGTAGACAATACTGACTTGGATGGAACCAAGGGTCTGATTCAGTAGAAGGCAGCTTCGTGTGTTCATGGAAGGATGGGACTCCTTCCCCGGTAAGTCACACAGGACCCCTGCTTGTATAATAATAACAATAATAATAATAATAATAATAATAATAATAATAATAATAATAATAATAATAATAATAATAATGTGAAGTTGGTGTACTCCCTTGGCATATAGGTGTTCCTGAGGCATAATCATCTGTGGTCTGAAACACAGAGAGCAGGTGGATGACTGACATCCCCCCTTCCTTACTAAATGGTGCCCCTGGATCATTCCTCCCTGCAAAAAAAAAAAAAAAAAACCCAACAAAACCATAAGGACTTCTTCCCTGCCCTTGCCTGCTCCTCTGCTTCTGAAGGAGGCCTCTGACTTGTATTTATTATTTACTGAGGGTCATAAGCGGCCAGTCCAAGGTGCAACAGCAGGTTAATAAGATGGAAACATTCCCCAGAGAGGCTGAAATTGCTGCATATTTCAATGCAGTTGGGGGGTGAGGGGGGGTTCAGGTCGATGGCACGGAGAGGCTACTCAGCTCTTGGTCTCAGCAAAGGAGGTTCAGGGACTCGATTCAAATTAAGCCCTGGCAGAAGAAGTTGCCCGACTCAGTGAGACAGACGCAAACTCTTGTTGGACCAGGGAGACTTGGGTTCACATCCCCAGTTAAGGCAAGTTAGATGATGATGCCGGGAGAATCCCATGTATATTTTATTTGCACGGCCAACTAGTTGTGTCCAAAGCAGGAAGAGAGGGGTCTATTTTTCCTTATTAAAACAGAGGATGTTGGTGAGGGGAGCTGATCTCTGTCCCCTCCCTCTCTTTGCTTTTCTGTGTTTGGCCACTCTAAGGAGTGTTCTCCTAGCCCAACTCCAGTACAGGAAATAAACTGGGCTAGAAGAAACATAGTAACAGCACCAGAAAGCAGCAAGATAAGGCAGGGCAGGAGGGAAGAATAAGCTCCCCTGATCTGCACGCTCCATTTCTGTTAAAATAGACCTCCTGCCCAACCCTCCTTCCCTCCCTTCCAACATTTATACCCTGCTTTTCCTTTGAAGCTAATAACCCATTCCTGAGCCAAAAGTCCTCAGGAGGCCAGGAAAGGGCTGCACCGGCATTCGGGCCCCCTGCACCGGTGCCTGTGCCAATTCCACACACCGTCCTCCGGGGGGTGTTCCCGGGATGTTCCTGTGCAGGGCCAGAGGAGGGGCCACCTTTAGGAGGCCTCCTAACCCCTATCGGCCCAGGAACGCCCCTTTCCCTTACATGGAGATACGCCACCTTTTGAGGACCTTTCCCTTACATGGAGATACGCCCCTTTCCCTTACATCAGGGGTGGGGAATCTTTTTTCTGCCAAGTGCCATTTGGATATTTATAACATCATTTGCGGGCCATACAAAATATCAACTTAAAAATTAGCCTGCTATATTTGGTCAAACATTTAGCCAGGAGGCACGACCGGAGACAGCTCCAAGTGTCTGCCACATAGAGTTACTCACTTTTGAGCTCTGTTGTCCCCGGCTGGACCCAAGAGATTCAGGCAGGGCAGCATCCTTCTGAGCTAGAGATCTGCCAGGACCCATGAAGGGCCAGACCAAATGATTTCGCGGGCCTTATACGGCCCCCGGGCCTGACGTTCCCCACCCCTGCCTTACATGGAGATACGCCACCTTTTGAGGTGACGTATCCCCATGCAACCCAATGGAGCGATTGCATGGGTTTTCCATGTAAAAAGAAGGTTTGGGCCTTGGGGGGGACTTCCTTTGGGAGCCAGCGCAGCTGTGCTGCCTCCAGTCCCCTCAGGAACGGGCTGCCTGGCAGCTTACTATACATTCTTAATAACATCCTAGTAAAAATAAAGCCCCAATTCAGCCCCAGCCTTGGATGTATAGACACAAATATGCATCTTCCATGAAGGGAGAAACTACCAGCATAGTGGAGTCATTCATGTGCTGAGCTAGAACTTAAGTTCTAGAATCTCCACTCATCCATGAAGCTCATTGGGTGACTTTCAACCTAACCTCCTTCACAGGGTGGTTGTGAAGATAAAATGTAGGAAGGGAAAACCAAGTATGCAACCCCTGAGCCCCTTAGGAGAAGGGAAGGATGAACATTGGATAGATGGACTGGGATAAAAATATAATGAGCAACAGGACAGTGAAAAATTCAAACAGTGGGGCAGACGGAAGATAAAAATAGAGTCTTAAAGGGTTTGTTTGCAGTAGGGCTGTTGATTCAGTTCGGGCCGAACCGAAAAACAGCCGAATTTCCCCCGATTCGGCTGTTTTTCGGTTCGGATGAACCGAACTCAAAAAAGGCGGGAAACGGGGGAGCCGAATTTGCTGACTTCGGGGGTTCAGCAAATATATTCGGCAGATTCATGGGGGGGGGGGCGCGCCTTCACAGGGCTTCCATGAAGGCGCAGGGAGGGGGCCCTTTAAACAGGTCTGTGCCTCCCAGCTGGGAGGTGCAGATTTGTTTAAAGGGCCCCTCGCGCAGAGAGCGCAGAGGCGCTTGACAACCCCCCGCCAACCTTCCCGGGAGTCCCGGCAAGGCTGGGTGGTCTTTAAACCCCTCTGCGCTGCCTGCGCAGAGAGTGCAGAGGGGCTTGACAGCCCCCCACCAGCCTTCCCGGGAGTCCTGGCAAGGCGGGGGGGGGGGTCTTTAGACCCCTCTGCGCTCTCTGCGCAGAGAGCGCAGAGGGGTTTGACAACCCCCCGCCAGCCTTCCCGGGAGTCCCGGCAAGGCTGGGGGCGTCTTTAAATGCCTCTGCGCTGCTTGCACAGAGAGTGCAGAGGGGCTTGACAGCCCCCCGCCAGCCTTCCCGGGAGTCCCAGCAAGGTTGGCGGGGGGTCTTTAAACCCCTCTGCGCTGCCTGCACAGACAGCGCAGAGGGGCTTGTTGGGGGCCCTTTAAACAGATCTGCTCCACCCAACTGGGAGGTGCAGATTTGTTTAAAGGGCCCCCCACGCGCCTTCAGGGAATCCCCCTGAAGTAGTGCGGGGGGGGGGGAATTTTCCCCCGAACTCCGGATCCCCCCCAAATTTCGGGGATCGGAAGCGGGGGAGTTCAGACTTCGGCACGGCCCGAATTTTGCCGAATCTGAATTCTACCAAAAAAATTTTTTTAACAGACCTAGTTTGCAGTATTTGTCTAATAGTTGTTCGCACTCCCCAGGGAACTATAGGAACTGTAGTTCTGCGAAGAGAGTGATGAATGGCTAACTAAATTGTCAGCACCTTTAGCAAAATACAGTTTGAACTTTAAAGCCTGCCATTATAGCCTTCAGGGAATCTTGCTAGGGCTCTTGTGGGAGGGGCTGATTTTAAGGTAGGTAAAAGGTAAAGGTCCCCTGTGCAAGCACCAGGTCATTCCTGACCCATGGGGTGACATCACATCCCGACGTTTACTAGGCAGACTTTGTTTGCAGGGTGGTTTGCCAGTGCCTTCCCCAATCAGCTTCCCTTTACCCCCAGCAAGCTGGGTACTCATTTTACCGACCTCAGAAGGATGAAAGGCTGAGTCAACCTTCAGCCGGCTACCTGAAACCAACTTTTAAGGTAGAGGTACCAAATTTGCGGCACAGCTGCTGGTGGCTCTCTTTAGAAGAAGCTCAAAGTTTGGCAAACAGTGGGTCAGGGGGTCCAATTTTACGGGCCTCCAAATGGAGGAAAAATGGGGCCCATAACATTGGGCCCCCTGACCCAATCTTATCAAACATGGGGGTCCTTGTAAGGAGAGTGACCAGCAGCTATGCTGCAAATTTGGTGTCTCTACCTTAAAAAACAGCATGCCCACTCCCAACCCTGGAAAGATTCCTCATAGACTATAATGGAGAAGAAGGGAGGGGGATTTAAGCTTTAAAGCGCTTGCTGCAAATGTGCTGAAGTGGTTTTTCTTCCTTTTAAAAGGAGCTGTAGCCGGTGATCCCAAAACAAACCCGGAAAAAGTCTAATTGTTTTGACATTTTTGGGATCGGGATTTGCTGGCTACTGTTTAAAGGCAAAAAAAATTCCAGCAAAAAAAAAGCCGAAAAATACCAGATTTTTTTCAGTTCGCTTTTACCGAATGCAACACCTATCTGGCATCAGAGGACTTCCATACAGATACGAATAACCTTAGATTTACGGAACATTTTCTAGGTTCCGCCACTTTATAGAAGAGACACCAGACTCATCCTTCTCATGTCCTACTCCGACCTCAACTGCAGGCTGTAGAATTTTGTCTTTTAAGGGTGAGCAGTGATCAGAGTGCTTCATGTAAGGCAGCTTGGCATACTTATGCGTTCCCAACGCAACCCTGTGTGGAAGGTTAGCAACTTGGCCACAGTCTGTAAGGATCTGAACCCAGATCTCCATTTACCCGGTTTAGATGACCCGTTCACTCACCATGCACAAAGACAAAGCGGGCATGAGCATGCTGGCCATGCTTTCACATGCTTACCAACTGGTCTGCATGGGGCAGGCATGAGGAGAAACTGTGACCAGCTTTTGAAGCATTTCTGATCACGGAGAGGGTGCTCATGTGGGTGTTTCCCCTGCAGTTTCATCCTGTGCAGGCTACTCCATGGCTGCGTGGAGACGGAGGCCCAGGCCAGTAGCCTCTGGCCCACTCTACCTCCCTACATGGTGACCGAACATGCATGCTGACAGATGGCCATCTAGCCTCTGATTAAAAACCTCCAGGGAAAGAGCGCTCACCACCTCCTGAGGAAGCCTGTTCCACTGAGGAACCGCTCTGTTAGAAAATTCTTTCTAATGTCAAGACGGAAACTCTTTTGATTTAATTTCAACCTGTTGGTTCTCGTCCTACTTTCTGGGGCAACAGAAAACAACTTGGCACCCTCCTCTATGCGACAACCCTTCAAGTACTTGAAGATGGTTATGATTGGTGAGGAACTAATTCATGCTAAATCCAGGTTTGAAACACAAACAGATTTATCATGGCAAGCACAGGAAAAGAGGGAAATGGGATCACCCCGAGGGAGGGCTCAGCTTCGGCTCTTCCCAGAGCCCTCGTTTTGTATATTCCACCATTAGCAGCACCAAACTGGTGAAGCCCCAAATTGTCAAAGGAAATGGAAGAAAACCGAGATGAGTGGCTTGCACAAAGAAGCCCTCTACACAGATGTTTTATTAACACCGCTGCACAGCAGGAGGCATATTTCAACTTGCCTTTCGCCGGTGATGAAAGCAGCATGGCCTCCAGCATGCCCATGGAGGCTCTTGCTTTGACTCGGTGCACATAACAAATGTCGGGAAGAGAGGGAAGGAGGTTCACCACAGAGGGAGGACCAAGCCAAAGTCCTCCAGCCAAGCGCCCCACCTGGTTTGCCACTGTGTGAACAGACTGCTGGACTTGATGGACCTTGGTCTGATCCAGCGTGGCCTTTCTTATGTTTGAAAGCATTAGAGCTTTGTGGCTTGGACAGGGAGAACATATTTCTAGCCTATGCTTTAGAAACAAACAACCCCCATAATTGGAAAAAATGGACAGGAAATTATAGGTACCAGAATATCTGCAAGGCACTATGGGATACTAGCAACAGTTTCAACCACATGCCTAACTAAGCTTAGAGTATTATCAAAAAAGAAGAAGAAGAAGAAAAGCAGGAAACATTGCTCTCATTCTGATTTGACTTTGGACATCATCCCATGGTAGGGCATAATGCCAAGCAGTCCACCTTCCAAAACAGCCATTTTCTCCAGGAGAAGTGGAATAAATGTTTCAAATAAATAAAATAATAAATAAACAAGCCATCAATGTAGTCTGGAGATCAGCTGTAATTCCGGGAGATCTCCAGCTTCCACCTGGAGGTTGGCAACTCCACGGGTCTCCAGCTCCCCCATGGCAGTCTGAACAGTAGCATCTCTACATAGGGAAGGTGCCACCTTGTCATTGCAATAACTTTATAAAGCACAGCTGTGGACAGGTGAGGGTAGATACAGCAAAATTCTCAAGTCTCCACTGTCCTGTGTCCATCCCATTAAATATGAATTATTTGGAGCTGTGAGAGGCGGTGAACCTGGCTGCAAAGGGAACATCTCTGCTCACTCGGAGGCCCGAAGAAGCTAGACATCCCTGTGCTGGGAAGGTCTCCTTTAAACTCCCTGTATTTGCGGGCAGGAGGTTAATTAGGAAGCCAGGTAATAAGAAGTCATTAAATCTGCCAGCACAATGCTGTTAGCATAACAAGGCCAAGCTGAGAAGGTTAAAACATGGGCTCTTGTTTGCCCCGGGGCCTTCAATTAACCTCTCCGTGTTTTCAGGACGCATGAAACCCCTGAGATGGCTTTCCCGGTCTTTCTCGGAGGCTGCTAATTAGCAGGACATGGAAGGCTTGGCAAACAAGGCCACTGAGTTAAACACCATTTGTGATGCCAGCTCTAGGGTAAAAGTCCTCCCCCATCTCTACTTTCTTCCTTTCCTCCTTGAAATCTTTCCTCAAAACCAACTACTCCTGCAGTGTCTTTCTGGGAAGGGTGATGATGGTCTTCACTTAGGGTAGCCCACCACCAGGTAGTAGCTGGAGATCTCCTGCTATTACAACTGATCTCCAGCCGATAGAGATCAGTTCACCTGGAGAAAAATGGCCACTTTGGCAATTGGACTCTATGGTGTTGAAGTCCCTCCCCTCCCCAAACCCTGCCCTCCTCAGGCTCTTCCCCCCAAAATCTCCCGCCGGTTGTGAAGAGGGACTTCGCAACCCTATCTTCACTGCTACTTGCCAGGCCAATAGATGAATTCCAGACGGGAAGTCGACCTGGGAATTCAGGAAGACTTAGGCCATTTATGCAGGGGGGTTTTACCTGGGATTTGCCACTCTCTAGATGCATGTTTTCCCCACCCAAATTCTCAAAACTCTGCATGGGGGCTTATTGTTGAGTTTTGAGAACTGGATGGGGGAAATGTGCATCTAGAGAGTAGCAAATCCAAGGCAAAACCTTCTGTGCATAAATGGCCTTAGTGCCTTGGGCAGCTTGCATTGTCCCACGTAGGAAGAAGAGGTGCCCTGGGAGTCGGAGAAGGGGTATGGGTCTTTTATGCATGGCTGTTACTCGCTGTCACCCCTCCGACGACTTCGGGTCTTTGTTCGGATTATGCATGCCGTTTCCGACCATCAGAGGTCCCTCACTCTCCCCCTGCATTTCCCTGCACTTTCCCGTGTGTTTTTAAATTTGAAACGCGAGCAAAATGGGGGGAAATGCAAGGGGAGAGCAAGGCGAACTCTGACGGTCGGAAACGGCATGCATAATCCAAACAAAGACCCGAAGTTGTTCGAGGGGGTTTGTGGAGGGGAGGGACTTTAATGCCCTAGAGTCCAATTGCCAAAGCGGTAGGGTTGCCAAAGCGGTAGGGTTGCCAACTGCCAGGTAGTAGCAGGAGCTCTCCTGCTAATTCAACTGATCTCCAGCCGATAGAGATCAGATCACCTGGAGAAAAATGGCCGCTTTGGCAATTGAACTCTATGGCATTGAAGTCCCTCCCCTCCCCAAACCCTGCCCTCTTCAGGCTCCACCCCCAAAATCTTCTGCCGGTTGCGAAGAGGGACCTGGCAACCCTACAAAGCGGCCATTTTCTCCAGGTGAACTGATCTCTATCGGCTGGAGATCAGTTGTAATAGCAGGAGATCTCCAGCTAGTACCTGGAGGTTGGCAACCCTACCAACTCGAGGGATGACAGCGAGTGAAACAGCCATGCATAAAAGACCATACAGTATCCCTTATAATTGGCAGGAAGTGTGATGCCTCCAGAATAACCACAGCAGAGACATACTAGAAGCTGCCTTTGAGCGTTTGACTGGACGACAGCACAAGATTTTATGCAGCAGGAGACGGTGGGCATGTCTTAGCCTTACCAGGTGCCCACCATGGTGTTTTACCAGAAAACAGGGTAGGGATGCCAGCCTCCAGGCCGGACCTGGGGATCCCCCAGAATAACAGCTCATCTCCAGACTACAGAGATCAGTTCCCCTGGAGAAAATGGATGTTTTGGATGGTGGACTCTATCCCCTTGTAACCCACTGAGGTCCCTCTCCTCCCCAGGCTCCACCCCCAAATCTCCAGGAGTTTTCCAACCTGGATCTGGCAACCCTACCCCCCTGCTATTCCCCGACGGTGGCCGGGGGGACCTGATAACCCCAAAACAGGGGCTCCCCCCACTAAACTGTGCCAGAGGAGCATGGATGGAGTACATGGCATCGGTCAAGAGAAAAGACGAATCTTTCCAAGGGTGTTTCACAATTCACACCTGTGTGTGGAATGGCCTATAGTCTCAGTTCATCCCCTCTATGTTCCTTGCAAAGCTTTTCTAAACAGAAAATGCCTAGCGCGGGCCACTCTTCAGGGTAAACGTGATGACCCTGGAAGAAGTCCCACAGGAAACTAACCCCCCCCCCAAAAAAAAACCATCCTGCCCCTTCAAAAACAATTGTTGCTCATATTTCTCCTGTTATGGAGCCATTTCTGACAGGATGTCCAGTCGGATCTTGAGTCTGGCTCCACCACAATCCAGATTTGTAGACAAGGCTTCCTCAATAGCCCTCATGAGGGATGTAACGGTCCCCCAGTCACATGCTCTACTTGTGACTTGCCAGCTACTATTGGGCACGCTTAAATCCACACAGAGCCCACTGTCCTCGGAGAAGAAGAGCTCCATTCAGCAGTCTCACATAAAGCCAGTCACCTCTAAACTGCATGACCAACATTTACCCGCAAATCATGCTTCATTTACAGAGAAGAACTATTTTTTTTTTGAGCCTTTGTATTCTCTCTGTTACAATAAATAATAAAAAAAAGATCGTCTCGGGGCCTCCCAAGCAAGCTCTTATCATTTGACTTATGGTAGGCTGAGGTATTGGCTTCTTCCCAGTAAACTTTGACACCACCACCACCCCCGCCTCCCCCAAAGCAAAACCACTGAGAGTCACCACAGACTGCCTAACCCGGACAAAGATTCCCTCTGAACCACTCCTCGCACCAACCAGACTAAGCTCAAACATCATAGGAAAACATAACACATGATTTCATGGCTCCACGAACCCCTCAGGATGACCAGGGCATTCAAAGTTTAGTCCTCTAAGTCCTGCCCGCCCCTTGCTTGAAAGCTTACTGCACAAAATGTATGAACCTCACATAGAGCTGGCTCAAGGTTTTTCAGAGAATGCTTCCTCCCAAGCAACCTCCCTTCCTGGTAGGGCTGTCAACTGCCCGGAGTTCTCCTGGAATTACAACGGATCTCCAGATTACAGAGATCTGTTCTCCAGGAGGAAATGGTAGCTTTGGAGAGTGGAGTCTATGGCATCACATCCCCACTTTGCTCACTGACCTTCCCAAATTCTGTCCTCCCCAGGTACCATCCATACATTAGAATTTAGTATCTAAGGTCAAGAACAAACATACATAAGGGCCAAAATTAATACTAAGTGCAAATGATCTTATGCAATTATATATGATGAGTTTATTACAGACAAAAATCAACAACTTGTATACAGCCCTACTATAGCCTCTATATTTCTATTATAAATATGAACATAAAACACAATTAGCTACAAAATACAACCTGACAATTAGACCAAAACTGAGACCATAAGCATTTCAGCCATGCAACCTTCTTCAGTGGTCTAAATCCATTAAAATCCAAAATGCAATACTATTTTTTAAAAATAATAAACTTTATTACATACATACATAAAATTGGGGGAAATAAAAAGAAACAAAAATATCAATCAAATTTACATACAGTTACAGATAAAAGTAATAATAATAATAAAGGATAACAAACTCAGCTACGCATATTAAAGCCAGCAAAAACATTACTCATCTTCCTCTCCACGTTCCAGATTTTTGAAAGTTTTTTCCATTCTGGAGATTATTGGGATCCAGACAGCATCTAGATCTTCCATATCTTTATCATTTTTATAAAAAGTCAGCTTAATTAATATGTACGTTTAACTTTCTCTATCCAATTTTTTATATCCGGGAATTTGTTTCCTTTCCAATATCTTGCAAAGTTAATTCTAGCTGTTGTTAACATATGAAGGAATATGTCTTGTAGATCTTTTTGTATATCTGGTACATAATGCAGTAAAATGGTCTCAGGATTTTCTGGGATATTTATTTTGAGACTGTTAGCTATAATTTTGATCACTTTCTTCCAGTATGCCTTAGCTCTTCTTCAACCCCACCACATGTGTAGGAAATCGGCTTCAGCACAGAATGCAATATTATTATACAAATATACAAATATATATCAGTATAACAATCTTTATGACTGAATAAAAGTGGTGCTTATAAAATATGAAGTTTACTTATATGAACACCATCCAGGTTTCCCTTTTCAATTTTAGGCTTCAATAAATCTGAAAAATTATTTTCTTTTATAAAACCCTCTTGAATGGGGAGATGCTGGATATCTTGCCTACTGTGGTTTTCTATATAAAGATATTGTGGTTTGTATTTGAGAAATATATACTGATTCATTTATTCAGACTTGATGACATCTTTATGATCGGGATACCCTGATCAGTGCACCATAGTTCTAGAGTTTTTAGGGTTTTAATTCTGGAGTTTTAAATGTTAAGTTTTTTCCCCCTTTTGTTGTTGGCACCATCTGTACATTGCCAGGAATCTCCCATGCCAAAGGTGGCAACCCCATGTCCTGACTGTTAACTGAGAAATTCTGTACGTCTTGTGGTGTTATGCCCAAGCACACATCAGCACAAAAATTCATCATAAACTTTTCACTTTAGCAAATGTGGCATCAACAAGCATAATAAATACTGAATGAAGAGTAGCGGACTAACAGCCCTGTGATTAATAACTCTTCAGGAAAGGAGAAGATGGGCCATATTAGTAAAAACATCTCTGTCCCCCTTTTTGCAAATAAGGCCTTCAGTTTCAAACATGTGATAAGTACATGTTTATACACAGTCAGCTCTTCTGAGAATGTTTCATCTTATGATGAGCCAACGTGCTTGTGCTATGATCATTTGATAACCTGGACATGTGAAAAGCCAGAGTAACCGCAAGCCTTTTATCCAGGGCCGGATCTAGGGGGGCGAGGGGGCAGGTGCCCCAGGCGGCGGGCAGAGAGGGGGCGGCGGCAGGAGGAGATGGCTCATTCTATAGCGCACGCACCCCTTCGCCCGATTAAGCTGCTGCTAGGAGGTGGGGGAGCCAGCAGAGATGGCTTGTCATGCAGCATGCACACACCCTTCCCCCAACTAAGTTGACTGTAGATACGTTCATTGTAGGTTGGCTGTCAGCTATAGTGTGATGTGCATTCCATTATACAGGCAGTGTGGTGTAGTGGCTAAAGAGACTATGATTGGGGAGATACAGGTTCAAATCAACACTCTACAATGAAAGCTTACTAGGTGCCCCGCCCCCAGCCTCACATGGTTGTTGTTATGAGGTAAAATAGAGAAGGGGAGAATAATATGGCAATCTGCTTTGGGTTCCCATTAGGGAAGAAAGCAGGGAATAAAGTCTAGATCACGTTGTGCCTGTGGGTGCCGTGGTGCCCACCGACACCTTTTCTGGTGCCTGTTAAGTGTTTTTAAGTAGTGGGTGGGGCAAGGTAGGCTTTTTCCCAGGTGGGGATTTTGCTGTTGTTAATAATTCGGCAATCAGCGGTCAGGATTTTGTGAGTTATTTTGCAAATAATGTAGATCCTGAGAGTGAACTGAAGGTCCTTTGGTGGTCTTCAGGTCCTCTTTTGGACCAATTCAGCCATGTCTCCCTGTCCGATGTTGACATGATCTTTGCTGCTGTGAAGCCTACCAGTTGCCCCTTAGACCCACGTCTAGGGTTGCCAACCTCCAGGTACTAGCTGGAGATCTTCTGCTATTACAACTAATCTCCAGCCAATAGAGAACAGTTCACCTGGAGAAAATGGCTGCTTTGGCAATTGAACTCTATGGCATTGAAGACCCTCCACCCCATAAGGAATGTCTGGAAGTTTCCAAGCCAGGCTCCTCAACGTGGTGCCCATGGGTGCTGTGATGGACAAGGGGTTAATCTGCAGCAAGCTCACAGAAACCAAAAGTGGGTGGAGTCAAAAAGCTGACACTGGGCGAAAACGCATGGTCACTTTAGCCTCCTTCATTCCCTGTTTCAACCAGGATTCAGCCAGGATCGAACGCATGCGTTTCGCCGAACGTGCGTTCGATCCTGGCTGAATCCTGGCTAAAACAGGGAATACGCTAAAGCGATCATGCGTTTTACCCCACTCTGAGGGAGAGAAAGGGAGTCGAAGCTTGGTAACCAGCCTGAGAGGAAGCTGTGAAAAGAGTCTAAGATTTGTAACCAGCCTGAGAGAAGGCTGTGATAGATTCTGAGCTGGGGAGCGAGTCTGAGAAGAAGCGTGACTGTACTCTGTGAACCTACGGGTTCTGTAAAGCCTAAGATAGTAGAACACACAACCTGTGGAGTGACAGGATTGAGAACTGGGTAAAAGAGGGCCCTTTCTCAGGTCACAAAGGGGAATCAGAGACTATTCTGGATGCAGGGAAGTGTGGAGGATTACTGCCTCTGGTGTGGGGTAGTCAGAGAGAACTGGAAGAGGGATTTTGGATATTTCCCCATACTTCTGGAAGTTCTCTGTGGAGACAGGGATTAAAAGTCCCTTCACCCCTGCTAGCTAGGCTGGGAACAGAGTCTGTGAAACTGAATCTGTAAGAGTTCTGAGGGACAGAACTAAGTTTGTAACTAAGAACTGAAGGAACTTAACTTGTGAACACATCTAAGCTAAAGACAACCCGAATAACACCTAAACTAAGCTATCTCTCTGAAGGAATCTTGCATGTGTGTGTGTGTGTGTGTGTGTTTGCGTGTGGTTTTGAGTTTTCCCTCCAATTCTGCCTTTTAATCTAAAAATCCATCTTGTGAATACTGTTCAATAAACTTCCCTGTTCTGTTTGTTAAAGTTAAGAAGACTCTTGTGTCAAATTTCGCTCTGAGGTAAATACTGGTGTGGGACTAGAAGAGGAGAAAAATAATCTCCCCACAAATGCACTCAGGCTAACACTTTCCCTCAGCACACACAGTCAGGCTGAGAGAGTGGGGTATTAAAGAGGGTGAAAGGGGGGGGTGCGTCATAGGTGCCCATAAGGAATGCCTGGAAGTTTCCAAGCCAGGTTCCTCTCCATGGTGTCTATGGGTGCCATGGTGCCCAGCAGTACTTGCCTTGGCACCCACAAATCTTTTCAGAAAGTGGGTGGGGCCATTGTAAGGCATGGCATGTTATCGGCTTAGGCTGTCCTCATTCAAATGAAAGAGTTTTCTACTGGATGATCAGGAGGACTAATAAGCACCTGAGCTTTCCTTAGTCAGTCTGTAGTTTCATTTCCCCATCAGGCTTTCCTTCTTCCCTTCTTTGTTTTGATTATGCATGCCATTTCAGACTGTCAGAGATCACCTTGCTCTCCTGCATTTCCCCGCGTTTTGCCTGTGTTTTCAAATTTGAGATAAAACAGGTTCCTGAAACTTCGCGCAAAACGTGGGGAAATGCAAGGTGAGAGTGAGGCGACCTCTGATGGTCAGAAACGGCATGTATAACCAAAACAAAGACCCGATGTCGTCGGAGGGGTGATGGTGAGTGAAATAGCCATGCATAAAAGACCTATATATACCAGGATACTCCTGGGTGAAAACTCTCAAATGAGCAGGCAGTTGTATAATTAAAATACGGTTTTATTAAAGCATAATAATAGTAAAACAAGAAATTTATTTCAACCAATGAACATACACACACAAGACATACAAGAGCTAACCAAGAGAAAAGGGAGGAAGTTAGATAGGGTTTCAGGGATGGGTGATAGTTACCAGTCTTGAAGGGACATCCAGGGAAAGCACCGTTGAAGCAGAAAATGACCAGCATTTCCAGGAGCAAAGGAAAGAGCCCACACACAAGAGGGGGTGTATCCATGGATCCAACTCACACACACACTATGAATGGCCAAAGGACCAATATTTATACCCCAAAATGGGTCCTGAGGCAGTATGAGGTAAGCTGGAAGGAAAGTCAGAGATAAAAAATTGATTGCTTTTCTGGAGTTCAAACAATAAAGTAGGAGATGCTTGATGAGTCATCAGGATCCAAGAGAATGACTGGACTATTCTCTTGAATACTGATTGGTTTCTGGGATTGGTGCAGATAGGGTAAGTAATGGTCTGCTCAAAGTGCTGACTAAATTACCTTATAGGGTGACACAATGGGGATTATTGTCCAGCCATTGTCCAGCTTGGCACACCTGAGGGGTAGAGTTGCCCCATCCAGGTTGGGGAACTACTTGAGATTTGGGGGAGGAGCTTGGGGAGGACAGGGACCTCAGCAGGGTATAATTCCATAGAGTCTCCCCCACCCCCAAAGCATCCATTTTCTCCAGAGGAACTGATCGCTGTAGTCTGGAGATGAGCTGTAATTCCGGGGGATCCCCAGGTCCCACCTGGAGGCTGGCATCCCAAAGTGCTGGCATGAAACGTTCTACCCTTAAGCACTGCTGCTGAAAAATGTGGTAAAACACAACAGATGGTATGACAGTATTTTGTAAATGAGGACTTGATGGGATACTCAGATAAGCCATTGCAATTCTCACTGAAATATTTGGCTTAAGCTATTAAAAGAACAAATAGAGAGATAAGTGAAAGAAGATATTTGGGAAGCCTGGAGTCACAGTGAATGCCTTGATTGTCGCTTGGCTGATTTTGGCTTTAAGAGGCTATCATGGGTTTGCAATTTCATTGTGGTGTCAACACTAAACCCCAGAGCAGATGCATAAAATGCTACAATTTGCCTTAAGCAACACAAGTATAAGAATGTTCTCTATGAAGACACTGGTATCATTCTGAATTTGACAGTTGGGGAAAGCATGATGGGTAATTTTTGAGAGGGTGGTTGGCTGAAGATCAGAGTAGGGGCAGGATGAAATCACACAAAGGGGGAATTGGTATCTTTCAGATCAGAGTGGGCTGGTGCCTCAAGGGTTATGAGATGCAGCATGGGCCAACCCATCCACTAAGCATACCTGGCAATTGCCCAGGGTGCCAAGCTGTGTTCGAGATGGAGGGGCAAGTCAGTCTTTCTGCAATATCAGTCGGGATTGGCCTTGGTCTGAGGCAGCCCTGGGCACTGCTGCTTGCATGATGCTGCAGCCCAGGCAGCAGGTGGGCAGGGCCTTCCCCTGTCGGCAGACAGGGCAAGTGGCATCCCTGGCATCCCTGTGCCATGTCCTTCTACCCAGCTGGTGGGCAGCTGGGGCCTTCTTCTGTCTCTGGTTCTGGGAGTGGTGGCACTGGCAGCGATTTGCATGGCAACCAGTAGCCCCAGCAACCACAGCAACCATTCACACTGGTTCCTCTGTTGCTTGATGGCAGCATGACATAGTGGCAAGCTACAACCCCATTCTAGTGAAGGCAGCCTGAGTGGGGGTAGCTTCTCCGGTAGGGTTGCCAGCTCTGGGTTGGGAAATACCTGGAGATTTTGGGGGGTGAAGACTGAGGAGGGCGGGGTTTGGGGACGGACCTCAATGGGGTTTACTGCCATTGAGTCCACCTTCCAAAGCAGCCTTTTTCTCCAGGTGAACTGATCTCCTTCGGCTGGATACCACAGTTGGCCAGGCTCTAAGTAGGAACAGAAAAGAGACCTGCTTGAGTGGTGAGTGTTTTGTTTCTTTGTTGCTTCCCTAACTGCTGGGGAGCATTAGCTGAGGTTACGGTGCAGGAGGTCACTGTTTGAGGGTGTGTGAGTGTGTCTAGCCTGCTGTAGAGTGGTGCCTGTTTGAGTAAGTGTTGTTTCTGCTTATCTCTTTTGCTTGAGTGTACCCAATTGAGGAAGGTGATTGCCCCTGGTTGCAGAAGCTGATTGTTGCTGATTAGGGAGGGTCTGCTTTGCCTGGGGCTGACTGCTGGCCCCACCTTTTGCTGGGTGAGCCTTTAATTGTGTTGGGCTCCTCCTCACCAGAGGCGCGAGCCTTTGGCGCGTGCCGAAGGGCTCTTGCCCTGTGGCTCTTGGCCTGGGGACCCTTTATGGTGGGGAAAGAATCCTGCTATTAGGGCAGAGTAGATCTCTGTGCCCTGCAGGAGTTCTGAGCAAGTTAAGCATCGGTGCGAGTTTAGCAGCAGGGCAAGGAAGCCCGGGCAGTAGATCCTTATTCAGTACAAGAGGTGCACGGGGCATAGAGGGTAGGGCACTTATTTTCATCTCCAGGGTAAAAACACCAAATAAAAAATAAAATACCAGTTATGAAGATAGAAAGTGAGCAGGGGGTGGGCGGGCTATCCAATGTGTTGCATGGAGTGTCACATGTATGACTGTCTGCCTGCCCGACAGAAGTCATGGGTGTGTGCTCAGTGCAAAGAGCTCCTGGCTCTCAAGGAACAAATTTATTTTCTTGAGACCAAGGTAGCTCAACTGGAGGAGCTGAGACAGGCAGCAGGAGAGAGGTGGGTAAGGACTCCGGGATGCAATAGTTGCATCCCAGTCCCAGGGTGAAGGCTCCCTGCCAGTCACCAAGATGGATCCCTTGGTGAAGGAGGTCATGTCTCTGAGGTAAGGGGATGTGGTACCTTAGAAGGGACCCTTTTCTTGGTGGATGAACAGATATCTTCTCGTACCGAGGATATGACTCTGAGGGGAGGGGAGCTTCTTGTAGAGGGAGACTCAAGCCTTAGAAATGTAGACAGCCGGGTTTCTGGCAGGCTCATGGCCTGCATGGTGACTTGCCTGCCTGTTGTGAAGGATGTGGACATAACCTGTCATTTAGATAATTTGGTAGATAGTGCTGGGAAGGAGCCAGTGGTTGTGATGCACATTGGCACCAACGATGTGGGGAAGTGTAGTCCTGAGTTCCTGGACTTGAAGTTTAGGTTGCTAGGCAGGAAACTAAAAGACAGAACCTCCAAGGTAGCTTTTTCTGAAATGCTACCTGTTCCACACGCAGGACCAGCTAGACAGGCACAGTTGGGGAGTCTCAATGCGTGGATGAGACGGCGGTGTAGGAAGGAAGGCTTTAGATTTGTTAGGGAGTGGTCAACATTTTGGGAAGCTGGGCCTGTACAAAAGAGATGGGTTCCAGAAGAAGACGAAGAAGAAGAAGAAGACAAAGAAGAAGAAGAAGAAGAAGAAGAAGAAGAAGAAGAAGAAGAAGAAGAAGAAGAAGAAGAAGAAGAAGAAGAAGAAGAAGAAGGGTTGGTTTTTATATGCCAACTTTCTTTACCACTTAAGGAAGAATCAAACCGGCTTACAATCACTTTCCCTTCCCCTCCCCACAACAGACACCCTGTGAGGTAGGTGGGGCTGGGAGAGTGTGAATAGCCCAAGGTCACCCAGCTGGCTTCATGTGGAGGAGTCGGGAAACAAATCCGGTTCACCAGATTAGCTTCCACCGCTCATGTGGAGGAGTGGGGAATCAAACCCAGTTCTGCAGATCAGAATCCACCGCTCCAAACCACCACTCTGGCTTTCTACCAGGATGGAACCAGACTGCTGGCACGTAACTTTAAAAAGGTGGCAGAGCAGCTTTTAAACTGAACCTGGGGTGAAAGCTGACAGGAGCTAAGAAGCATCCGGTTCGGCCAGACTCATTGCAAATGGACAAAGGGAAAATTGCTTCTGATTGTCCATGTGGGGATGGGGTAGATATGAAAGGGAATGATAAAGCAGGATAGCCACTTAAGGATGCCCAAGGGCACATACCAGGCAAGTCAAAAGAGAGAGTGTGTGTGTAGATGTTTCTATGCTAATGCTAGAAGCCTCCAAGTGAAAATGGGGGAGTTAGAATGTTTGGTTTCAAGGGACAACATAGATATAGTGAGCATTACATAAACCTGGTGGAAGGGAGAGAATCAGTGAGATACTGTCATTCCTGGATACAAACACTGTAGAAATGACAGGGAAGGGCATACTGGGGGAGGGATGTTGCTATGTACATCAAAGAGAGCATAGTGTCTAATAAACTAGAAACCACAAAAAAGGGCAGACTTGTCCACAGAATCCTTCTGGGTGACAATACCAGGCCCCAAAGGTAATTTAGTACTGGGAATGTTCTATTAGCCCCCTGACCAAATGGCTCAGGGTTATCTAGAGATGGAGAATGAAATCAGGGAAGCATCCAAAGGCGATGACGTAGTTATAATAGCAAACTTTAACTACCCTGATATTGACTGGATAAATGCATGCTCCAGTCAAGTCAAAGAGATAACATTTCTAGACATTCTCAATGACTGTGCCTTTGAACAATTGGTTATGGACCCAACCAGACGGGAGGTGATCCTGGATTTAATACTCAGTGGTGCTGCCAGCGACTTAGTGCGGGATGTGGATGTGGATGAGCCAACTGACAACAGTGAGCACAATGGCATCAAATTTAATTTATATGTATGTTGAGAAAGTGCCTGGGAAATATCACACAATTGCATTTGACTTTAAAAGAGGGAATATCTCTAAAATGAGAAACCTGGTAAAAAGGAAGTTGAAAGGAACAGTTAGGAGGGTTTAATATATGGAAAAGGTTTGGGGGTTACTCAAGTCCTCAACACCAGAGGCTCAGCTAGATTGTATACCGCAGGTCACGAAAGGTAGTATAAGGTCCAAGAGATCACCAGCATGGCTAATGGGTAAGGTGAAGGAAGCTATTAGAGGGGAAAAGGCTTCCTTCAGAAACTGGAATGCTTGCCCAAATGAGGCATACAAAATCAAACACAAACTTACACGAAGAAAATGCAAGCAAACAATTAGAGATGCAAAAAAAGATTTTGAGGGACATATTGCTAAACACATCAAGACCTATAATAAGAAATTCTTTAAGTACATTAGGAGCAGGAAACCAGCTAGGGAAGCAGTGGGACCATTGGATGACAATGGGAATAAAGGAACAGTAAAGGATAATAAAGCAATTGCTGAGAAACCAAATGAATTCTTCCCATCTGTCTTCACTGTTGAAGATATAGGGCAGATACTTTTTCCTGAACAGATGTTTTGGGGAGAAGAGAATGGGGACCTGGGGCAAATAGTGGTAACAATGCAAGAAGTTCTAGAATGTATAGACAAACTGCAAACTAACAAGTCACCAGGACCAGATGGTATTCATCCTAGAGTTCTTCAAGAACTCAAATGGGAAATTGCTGAACTTATGATATCAGTTGTAATAGCAGGAGGTCTCCAGCCACCACTTGCGGTATGTTATTCCAACCTTTAATTCTGGTTTTGCATTTTGCACTTAGCATGTTTGTAATATGGGTGGTGAAGGTTTTTTGTACACTGTGACTCTTTTGTTTGAAATAACTTTATAGACAGGCACTTTGCCAAACAGCCACGCTAAGGATAATCCCGACTGAAGAAACCCTCTGCGGAGAAATGGGCGTACTGCTGGAGGCCCCTCTCGTGGAATCCCGTGGCATCTCCTTGGTATAACTATGGGAATAAGCTAATCCCTACGGGAGCTTGTGGAACATATACTTTTGCTCCCTTGAGAGTATGGACTTGTGTGCTTCCCTTGAACACAGTGTATGGCAATTGTATTGCATTGAATATTTTGATATGTGATTGTGTATAACCTGAATAGCCACACTTGGAGATCATTGTTCTTAAAGAATTCTTCATTGTAAGATAATTGTTTATTCTTTTCAGCCATCAGTGCTGGTTTAGTTTTATTATATTCTGAGTTTTGGCACGAGGTGCTGTTTGAATTCTAACCACCTGGAGGTTGGTAACCTTAGTCTCTAGAGTGCGGGGGGCAAAGATATTCACCCAAGGTGCCAATAATGCTTGGGCTTGCCCTGTTCTCATTCAGCCCACCCACCCCATACAACCTGATGGTGCTGCAGTTTGGAATTCTCTGGTTTGAATTTTCCTATTTGTAACGTTTGGCTGCATTACAAACCATGCACTATCCTCCCCCCCCCCTGCGCCCCAAATTATTCTGTAATTATTTGCCCGCTTACCAAGAGGACAAGATGCATGAATGCAGCCAGCACCATCAATGCACATGTGGCAACATTGGGAGCTGGGAGTAGGATTGCCAATCTCCAGGTGGGGCTTGGAGATCTCCAGGCGACAGAAATCGGTTCCCCTGGAGAAAATGGCAGTTTTGGAGGGTGGACTTAGGAAGGGATTCCAGCCTCCACATGGGACCTGGGGATCCCCTCAAATTACAGCTCATCTTCAGATCAGTTCCCCTGGAGAAAATGGATGTTTTGAAGGGCGGACTCAGTGCCGGATTTACGTTTAAGCTAAACAAGCTATAGCTTAGGGCCCCACTCTCTTGGGGCCCCCAAAAAATGTAAAGGAAAAAAAACCTGGATGTACATTAAGTTTGCTATGAATAAAAAATCATTTTAAGTTACAGCTTAATAATTATTTCACTATTAATATACTTCTTCTTAATTGTATTTCAGTTCAACAATTACTTATTTTGTTATGTGCAAATGGCTTTAGATACCTATTAGGTCCATAAATTACCATATAGCATATATTCAACACAAAAAACAGTGACAATTTGTTGTTGACAAAGGACAGTTGGACATATAAAGGGCCCCATTACCTTCAATAGCTTAGGGCCTCATCAAACCTAAATCCGGCCCTGGGCGGACTTTATGGAATTGTATCTCACTGAAGTCCTACTCCTCCCCAGTCTCCATCCCCAAATCTCCAGGAGTTTCCCAGTGTGGATCTGGCAACCCTACCCCCCACCCCCATCTCCTCTCAACAGCCAGGGCGGACCTGGCAACCCTAATTTATGGCATCACATTCCCACTAATGTTCATCTCCTCCCAAAACTCTGCCTCCCAGGTAGTGTTGCCAGGTCCCTCTTCACCACTGGTGGGAGGTTTTGGGGGCAGATCCTGAAGAGGGCGGGGTTTGGGGAGGAACTTCAATGCCATAGAGTCTAATTGCCAATGCGGCCATTTTCTCCAGGTGAACTGATCTCTATCAGCTGGAGATCAGTTGTAATAGCAGGTGATCTCAAGCTAGTACCTGGAGGTTGGCAACCCTACTCCCAGGCTTTGTCCCACATCTCCAGGAATTTTCCAAAGCAGAGCTGGCAACCTTAGCTGGGAGGTAACTCTTGCAAAACCAGCAAACTTTTTCCTAATGTTGGCTCGGGAATGCCCATTTCAAGCTGAGCCCGGGAAGTTTCACCCATCACTTGTTTTACCGCATGATCTGTTGTTTGTGTAGGCCAGGCCTTGGGATCAGCGGATATTTGTACTGAATTGGGTATGCTGGAACATTTGTCATAAGACACTCATGTTTGCTCAAGTCTTGAAGCTGCAACGGTCAGTTCTCGCCCGCTGGAGAACTGCAGCCAGGAGTCGATTTCTTTTTTCCATCTGGGCATTCAGAGCCAGTTCCCAGGCTGCCTTTTGCTGAATGGCCGAACCTCCTTTCCCCCTCCAAATTGTTTACTTTCTGCCTTCATGCTCCATCACCCGCAAGCATTTCTAGTTAAAAGTAAAGAGAGGCCAAATGCCATTCGTCTCAGCTAAGGGCTTGATGACTTCACTTCTTTGTGCTCTTTTCCTGCATCAAAACTGTCACTTTGTTGGCTCTTTCATTGGGGGCTGGTTTCAACTGGTTCCGAATCAGTCACAGAGACACTCAGCATCTTATTTATTTCTCTACTTATTTGTTTCTTTTGGTTGGGCTCAGAGCGGCTCGTATCATATTAATACAATTAAAACCCAACAGTTTACACTTTAAAACCATAGAATCACTTAAAATCTCCCAAGGCGCCCCAAAACCACATCACAGAACCCATTGTGGGGACCTCTACAGAGGGAAGGAACAGAGAACAGTAACCGCTTTCAAAGGGAGGGATAGTGTCTACAAAATAAGATAGATAAATAAAAAGAAAGGGAAGACCGGGGTGGGAGAAAGGGAGGAGGGAAGGGAGGCCAGCAAGATGGAAACCTTTGCTGTCCTCCATCATAGGCCTATATAAACCTATACAAAGAATATTTTCAAGGTGACCCCAAGGTTCAGTTCTTACACACAGTTATCAGTTCCACAAGGGGTACTCCCTCGTGGAACTGATAACTGTGTGTAAGAACTGAACCTTGGGGTCACTTTGAAAATATTCTTTGTAAGTATTGAACAGCCAATTGATGTATACATTTATTTTTCAATATATATGCTAGATACAATACTATATACTGTATTTTATTTAGGATTGGGGCTGAAGAAAAGACTTGAAACGGCCGTCCCCCATCTTTTCCCAAAAAGTGTTTCTTTTGGGAATGTACCTACCTTTGGAGTCTTTGAAGAAATATTTATACATAATTGGAAGAATGTGGCAATTGGTGCATTGAGACTGCACTCAACTCAAATTGTACATATTGTATATAACTTTGGTTGTTCTTATACGGTATGTACTTTTCACTCTGTTTTGTTGATGTCATTTATGTGTAAGCACCAATAATACTTTTTTGCTACGTTTGTATTGGAGACTCCGTTGCGGTTTCTGCTAACCTCCAGGTACTAGCTGGAGATTTCCTGATATTACAATTGATCTCCAGCCGATAGAGATCAGTTCACCTGGAGAAAATGGCCGTTTTGGCAATTGGCGAAAACCTCCCGCCAGTGGCAAAGAGGGACCTGGCAACCCTACGCAGGGCCTGGGTCTCATCTTCCTGGGGGCCAGCAGACCTCAGGACAGCATGGAGGGCAAAGTGGGATCTTTACTTGTAGGAGGGAATCAGCAGAAACTGTTGCTCCCTCTTCCAAAACCAAGAGTGCCATTCCATTGGAGGAGCACAGCAATAAAAGCCTCACAGATAGGGTTGCTAACCTCCAGGTAGTGGCTGGAGATCTCCCACTATTACAACTGATCTCCAGGTGACGGAGATCAGTTCACCTGGTGAAAATGGCTGCTTTGGAAGGTGAACTCTATGGCATTGAAGTCCCTCCCTTCCCCAAACCCTTCCCTCCTTAGGCTCCACCCCCAAAATCTCCAGGTATTTCCCAACTTGGAGCTGGCAATCCTATTCACAGATAAGTTTTTTAAAAACAGGGAATACTGAGCACCTATCGGGAATAATGGTTAAATTGAGATTACTCTTAATAATAGTGGTGGTGGAAAGTGCTATCAAGTTGCAGCCCATTTATGGTGACCCCATAGAGTTTTCAAGGCAGAGGGAGTTTGCCATTGCCTGCCTCTGTGGTCTTTTATGCATGGGAGTTTTACCTGGGGTTCAATACTCGCTCGACCCACACTTTTCTGTTGCGAATCCTAAAAATGCTATGCACCAGCATAATCGCCAGCTGAAATTCGGAAACATCTGAGACCCTTCCCCTTGAAAACAGTGCTTTGTAATTGGTTTAGTGCTTACTGTGAGAAAAATATCCAGTCCCCCCCCCTCCCTCCTGTGGAAACCCAAGTGCCGACTTTAAAACATTTTCACAAAATGGAGCTCTTTAAAAAGAAATGGGGTGAGGGGAGAGAATCCCAAGCATCGTTTCAAAACCCATTTTTATGTGACAAATGTCTGCTTAGAAAGAACTCTGGGTGGGAGACAAAAAGCAGGAAGCATTTGAGCCCCCGCCCCTTGAAACACTGATTTGTTATTTACTTTGAGAAAAACATCTCTCTCACACACTCACACACATGCACGGCTCCCCTGTTCCGCGCTTTGGCTTATGCATGGAGATGAGGACCTTGGTTGATCTCAGGGGAGATGGAAGAATCGGGTTTTAACAGCATCAGGAAGTCCTGAACATTGTGAGGGCTAGGCGTGAGGTCATCTCTGAGGGGTGGAAAACTCATGCATAACTCCAAGGAACAACTGGGTCAGTCCAGGAGCGAACGTGAGTTAAATTACCCATGAATAAAGGACCAGAGTCGCAACCCTAGACTTCCTTGGTTGTCTCCCATCCAAGTATTAACCAGGTGGCAACCCTGCTTAGCTTCTGAGATCTGACAAGATCAGGCTAGCCTAGGCCATCCAGGTCAGGGCCTTCATAATAATACAGAGGAGAAAATTAAGAGAGCCACAAATAATAACATGGAATTTTCTCCTGACATGTTTTTCTCAGTAGTGACAAAATTGGTGATGGTGGGGAGTAACGGTCAGGAGACATTATCCCAGCTCTTCACCTGAGTCGTGCTAATGATCCAACTAGGATTGTGCATAGTGATATACCCAAACTGAAAATAAGCCCGATATTAGCCATTTTGGTAATTTTGGGGTTTCAAGTTTACCGAATGCCAAAACCTGGGGGTCTGCCCGAAGCCGAATAGGTGATTCCTGAAAAAGCCGAATATTGATTTGGCTTTGGCTATTCGCCTTTGCTCAGGTGCATGGCTCTGTGCTTTCTCCCATTTTTCTCTTCTTTTTTTTTTACTGGTTTTGTTAGGGCCCCTTAGCTGGGCCCCATAGCACAACCCTAGATTCAACTGCTGCAGCAGCTGTTACTCCACAGGGAATGTATTTTCAAGAAGATGGGTTGGTGTTGTACTTTGAGGGTTAGGAAGGGATAGCCTCATCTGTCCAGAACAAGAAGGGCATAAATATAACGGCAACTTGACAAGGACATTGTAATTTGGAACAAAAAACAAATCAAATTAATGTTTTGAAGCACAGGTTATTTCAGCAATGAGAGTAGCTGTAGAAGCTTAGTTGCCATATTGCATTCATTGGTGCAATTTTATCTTAAGGGCTGAGCTTTAGGGGAACCTCTACAAAGATGGTTGTGAATAGCACCAATTGGCCAGCTACCTATACATCATGAGGCCACTTCCCCCTTCCTCTCCAGAGCAGTTTTTCAACTTCTTAGCAATTAAAAAAAAAATTTCATTAAAAATAAGGCCAGAAATGAACACTCCATTGGATGAATTTACATGCCATACTTGAAAAAAATTGAAAAGGTGGGCAATCAGTCTGAAGCACCTTAAGCAAAAACCACAAAACCAAGAAGAAGAAGGAGGAGTTGGAGGAGTTGGTTTTTATATGCTGACTTTCTCTACCACTTAAGGGAGACTCAAACCGGCTTACAATCACCTTTCCTTCCCCTTCCCACAACAGACACCCTATGAGGTGGGTGGGGCTGAGAGAGCATAACTTGCCCAAGGTCACCCAGCTGGCTTCATGTGTAGGAGTGGGGAAACAAATCCAGTTCACTAGATTAGCCTCCCCCCGCTCATGTGGAGGAGTGGGGAATCAAACCTGGTTCTCCAGATCAGACTCCACAACTCCAAACCACCACTCTTAACCACTACACCACACTGGCTCTCACCCACTGAAACAACATCCAGTTTCTTAATTAGTATGTCTGTGATTGTTATTCTGAGTGTAGTATACTCATTTGGCTGATGGAATATGTATTGTACCACCTGTTTTAATACTATCTGTACACACCCTGATGCTGTTTCTCTTTTCTTACTCCCAAAACTACCAAACCACAGAATTGACCCATTCCACTCCTCTTTAGTCCATCACTTTTAACTAACGCTGTTCCCATTCCCCTATGACCAGTGAGGAGGTCATAGCAGACCATCTGTTGGACTGAACCTGCCTGTACAGGCTAATCCACCACCACCCCAACAGAACTGGAAGCACCAAAAAAGTAACAAAGGAAGGCCATTTATTAGGATTGCAAGCTTTAATCAATCATCTCACTGGATAATCCATTAAAAGCAGAAATTACAGTCTGATACCTTGCGTTACATCTTGATTAATGCTTCAAAGAGTTCTTGATTGAAGAAGAAAATACAACTGTCTGCCTCGCCTCCTCGGACATTGCCAGCCAGCCACCCCCTCACATCATAACCTAGATCAGAGGAGGCCAGCGGGCTGGCTGCCCACCAAAGTTGGAGAGAGCAGGAGAAGCCAGCCAGGCCACAATAGCAGGAAGAAGAGCCGCCCTGGCAAGAGCCCCTACAGGGGGACCTGGTGGGGGAGAGAGGGCACTGCAGTGAGGGGAAGTTGAGGCTTGCCCGAGGCAACTTCCACCACCATGAATCTTAATCAGTTTGGTCAGTGGCTGGCAGAGCATCAAGAGAGGGTGCTGCGGGATGTGATCCACCAGCAGCAGGAATCACAGGCCTCCCTGGTGAGAGATTTATGCCAGGTGTTAGAGAGGTTACAAACCTAAAGGATACCTATGCAGACTTCCTCATCCTGTCATTCCTAAGGGTCCCCTGCTGACCAGGAGCTGCATTTCTCAGAAATCAGTGAGATGGGAGTTGCAGGAAATGTCCATTCTGCCATTGGCAGATTTAGTCTGGATCCAACTCATATTGCTTTAACACAACAGCAAATGTGCTAAATACCTATTTTCAATTGTTTTATAAAGCCAGCCAAAAATCCTGGTGGTGGTGATAACGGTGGGTGTAAGGGGTCAGGAAAGAAAGCACTGACTGCCATCCTATGCTGAGTTACTCCAGTCTAAGCCCATTGCAATGGATGGGCTTCGACTGGAGTAACTCTCCTTAGGATTGTACTGTGAGACTCATCCAGTGTGGATGCTCCACTGCCGCTGTGAATGTCTCTGTATTCCCTGGAACAAGGGGTTCGCAGTGCGAAATCATCCCTCTGTGAAAGCAGCCCCCATGGCAGTCCATTGTTTTCAGCGCAGGATCATAGCCTTGATGATTAGTCATCTTTCTATGCTGCATGAATGTTTCTATTCACAGTGGGGCAGGGGACAACGAATACCGTTTTTTAAAGTTGCAAGACTCCATTTGGAAGCATACAGGGTGAAGCTGCTTTGTGGCTGTTTCATAATTGCTCAAGGAGTCCCCAGAGGTCTCACGGAAATGCTGCCTGGCCCTGGCTGGCCTCTGGTTTGATCTACACAGACCTCCAAGCATACAAGGTCTAGCTCCAGCTCGGAGCCGATCTTGCTTTGGGATCAACAGGGCCAGTATTACTGCTTCCTGAAATAACTGGTGGTCTCATTGAAGAAGAAGAGTTGGTTTTTATATGCCCACTTTACCACCTAAGGAAGAATCAAACCGGCAGTGGTCACCTCCCCTTCCCCTCCCCACAACAGACACCCTGGGAGGTAGGTGGGCCAGAGAGAGTGTGACTAGCCCAAGGTCACCCAGCTGGCTTCATGTGTAGGAGTGAGGAAGCCAACCTGGTTCTCCAGATTAGAGTCCGCCGCTCATGTGGAGGAGTGAGGAATCAAACCTGGTTCTCCAGATCAGAGTCCACCACTCCAAACCACTGCTCTTAACCAGTACACCACGCTGGCTCCCTTTCCATTTTATCTTTCAATTTTATCAAGTTCAGGATTTTTTTGTGTGTGGCAAAAGGATAACCTAATTAATGGCAGATCAGCTGAGGAAGTCACCATGGACTAGTTCTCATAGAGGGAGAAATCTTCATGCCGTCAGTCTACAGGTAGAAGTGACTGGATGCCCCTCACTAAAACCAATTCTCTGCTTGTAGAAAACGAGCATGTCAGGGACATTGCTAAGTTGGAACCCTTTTCCCTGGCATCTAAGGTGATGTGTGGAGGGGACCTTGTTATGGAAGAATATGAAATCATACGAACGCCTAGCTATAAGCTTAAGTGGAGCTGTTCCTCAGTGGAACAGGCTTCCTCAGGAGGTGGTAAGCTCTCCTTCCATGGAGGTTTTTAAGAAGAGGTTAGATGGCCATCTGTCAGCAATGCTGATTCTGTGACCTTAGGCAGATGATGAGAGGGAGGGCATTGTGCATCTTGGCCATCTTCTGGTCACTAGGGGTGTGTGGGGGGAGGTAGTTGTGAATGTCCTGCATTGTGAGGGGGGTTGGACTTGATGACCCTGGTGGTCCCTTCCAACTCTATGATTCTATGATTCTATTCTGTGATTCTAGTAGGACAATCCAGACTTGTCTTCCCACCTCAGTGAGAACAATATGAGAACACAAAACTGGCCATTTTTAGGTGAAGGCAGCATAATTTCAACCTTCTTCTAGTAGTTCAGTTTTTTTAAAAACCTGATTAAATACTCCATAAAGGATATTTTACACAAGCAATGAAGGGAATTGTTGAGTCTCTCTGTGGACATTGCTCCTCTGAGGCATATGAGGTTCCCTTTCCATATTTCCCATATCGATACCTCTGAGGTTCCCCAACAGGGCCAACAGACAAGGATCAGGGAGAGCTGGGTGCAAATGCCCACGCTGCCATGAAGCTTACTGGGTAACCTTGGGTCAGTAACTCAGACTAACCTACCTTGCAGGGTTGTTGTGAGGACAAAATAAGGGTGGGAATAACCATATAAGCCACTCCAAGCTCCTTAGAGGAAGCACAGGGTGCAAATGTAATTAATAGGGTTGCCAGGTCCCTCTGCCACCGGTGGAAGGTTTTTGAGGCAGAGCCTGAGGAGGGCGAGGTTTGGGGAGGGGACGGACTTCAATGCCATAGAGTCCAATGGCCAAAGCGGTAGTTTTCTCCAGGGGAACTGATCTCTATTAGCTGGAGATCAGTTGTAATAGCAGGAGATCTCCAGCTAGTACCTGGAGTCGGAGATTGGCAACCCTAGTAATTAATGGAGCAAAAATGTTCAGAAAGCACTCCTCTGTTTAAGTTCAGCAAGACCCACTGAGCCACAAGATCAAGATAATGAGTCGGGGCCTCCCTTTCTCTCTGCCTTTACCTCCTCCCCTCCCTACTCCTCTCTGCCCGAAGCACACGACGACGTATGATTTTCCACTGCCTCATGACATCTTTTCAGTGTCTGTCATTCTCTTCTGCCCTCTTCTGTTCCTGTGCCCATTGGCTGTGGTGCCTGAGTCCAGAGGAGGGGCATGCCCATGGGGCCATCTATAATAACAGCCCCCCCACACTCTATTTAGAAACCCTTCTGCAAACTCCATCCGGCCGTGCATGGAAGCTGCCTCTCCTTCGGTGCTAAAGGGACTGGATCTCGCCGGCTGACCTCCAGAGCTGCTCCGGCTCACAGCACAGGAGAACCACCTCAAGGCAAAGATCCTTCTTGTGAATGAGCTCAAAGGGAGCCGCCTCCACCTTCACTTGGACTAGAAAGGTAATGGTCTGAGGCAGGGACTTATCCTAGGGTTGCCACCCACTCCGGATTTGTACAGACTGTTCCCATTTGGGGCTCTTGGTCCTTCACAAACACCTGTTGTTATGAATGGAGGTTGTCTGTATTGGGGGCAGAGGCAAAATAGTGCGTCCCTGAAAGAAATCAAGTTACTCTCACTTCCGACATTTTATTTGAGGATCAAGGCTGGCACTGGTGGCAAAAGAACAGCGAGTGTGCTTTTAAAAATGGGGAAGGGTAATTTTTTGTAGAAAAAATATATATGTATATCTATAGCTCAATCGATTACTAGATTGAACTGAGTAGAGACTAGTGAATACTATGAGCCATGCTCACTCTGAAACCTGAAATTGCGATGTAGGAGAGATGTACAGTAGCTCTGCTCTACTCTACCATTAGCCTGGAGAGAGATGACTGAGAGGTGATATGATGATAACCATCTTCAAGTACTTTGAAGGGCTGTCATATAGGGGATGGTGCTGAGTTGTTTTCTGTTGCCCCAGAAAGTTGGACCAGGACCAACGGGTTGAAATTAGGAAGACGTTTCTGACAGAGCAGTTCCTCAGTGGAACGGGCTTCCTTGGGAGGTGGCGGGCTCTCCTTCCTTGGAGGTTTTTAAGCAGAGGCTAGATGGCCATCTGTCAGCAATGCTGATTCAACCTTGTTGAATCTGCGGGCGCTTTTGGAATTTTGGGAACGGGTCGTGGATGCCACCGCAAGTTGGTGCTGGGTCCAGTCATAAAACTCTGGGAGGTTCCAGGCCAAGCATCATCCTATGATGGAGGCAGCTCTGTTCAAAATGGTACTCCCCGCAGACACAAAGGCGATGCCTCCTGAAGGCATCGCAAAGGTGGTGGATGCCTTTTCTGGAGCACTTCCCATTCCAGTGAGACAGAGGAGGCGGGTACCACGGTGTCCACAGGCACAACATGGGGACCGCTGCTATAGTTTATTTTGTGTGTGCTTATATAAGCATGGTAATATTTTGATTAAAATTTTAAAAACCTGAAATGTTTTCTAACGTCTCGATGGTTTTCTTTTAAGCTAACACAACTATAGAGATCGTGACTGGTAGCCGTGTTAGTCTGTCACTAGCAGTACAAAAGAGGAAGAGTCCAGTCGCACCTTAAAGACTAACAAAATTTCTGGCAGGGTGTGAGCTATCATGAGCCACAGTTCACTTACTATTGAGCTGTGGCTCATGAAAGCTCGTACCCTGCCAGAAATTTTGGTGGTTTTTAAGGTGCGACTGGACTCTTCCTCTTTTCTGCTACAAGTATAAAGCTAACTTTTAAAGCGCTAAATTGTCTGAGCATGTAAACAGCAACCTGCTCTGCCGCTCTTGTGCAGTTAATTTTCACTTGATACCCTTCTCTGTATTCCTCTGCTCTTGGTGGTGAAGTAGTGGCCAATGAGAAAGTTTTTCTTTTTCTGTGGTGGCAATCAAACTATGGCACTCTATCCCTGGGCATATGTGCCTGGCGTACACCCTATTTAACATTTAGGCGCCAACCAAAATCCCTTCTGTTCTCTGTCGTGGTGTTAGAACTTTATACGGGACATTGTTCCATTGAGATTATAAGAACAGTGATATATTTGTGTATATATTTCCCTGTATAAGAATATAACAGCTTTCTAACATATTGTATAAAAAGTACATATGATGGTTTATCTTGTAAAGGAGTACATATTTGGACACATGCAGGTTTTCTCTAAGAAGTAAAGAATTATGTGTATTGGTGGCTGCGTATTGAATAATTCCTTAGCTGGTTGCCAAAACCTCCAGGTACTGGCTGAAGATCTCCTGCTATTACAACTGATCTCCAGTTGATAGAGATCAGTTCAGCTGGAGAAAATGTCCGCTTTGGCAATTGGACTCTATGGTAATTGGACTCTATTGGACTGCCCTCCCCAAACCCCACTCTTCTTCCTCAGGCTCTGCCCTAAAAACCTCCCTCCGATAGTGAAGAGGGACTCGGCAACCCTACCTGTAGGCCATGTATGGATAATGGAAAGTTGCTGTTTAAGTTGATAGATTGCTTTGTTGCAATGTGTATAGATTGCTTTGTTGCATAATTTTAATCATTTGTTGGAAATCACGTTTTTGAAATCACATCAACCATTATATTCAGTGTATCAGTGGTACTTTATGAATATGTGTGTACCACCTGGAGGTTGGCAACCCTATTTATAGGTGGTTCCCCAGAGGTCAGTCTGAAGCAGGGAACTATTCAGTGTCTTGGGTCCATCACTGATAGAAGGGATTTTTATCAGTGGAGTGAGAACTGGACTTTCCCCTTCCATCATGCCCTGAAACATCTTTTTTTTTTCCCTCTTCCCTTCTTAATTTTTTCTCGCACATCATGATCCAGCATGATGAAGAGTTCTGGGTAACTCAGCGTCTTATTGCCTACCTACTGCGTTGTGATATTTATTTATTTGCTTGTTTGTTTGGTTATCTAGAGTGAGGGTTGCCAGGTCCCTCTTTGCCACAGGCAGGAGGTTTTTAGGGCAGAGGCTGAGGAGGGCGGGGTTTGGGGAAGGGAGGGACTTCATTGCCATAGAGTCCAATTGCCAAAGCGGCCATTTTTCTCCAGGTGCAGCGGCCACTAGGGTTGCCAGGTCCCTCTTTGCCATCGGTGGGAGATTTTTGGAGTGGAGCTTGAGGAGGGCGGGGCTTGGGGAGGGAAGGAACTTCAAACGCCATAGTCCAATTGCCAAAGCGGCCATTTTCTCCAGGGGAACTGATCTCTATCGGCTGGAGATCAGTTGTAATAGCAGCAGATCTCCAGCTAGTACCTAGAGGTTGGCAACCCTAGTTTAAGTGCAGCTGGTATAGTCCTTGGTGTATTATTTTGAGGATACTAGAAGATAGAGGCTTTTTTTTTTTTACTAAGAAGATAGAGGCTTCTGTTGGGCATGCACAGCTTGACATATGCACTATGAAAAGGGGCAGATCAGCCCATAGTGGGTGGTAATATGGGAGGAGGGGAGGGCTTGGGGGATCCATGAAAAATATTAATTCAAAATGGAGGTTCCCAGGTTACTAAAGTCTGAGAACCACTGACCTAGCCAACAGTCAAATCTAAGGTTTGTTTTTAAATTGAGGACACTAATTTTTAATATTTTGTGGGGTTTCTAGCCCTCATGGTGGCTGTTATTTGGTCAAGCCCTTTAGGTGCAATAATCAGATTCAAGGGAATTCACTGAGAGCTGAAATGTGTCGTTGTCACTCCACATTTAACTCAGATTTCTCAACCTTTGTCTTCCTTCTACAGGAGACAGCAGGACCCGTTAGAAGACATCTTTAGCACTGCGTCCCTCACGCACTCTGGCTGGGCCTTGATCTTTGGTTTCCAATGGGCACCCTTCCACTTCCTCTCGCGTTCACCTCTTTGGCATGCCTCATCCTTAGCGTCTACAGCCAGACGGCCAACAGTTTTAGGGACAGCACCATCTCTTTGGAGGTCCTCGGCCAAGATAAAGCTTACAGCCTCATCCAGCCAGATATCTTCCTGGGCTCCAAAGTTGCCTCCAACCAATCGGGATTCTTTCTCAGAGATGCTGTCACTCAGGCCCCGCAGGTCTCAGTCATGTGTGCAAAGCGGACGGAAATCAGGCAGGCCTTCAAGTACATCAATACCTTCGTGTCCTGCACCATCTTCATAGTGGGCATCATCGGCAACTCCACCCTTCTCAGGATTATCTACAAGAACAAATGCATGAGGAACGGGCCCAACGTTCTCATCGCCAGCCTGGCTCTGGGGGACCTTCTCTACATCCTCATTGCCCTGCCCATCAATGTATATAAGGTAGGCATCCTTGACAAGGATGGAGAAAGGGAAGCAAGAAACTCACCTTGGGGTGGGGGTAGGGTCACCAACCACCAGGTAGTAGCTGGAGATCTCCTGCTATTACAACTGCTCTCCAGCCGATAGCTTGCCTGGAGAAAATGGCCGCTTTGACAATTGGCCTCTATGGCATTGAAGTCCCTTCCCTCCCTAGACCCCACCCTCCTCAGGCTCCGCCCCAAAACCTCCCACCAGTGGCGAAGAGGGGCCTGACAACCCTAGGTGGGGGGCTTATCGTTTCTACAGTGCCCTTTCTTGGAAACCAAGGCTCTGGGGCACAAGACAATACCACAGTGAGGCCAGTGGTTCTACCTCCTTATTTGGAGTAATGATATGCCCCATTTAAGAATTTTAAAAATGTGTGTGTGTGTGTGTGTTTGCCCTGACCTGTATGGGGCAGGTGAGCCTGATCTTGTCAGATCTCCAAAGTGAAGCCGGATCAACCCTGGTTCGTATTTGGATGGGCGAACTCCAAGGAAACCCAGGGTTGGTTGGGGAGGGGCTGTGGCTCAGTGGTAGAGCATCTGCTTGGCATGCAGAAGGTCCCAGGCTCAATCCCCAGCATCTCCAGTTAAAAGGACTAGGCAAGTGATGTGAAAGACCTCTTTCTGAGACCCTGAAGAGCTGCTGCCGGTCTGAGTAGACAATACTAACTTTGATAGACCAAGTGTCTAATTCAGTAGAAGGCAGCTTCATGGGTTCATGCTATGCAGAGGAAAGCAATGGGGAAGCCACCTCTGTTACCCTCTAGCCTTGAAAACCCTACTGGGTTGCCATAAGTCGGCTGAGAGTGGTGGCACTTTAAACACACATTTATTTATTAATTTATTATTTTTAGTTCGTTAGTTAGCTATATCCCACTTTTCTTTCCAGTGGTAGGAAATGGGAGAAAATTTATGACATGACAGCTTCCATTTGAATAATGGTTTAATTGCACAGGTGCCCTCCCCCACTCCCAAAGTGGCCATAATCTATACTTCAGCCATCTCACCTATCTCAGTGTGTCCACCTCAAGTTCTTCTAGCTCCAGGTGGATTTTTCATGATTACCGTACTCTTATCATTGCTTTGATGAACCTGAAAAAACCCAGCCCACATTAGCTACAGTGACTGTAAGCATGACATAGACTTTGAAAAGGGTAACCAAGAAGTATGTAAGCCACCGTGGCATAGTTGTTAGAGTGTTGGACTAGGATTCAGGAGGATCAGGTTCAAGACCCCATTCTGCCATGAAGTTTATTGGGTCACCTCGGGCTAATTGCACTCTCAGTCAAACCTACCTCACAAGGTTGTTGTGAGGATCAAACAGAGAAGGGGAGGATAATGTATGCTGCCCCGAGCTTGTTGGGGAAATGGTGGGATAAAAGCATACGAAATGCATAATTTTGAAGGAAAGACACTGGCCATCAGGAAAAGCCTCTGAACTTAAGATGAATTAACTGTTATCGTTAAAATTCAGAGACGCTAAAATAAAATCACCAATTTATTATGAGGACATCACTGGGTTCATTCCTTTGGAGCTTCACTGGGAAATGAAGCAGCCCCACCTAGTGAGGAAGGCTGGCTAGAGCATTCCTAGAGTGTTGAATGATGAACAAAAGGTTATGGGTAGGGGATGTCAGATAGTTCTTAAAATCCAGATGGGGGAGGGGGTAAACATAGCAGTCTGCTCCTAAGAATGTGTGGAAATGATCTTGCGAAGTATTAATATTTGGGATCCAGTTATTTAGAATATAAACTAGTTTTGATTAGAAGAACAGCTTTGGTTGCTTAAAAGGCAAGCAGAGTATAAATGAAAAGATCAAAATGAGCTGGACATATGTTCCTGGATGTTAATGGTTTATAGACTTAGCAGGCCAGGAAGACGCTATAAGTAAAAACTAAGGAATGCAATAGATGAAGGAACAGGAGGAAATTCTGTGCAAATATAAAAAGGTGTTTTTTTAAATTGAACAACAGTTGGCAAAGACTGTCAGCTGCCATGTTTCATGTGTGTGTTACCGTATATACCCGTGTATAAGCCGACCCGCGTATAAGCCGAGGTGCCTAATTTCTCCCCAAAAATGGGGAAAAATTAGGCACCCGTGTATAAGC
Source organism: Euleptes europaea (assembly GCF_029931775.1). NCBI lineage: Eukaryota > Metazoa > Chordata > Lepidosauria > Squamata > Sphaerodactylidae > Euleptes > Euleptes europaea. The sequence goes on along the minus strand of NC_079324.1, from coordinate 18,661,176 downwards.
CGAGGGTCGGCTTATAACCCCTCCCCCCCCCCGGCAGGCTTACCTGGGCTCCCGGCAGCAAGCGGCGCGGGCCTGGCGGCGGCGGCGACACAACCAGGCAAGGGCCGGGGCAGCCTCCCTGCAGCCGCCCCAGGCCGGCAGCAGCGGCGGCGAGGCCGGGCGAGGGCCGGGGCAGCCGCCCCAGGCCGCCCTCGGCCTTGCAGCAGCGGCGGCGAGGCCGGGCGAGGGCCGGGGCAGCCGCCCCAGGCCGCCCTCGGCCGGCAGCAGCGGCGGCGAGGCCGGGCGAGGGCCGGGGCAGCCGCCCTCGGCCGGCAGCAGCGGCGGCGAGGCCGGGCGAGGGCCGGGGCAGCCGCCCCAGGCCGCCCTCGGCCGGCAGCAGCGGCGGCGAGGCCGGGCGAGGGCCGGGGCAGCCGCCCCAGGCCGCCCTCGGCCGGCAGCAGCGGCGGCGAGGCCGGGCGAGGGCCGGGGCAGCCGCCCCAGGCCGCCCTCGGCCGGCAGCAGCGGCGGCGAGGCCGGGCGAGGGCCGGGGCAGCCGCCCCAGGCCGCCCTCGGCCGGCAGCAGCGGCGGCGAGGCCGGGCGAGGGCCGGGGCAGCCGCCCTGCAGCTGCAGGAGGCCGCCCCAGGCCGCTCTTGGCAGCAGGAAGCGGCGTGGGACCGGCGGCGGCGGCAGTAAGTTCCCTCCTCCCTCCTCCCTCCTCCCTCCTCCCCTACCCTACCGTATTGACCCGTGTATAAGCCGAGTTCGGCTTTTTCAGCCCTTTTTTGGGGCTGAAAAACTCGGCTTATACACGAGTATATACGGTAAGTGCCATCAGGTCTCTTCCTACTCACGGTGACCGTATGAATCAATGTCCTCCAAAACGTCCTATCATCAACAGCCTTGCTCAGGTCTTGCAAACTGAGGGCCGTGGCTTCCTTTATAAAGTGAATCCATCTCTTGTTGGGTCTTCCTCTTTTCCTGCTGCCTTCAACTTTTCCTAACATTATTGTCTTTTCTAATGTCTCTTGTCTTCTCATAATGTGACCAAAGTATGATAGCCTTGGTTTAGTCAGTTTAGCTCCTAGGGTCAGTTCAGGCTTGATTTGATCTATAACCCACTGATTTGTCTTTTTTTTTTTTTTTTGGCAGTCCTCGGTGTCTGTAACACTCTCCTCCAACACCACATTTCAAAGGAATATACTTTATTCCTATCAACTTTCTTCAGTGTCCAGCTTTCACAACCATACCTAGTGATAGGGAATATTATGGCATGTATTAACTTGATCTTGGTTGCCAGTGACACATCCTTACACATAAGAATCTTTTCTAGCTCCTTCATGGCTGCCCTTCCCAATCTCAATCTCCTTCTGATTTCTTGGCTGCAGTCTCCCTTTTGGTTGATGATGGAGCCAAGGAATAGAAAGTCTTGAACTATTTCTATTTCCTCGTTGTCCACCTTAAAGTTAAATAATTCTCCTGTAGTCATTACTTTTGTCTTCTTCATGTTCAGCAGTAGTCCTGCTTTGGCACTTTCTCCTTTAACATTCAGCAGTAGTCATTTCACGTCTGCAGGATTTTCTGCCAGTAATTTAGTATCATCGGCATATCTCAAATTGTTAATGTTCCTCCCCCCAAATTTCACTCCACCTTAATTTAAATCTAATCCAGTTTTCCTAATTATATGTTCTGCATACAGATTGAAGACACAGGAAGATAAAATACATCCTTGTCTGACACTGTGGCTAATTGGAAACCATTCTGTTTCTCCATATTCTGTCCTAGCCGTAGCCCCTTGTCCAGAGTACAGGTTGGCCAGTGGCGTAGCGTGGGTTGTCAGCACCTGGGGCAAGGCAAGTAATTTGCGCCCCCTAACCCGTGGATTTTAGCACTCGAGTCTCTTCCACTAGATTAGTTAAAGAAACCCTTACCCCCTAAGCACATGTATTGTTTGTTATGAAAATACTGATGTAATTAAAGTAAAATGCATCTAAATACAAGTTTATTTTCAAACACTTTATTGAGTGCGAACATGCATTACACATTCTCCACATTTTCAGCAGGTCTATGAATACAAATGTAGTAACCTAGCATGGGCCATGCTATTATATGTCGTCTCACAACCATCGTAAACGACAACAAATATCAAGAACAAAAACTAAACATCAAAATGGAACCATACCCTGGAGATGATCCAAGACTGGGCTAGATGGAGCCAACTTCCTCAATCCTGTACCTCTAATTGTAATTCTTTAATAGAAGTGCAAGATATCAATCTGTATATACAGATTAATTTAAATTCGCCTGCTTTTAATTAGCGCAAATTTTTCAACATCGAATTGAAATCTACATTAAAGTCTCTCTCAATGGACAGTATTGCTAGATTACTCAGTCTTTCTTGGCTCATTGTAGATCTCTGATATGTTTTAATTAGTTTAAGTTTTGAGAAACTTCTTTCACAACTCGCTGTAGAAACAGTGATAGTAAGAAAGATTCTTAATGTGACAACAAAGTTAGTTAAACTTTCTTGCAGCTTCCACTTATACACCCAGCGAAGCAAATCTAAAGCTGACCAGTTTGCAACCTGCTCATCAGGACTGACCTCCTTATACAAGATAATGTGGTGCCGAAGTCGAGTTATTTTGGTGAGCATAGATGCAGCATTCAATTCTGTGTACTGAGCACACGTGTGCTGAATTTGTTTCTTAATAAAATCATCTTTTTCAGTATCCAACAATGTTTGGATTTGCAAAAAAGCAAATCTCTGGTGAAGCGTATTCATCTGCGTAGCACGTTTTTTAATTTCTGCCTGGAGCTGATCAATTGCTTCCAGTTGTTCTCTGCTTGTTTCCTGTATTAAGGTCAAGCCAGCATCGCAACTGTTCTCCCCATCCATCTTCTTGCGTCTTCCAACTCTTCTCTCTGTAGGTTTTGCATACCTGCAGAGCTTTCTCAGTTGCCTTTGACACTAGACTATCACGTTTTTCATGACAAAATAAAGCCAATGCTTTTAACTTTTGCACGCATTGATCAAGCACAAGTCCTTCTTGCTGCAGGTAGATCTGAGTATCATTTACTTCGGTTAGTACTGGGTTCCAAAAATGCAAGAAAGAGAAAAAAACATATGTCATTATGCAAACTAAAAGACTTCCTGCATCACCCCTGGTTTCAGAGGTTTCTTCCGGCCCATCTCTCAACGCTTCCAAAGCGTCTATTATTTTCTCAGTGTGTTCAGCAAGTACGCATACAGCTTCATGCTTTGAACTCCATCTTGTGTTACACAATCGCTTTACACGAATTGGTACATGTTTCTTAAGGCTATCCCACCTGTGGGAGGAGCTTGAGAAAGATGCATACACCTTTTCCACAGTGCCAAAGAAAGTAACAGCCTTTGTCCCAACACCACCTTGTGCACCAGATTCTTTTTTGTATGGCATGATATAGGTGTAGTATTCTGCTAAAATTCTAAAAAAAGAAAAAAAAGAAAATCACTTTCTTGCCTTGCTGCACTTTTAGCACCCCTTCATTGTATAACCATTTCTTTACTCTTAACATAATGTTTATTCACCTTCATGCCTATTGCCTTACTCTTTCAGCAAAAAAAATAAATTAATTAAAGGTTGCTAGACCCACTGGCTTACATCAACTTATGTTGAGCTGGAGCAGCTACATATGGATCGAAATCTGTCTCGTCACTGTTGAACCAACCAAACTGCCCCCTTTTGGAGACACACCTTCCAATGGTGAGGGGGTTTGTGTGTGACAGCAAAGCTGGGAGCAATACCGTAAGGTCACTGTCAAGAGACTAAACTCCTAGCAGAGTCGCTCAAGATGGAATGGCAACAGCTGAGACACCAGACGAAGATGTGTCCGTCCCCTTCAGGGATCAACGGCCACATCAGCAGAAGAGAACAGGTTTGGAGCGGTGGACTCTGATCTGGAGAACTGGGTTTGACTCCCCACTCGTCCACATGAGCGGCAGACTCCAATCTGGTGAACTGGATTTGTTCCCCCACTCCTGCACACGAAGCCAGCTGGGTGACCTTGGGCCAGTCATAGTTCTGTTAAGAGCTCTCTCAGCCCCACCTACAGGAAGCCAAGCCTTATTCATTCATTCCTGCCCTGAAAAACCTCCAGACAAAGACAACATTCAACAATAGCCATACAGATTAGCTTTGGATTACACACATTAACAGATCACTTCAGGATACAATGGTTCCATATTAACATACCATACCCTCATTAGCACATTATCTTGATACTTACAGGACAATACTTTTGCAGGACAATACTCAGCTCAAACCCAACCCCTTTCTGACTATATATTACTCTTCCTACACCCTTGACACTGAGAGACACTGTCCTTCAGTATTACTACTCTGAAGATGCCTGCCACAGTTGCTGGCGAAACGTCAGGAAAGAAAATTCCAAGACCACGGTTACACAGCCCGGATAACCTACAAGAACCAATGAACTCTGACCGTGAAAGCCTTCGACAATATTTTGTATAGATTGTTTTGTTGCATAACTTGAATCATTTGTTGGAAATCACGTTTTTGAAATTACATCAACCATTATCATTCAATCATTTATTACGGTCAGTTGACCAGCATTATAAAAATACAGCGATGCATACCATAAACCTTACCAACAAAAACAAGGCAGATTTAAGGACAAACCAGATAACACTATTAGAATAAAATATGACCGTTAATAAATTGGATAAGTTAAAAATTACTGCTGTGATTTCCTAGCCCTACATATTAACATGCAGTATCTAGCAACATATCTCGAGATCTGGGGATTATTGCCTGCTAACAGGTGGTCCAATTTGGTTTTGTCAGATTCTCCTGAGAATTTCTTTAGCAAATGATCAATCATTTTACTCCTAGCCTCCTTGTAAAAAGTACACCGTAAAATCATATGTTCGATCGTTCCCACCTCTTGAAGCAAGCATGGGCACTTTCTTTCTATGAAAGGGATCTTCTTAAATTTGCCTTCGAGTACTGCAGAGGGGAGTGCCGCACACCTGGCAAGGGTGAGAGCTCTCCTGATGTTATTGGATTCCAATATAGCCAGATAGGCCGCTGGAGCGATCACATATTTGGTGCTCAGAGGGCATATAAAACCTGGAGTTCTAGAGATATTGGCTTGACGCTCAGTATCTTCGATCCTCTGCCTGATCAGCTGTTTTGCTTGATCCAACCCACTGCTTAGAAGGGCTTGGGGGGATAGGCCTAAGTTCCTGACATAATTTAAAACAGCCCCTAGCCACTTTGATTGGAAATATTCAGTGTACCAGTGGTACTTTATGTTTATGTCTGTTCCAGGTACCACTCCCCTTCTGGTATTATAACCTCCAGGTGGTGGCTGGAGATCTCCCACTATTATAACTGATCTCGAGCCGATAGAGATCAGTTCCCCTGGAGAAAATGGCCGCTTTAGCAATTGGACTCTATGACATTGAAGTCCCTCCCCTCTCCAAACCCTGACCTCCCCAGACTCCGCCCCCCCCAAATCTCCCAACCCAGAGCTGGCAACCCTACCTATAAAATCTGATTTACAGGACCTCCCCTCATAGCAGCATATGTCAGAACTGAGATCTGGATTCTGGGAGATCTCCAGACCCCACCTGGAGGCTGGCAACTCTAACTCCTGGTGTGCTTCCAAGTGGAAAATTCCTCTTTGAACCCCCTGGCTGCTCTTTCCAGCATGACAAAGCCATATCCAAGAGCCCCTGCTGGAGCCAAGAGCCAGGGGTTGGTCAGATGGCAGAAAGGCAGCGCGCCGCAGCCAGGCCTTGGCATGTGCTCAACTGGGAGGCCTCTGGGGCAAACCATCTCTATGGACACGTGTGTTTTGGGCAGCCCTGTTCAGAGTACCACTTGTTTGGGGCACCAGCCAAGACACCTCCTGATTAAAACTAGTCAGGAGGCATCCGGGCTAGGATCCAAACTAGCCATGTGGTTGTTTGTGCGGGGGGGGGGGGGGTAAGGGGTGGTGAAGGTCTTACCGCTAGAGGCTCACATTTTGATCTCTGGGGTCTGAGATCTCTTGTCCATTTCTGGCTGGAATGGAGTTTGCAGTGAACAAAGACACCCCCCACCTAAGGTTGCCAGCCTCCAGGTGGTGGCTGGAGATCTCCCACTATTACAACTGATCTCCAGTCAACAGAGAGCAGTTCACTTGGAGAAATTGGCAGCTTTGGAAGGTGGACTCTATGGCATTATATCCCACTGAAGTCCCTCCCCTCCTTAGATCCCGCCCTCCTCAGGCTCAACCCGTAAAATCTCCAGTTATTTCCCAACCCAGAGCTGGCATCCCCTAGCTCAGCGGGGCATCCCCTAGCTCAGCATTAGCAGCCCACTCTTTTGGGAGCTAATAAGAAAAAGGATAAAAACCTAAAAAGAAAAATAAGGTGAAACTTTTGAATTCAACCTGAAGAACCTCCCAGAACGAATACATACTGGTGGGCTTAAACCTTTATCGCTGAGGCTGATGAAGCCAAACATATGGTGAAAGAGCTACAAATATCTGGGATAACGTTCCCTCTGTCACCTTTTTGGAGCAGCAAGAGGTGTTCCAGCAGACGTTGATTTTTGAAACTACTGGCATTGGACTTTCTTAATTTCGTTGGAGATAGCCATTGTGCTTTACCTACCATTGCTGTCACATTGTGAATAGCTTTGTATATATATATATTGTATTTCCTTGATAGTTATTCTAGTATTAGCACTTGTTGTTTGTTTATGTCTTGCACTTTTTCATGAATATATGTTTTTGTTACAATTGCCTGCACTGTTTCCTTCCTGCCACTACCAATTAACAGTGAAATTGAGTTTTTCTTTGGTTGTTACCACCTGGGGGTTGGCAGCCCTACTTCAAGTCAAGCCAGGGGTTTCAGTTTTGGTGTATAATGACTGCTGTGAAAAGACCTTAGAAAAGATGTTCAGGACATAAAGGAAGAGGCTAAATAGTTCTAAGAGTATCTCCTTGTATGCATTCTCTCCCTCTTAATGTAGTATCAACCCAGTTTTTATTTATGTTTACATAGGCATATAATCAAATTTTCAGCATGAACCAAGTTAAAACTTGCTAGTCCAATCTAAAGTGAACCAGTGCAGTAATTAGATTTCCCGCAGAGATGCTTCATTAGGAGAATGGAGAACGTTTTGACCCCAGACAAGGGTCACACCTTCATAAATTTATCTGACAGTTTGAAATCCTTTGCTCTCATGACTTCTGTTATCGAGATTCAGTCTTCTAACGTTTGGAAGCGAATCACTGATCTCTTAATGGGGAAATGTACATAGTCTGAATAATAGTCATGGCATGGGGTATTTTTAAAAAATCTTTGCTCAAATGGTAGAATACCCACTTTATGTATGAGAGGTAGTACTGTTATTCTTTGGGGAAAGCATTGCCTAATTGTAGAGCATGTAGTGGTTTCCTTAGATTGACTCAGACCGCTGGACCATCAAAACCAGTACTGCCTACTCAGATTAGCAGCAGTTCTCCAGAATCTCATGCAGAGGTCTTTCACATCACCTACAACTAGGGTTGCCAGCTCTGGGTTGGGAAATACCTGGAGATTTTGGGGGTGGAGCCTGAGGAGGGTGGGGTTTGGAACGGGGAGGGACTTCAATGCCATAGAGTCCAATTACCAAAGCGGCCATTTTCTCCAGGGGAACTGATCTGTGTTGCCTGGAGATCAGTTGCAATAGCAGGAGATCTCCAGCCGCCACAGAGATCTTCAGAAATCAGACCAATTAAGTTGACATTTCTGGATTCCATGTAGATTGCTGGGATGAGAAGAATTTTGGACTCGCCTGTATCTCTGCCAGAACCCATTTCTTTTTTTTTTTTTTAATATATTTTATTAGTTTTTAGTATACAAAGTGGGAAAGGAAAAAGGGTTTAGGAACAATTGTGATAGATTATACATGGTTAACATTCGGAACGGGTCCACACCATTTTCATCACTTCATTATAATCATTATAATCATACTTCATCGTCTCCCGCAATCTAATATCTACCATTCTGAATCTTCTCTTTAATCCGTATTCTGTATCATAATCAGTAAGAACTTAACTATTATATTAACATCTTATTTCTTTATCTACTTCTAACTAAAGTCCCAACATCTTCAGACGTGCTTTGACTACTCAGCGTCCGGAGTGACTAGGGCAGGCCAGTTGTCTCGTTGTCCGTGATCTCATACTGGGCTGGCGGGGTAGTGAGCATTTCAATTGTAACTGTAGTCTTGCCAGAACCCATTTCTTGACAGAGATGGCCTGCTAACGGTTCGCTTTCTCTCCTGCAGCTGCTCGCAGAAGCCTGGCCTTTCGGCGTTCACGTGTGCAAGTTAGTACCGTTCATCCAGAAAGCCTCTGTTGGCATCACTGTCCTCAGCCTCTGCGCTCTCAGCATAGACAGGTAACAAGCTGCCCGTATTCTCTCAAGCCTGGGTAGTGCCTTCGGCTAGTCACACAAGGAGCCCCATGCATGTGATCGGCCTTTCCTTCATAATGCAAGGATGCATGTTTTGGTATTTTAAGGGGTTGGCATCCAAGAGTTACAATTTAAGGCAGGGGTGGGGAACCTTTTTTCCACCAAGGGCTATTTGGATATTTATAACATCATTCACTGGCCATACAAAATTATCAACTTAAAAATTAGTTTCTTGGGCGGTCCTAGCAGCTTCATAGCTAACGACTCTTCTGCAAGGGGGGGAAATGTTCCTTTTCTCGGCAAAACAAACTCACATCTGCCTTGAATAGAGGCTATTTCTGTCTGCAGGAGGGGGTGGATCACCAGTCTTAGATCCTTCTGAGTTAGAGATCCGCCAGGACCCACAAAGGGCCAGACCAAATGATTTCGTGGTCCTTAAATGGCCCCTGGGCCTAACTTTCCTCACCCCTTATTTATAGGGTTGCCAGGTAGTAGCAAGAGATCTCCTGCTATTACAAATGATCTCCAGCTGATAGAGATCAGTTCACCTGGAGAAAATGGCCGCTTTGGCACTTGGACTGTATGGCATTGAAGTCCCTCCCCTCCCCAAACCTCGCCCTCCTCAGGCTCCACCCCCAAAATCTCCTGCCAGTGGTGAAGAGGGACCTGGCAACCCTACATTGAACTCCCTCTCTTCCCCAAACCCTGCCCTGCTCAGGCTCTGCACCCAAACTCTCCCACTGGTGGCTAAGAGGGACCTGGCAACCCTATGGGCAGAAGCCCTACCTGGTCCCACTCACTTATTTAAAAATCTTGATGAGTGCCAGATAAGGTGCCAGCGGGCATCTCCTGTTGGGGATCCCGGAGCTAATCCTCCCACAATGCGTTCATCCTCAGTTGGTTGTCAAGTTGCCAATAGGCATGACTTCATTTCTTGTGCTTGTTCCGTCCGGTGGCAGATACAGAGCTGTGGTCTCCTGGAGCCGGATCCAAGGGATTGGCATCCCCATGTGGAAGGCAGTCGAAGTGATTCTCATTTGGGTGGTGGCTGTCATCCTCGCCGTCCCGGAAGCCATCGCCTTCGACCTGGTGAATCTGCCTTACCGCGAGGAGACCTTTTGGGTCTGCATGCTGTCCCCCCATCAGACAACCAGCTTTATGACGGTGCGTCCTCACTCTGGAACCTGAACAGCTGATGACCTTGTCTTGGTCGCTTATTCTTTTCCTTTTGACCACTTGAGTAGCCAGTGTCGTATAGTGGTTAGAGCGTTGGACAAGGATCTGGGAGACCCGAGTTCAAATCTTCACTCTAAAAAAAGGGGGGGGAAAGAAGGGGAAGAAACCTCTAATAGAAGACAGAGGAGAAAAAAGTGCAAAGCACCAGAGGTTACAATGACACATAGGTCTGTAATGAGTAAAATAAAATACATAACAATGAGTAAACAAAGGCACATAAAGATAAAATGGAAAGTCTCCCAAACCCAATTTGAAAACTTACAACAGGAGACAATGAAGCCATAAATTCAGTTAACACGTGCAGTGCAAATGGCTATGGGCTTAAGTGAGCACATTGCATCCCCCAGGTTTATATGCATGTAGGGAAATACATCCTTAAGGGGACCAGGAGTAAACTGAGGAAGTATTTCCCTACATGCGTATAATCCTGGGGGATGCAATGTGCTCACTTCAGCCCATAGCCGTCTACACTGCACATCTTAACTGAATTTATGGCTTCATTGTCTCATATTGTACGTTTTCAAACTGGGTTTGGGAGACTTTCCATTTTATCTTTATGTGCCTTTGCTTACGAATTGTTATGTATTTTATTTTACTCATTACAGACCTATGTGTCATTGCAACCTCTGGTGCTTTGCAAATCTTCACTCTGCTGCGGAAGCTTGCTGGGTAACCTTGGGCCAGTCACATGCTTTCAGCCTAACCTACCTCACAGTGTTGGTGTGAGGATAACATGGTGGCGAGGAGAACAACGTAAGCTGCTTTGGGTCCTCATTGGGGAGAAAGGTGGGGTATAAATGAAGTAAATAAATAAAATAATAGTTGCACTCAAGTTGAGGCACTTTGAAGCATTGGCCTTGATCTCAATTTTGATCCTCTCTGAGCTGTCGTCCATTCCCATCACGCTAAACAGAAGATCTGCCCTGCCTGTGTGTGTGTGTGCATGTGTGTGTATGTGTGTGAAGTGCCATCAAGCCTGACTTATGGTGACCTCAGCAAGGGGCTTTCAAGGCAAGTGAGAAGCAGAGGTGGTTTGCCATTGCCTTTCTCTGCAGAGCCTTTCTTGGTGGTCTCCCTTCCAAGTACTGACCCTGCTTAGTTTCTGAGATCTGATTAGATTGGACTGTACCATGCTGCCTTCTATCTGCTTTGCCTGTGCTCCTTCTTTATTGTTGATTCCAAAAACATTCAGGGTAGGGAGACAGCGTGGGCACTGGGGTTGATTAAAGGGCTGATCTAAGAGTGGAGTTGACTTCTTCTGTTCTCTCTCTGCAGTTCTACAAGAACGTGAAAGACTGGTGGCTCTTTGGCTTCTATTTCTGCCTGCCTCTTGCCTGCACCAGCGTCTTCTATACTCTTATGTCCTGTGAGATGCTGAGCCAGAGGAACGGCATGAGGATAGCACTCAATGACCACATGAAGCGGGTGAGGACACCCCCCCCCCTTATAGGGTCTGAGGAGCAGGCCCTCTTCCTTGGCCAGGGCAGGAAGAATGGAGCCTTCAGTCAGTCATTTATTAATATGGCCAGTCATATACAGAAGAAGAAAATAGCCAACAGTTGTCTAAAATCCCATCAATATTAAAACCAGAAATTCCAAATATAAAAGTATAAAATACATAAATACAAGTATAAAAAATATAAAATACATAAAATCCTAAGAGGACGCTGCTATGTACATAGATAGTAAGACAGGTCATCCCAACAATTTGTGCCTAATTGTGGGCATGGCAGCACAAAATTTAGCAGTGTCTATGGCAACTCTTGGATTTTCATCTGAGAGCAGCTTCCTTGCCCTCTCCGCCTCCGAGTTATCAGAGAGCCTGTTAGTCCATGGCCGGATAAATTTGCCACAGATCTCTTCATAGTAAGGGCAGGGGTTGAGAATAAGCTCCATGGTGTCTACATCCCCTGTACTGCACCAGCATAATCTCTCTGAGATAGGGATTTTGTAATATCTACCTTCTAGGAGTGCTGAGGGGAAGGCCGAGCATCTGGATTGCGAATAGGCCCTTCTATGGCTACTTATTTCCAGAGTGAAAAGATATGCAGCAGGGGCCACAATGTATCTGGATTTATCCGGGGCTAAGAAGGTGGGAGTTCTTGCTAGATCCATCTGCCACTTGATGTCCCTCACTCTTTGTTTCACCATTTTCTTAGCCTGATCAGCCCCCAACTCCAGAAGCGAAAAGGGAGAAAAGCCCATCTGTTCTAGCTTACCTCTAACTGCTTTTATCCACCGTGACTGGTAATGGAGCCTTCTAATCTGCCCTCAGCTCCTTCTTGTCTACTCCAACGGCAGCAGCTCTTTAGGACTTCAGGTGTAGGAGGGATCTTTCCCAGTCCTGCTACTGGATTTTCTTGAACAGGAGGTTCCCAGTATCTGATCTGGGATGTACTGGCTGGGAAACATGTGCTCTGCCACTGAGCTGTGGTCCCTCCCATGCACTGCGACAGGTTGCCCTCCATGTGGGTTGCTGGTGGGACATTTTTGTTGAGCATCCCCATCCATCACCATTGACACTCACCTTCTTCTTACTTTTCTCTCTGCAGTGCCACATGCAACACACAAGGTTCTTTGGGGTCCTGTCCATATTTTATTATGGCAGCTTCCTTGCTAGGAAATAAAATAAAAATGCAGCACACTGGCTAAAGTGTTTATTAAAAAAATCAATCCCAAAAGCTCTGAAATATACCATAAGCACCGTCACGGGTAAGTTGTCTACATTCTTATCTAAGCGGATACTTTACGCAAATTATCTGAGAGGAAGATTGCTAAGATTCACATCTCCTTGTTACTGGCTGATGAAGCTTTGCGTGCCGAAACAGTAGTGGAATCCGGACTTGCCGTCCCATCATACTCAGCAACTTCCAGCCTTTCATTGCTCTGTTCAGCGTCTGCAGTGCTAAAACTCCAGCTTAAAAACTATCGGTTGCATTTCCCGCGCTTGAGTTTATGAGCCAAGAGCTCATCATGAACACTTGTTTGTCTGCACAGCTGACGTTTGATTTGCTTATATCTGTAGTGAACTTTGTATAGTTTGTATTCCTAAAAGTTTCTCTGCCATGTATTTCTGTTGAGAATCTTGTATGTGCTTATGGTATATTTCAGAGCTTTGGGGATCGGTTTTTTATAAACACTTTAGCCATCGTGCTGCATTTTTATTTTATTTGCCAATTTTCCCAGAACAGGTTGTTCTTTTTGTAGCCTCAAGTTTCCTTGTTGGGGCCAGATGCGTCAATGCGGGGCTGCCATGATACTAACAGCTAAGGCTTACAGTGGTGAACCCATCCTTTCTCCTGTCTGCCAGACGCACAGCTTGTTCTGCTTGTTAATTCAGTCCCCTTAAGCAGGAGGCCTCTATTCCTATGGGTTCTTATCACTAGGGTTGCCAACCTCCAGGGGGTAGCTGGAGATCTCCTGGGATTACAACTGATCTCCAGGCAATCAGTTTGCTTGGAGAAAAGGGATGCTTTGGAAAGTAGACTCTGGCATTATACCCCATTGAAGTCCCTCGCCAAACCCTGTCCTCCTCAGGCGCCACCCACAAAATCTCCAGGTGTTTCCCAACTCAGAGCTGGCAACCCTACTTATCACCCTGGTTGGTACGCGACTGTAAGTAGGAAGATGCAGACTCCAAAGTGTGACTGATACCTATTAAGCAGTTTATTGAAAGGCGCTCCTGCATAATACGCTACAAAAGCAAAGTGCAAACTGAATCAGATGCACGTTACAGGTATACATATGAAAAAGGCATGGATATAAAACCATAAGAAAGGTGCAGATGGCTACATAAAATAATATGGACTAACAGAATGACTTCCATTTGCAGTTTGCTTTTGTAGAATATTATGCAGTAGCACCTTTCAATAAACTGCTTAATCTGTATCATTAACATTTTGGAGTCTGTCTTTCTACAGACATTCAGGTACCCACTGTGGTGATAGGAACCCATATAAACTGAGGTTTCCTGCTTAAGGGGAACAAATTAACACTGCTGCCTCCTGGTATATCCTTCCTGAGATTAAACACATTTGTTATGCCTTTTTTTTTTCCTTGAGAAAGAGACCGGCTCCCACAAGTGCACCAAAGTGACTCAAATCGTCAATTGAACTAACACACATCATGATTTGGTTAAAGCCAAAGAGTGTCAAGAGAGAATCCACAGCCGGTATTCTCTTTTCCTCGCTCATCGGTGGCCTGCAGCCCCTCATGTTCCCATCTCAAAGCCTCACCTGCTGATGCACTTTGGTCACGCCAGTACCTAGCGCAGCAGCATTTCATGTTTAAAAGGCTCTGTGGAGCAGTGGTTGATACAATTACAGGGTTCATTAGCACCCACCAACCTGTCAGTCTTCTGACCCATGTACCTGATGCTCTTGTTAGCATCTAGCTCCCCAAATCCCAGCCCTCGTGTTCTTTATGATGCTTCACATGAGTCCAACGCATCATGAACAAGCTAGATGTGCCACAGAAATGGGAACATGAATTTGCCGTCTGCTGAGACAGGCCATTGTTTTGTTGGGGTCAGTATTGTCACACCTGACTGGCAGTGATTCTCTATGGCCTCAGGTGGCGGCCTTCCGCATCACCTGAACCTTTTATCTGGGGATGCCGGGGATTGAACCTGGGATATTCTGCATGCAAAGCAGGTGTTCTACGACTGAGCTACAGTTCCTCTCCAAAAGGGAAGAGTCTGATGCTTGGAAATCCTGCTGTAAAGAATAGGAATTTAAAGGCTAGATGGCCATCTGTCAGCAATGCTGATTCTATGAATTTAGGCAGTTCATGAGAGGAAGGGCATCTTGGCCAACTTCTGGGCATGGAGTAGGGGTCACTGGGGGTGTGTGGGGGAGGTAGTTGTGAATTTCCTGCATTGTGCAGAGGGGGCTGGACTAGATGATCCTGGTGGTCCCTTCCAACTCTATGATTCTATGCTCCACACACAATCCAGTTGTAGTGTTCTGCTTCCCTTCTGCTTCCTCCTTCAGTCTCCGCACTTTGTCCTTGTACCTTCCAGCGCAGGGAAGTAGCCAAGACAGTGTTTTGCCTGGTGGTGATCTTTGCCCTCTGCTGGCTGCCTCTTCACCTGAGCAGGATCCTGAAGAAGACCATCTACAACCCTCATGATGTCGACAGATGCGAGCTTCTTAGGTAGGAAAACTGTCAGACACCTGGTGGATTCTTCCTAGTGCTGACAGAGACCTCCAAAATCATTGAAAATTAAGCAGGTTGAACAACAACTTCTTGAAGTAGGCCGTTCGAATAATTTGTGGTTGGCTTCTTATTTAATTAAAGCAAGAAAGACAGAAGGTACAGAACAGTTGAGGTGGCTGCTATTTTAAAAAAATTTGCCATAAAGTTGCAGCCAATTTATGGCGACTCTGTAGGGTTATCAAGGTAAGAGGCATACAGAGGTGGTTTGCCATTGCCTGCCTCTGCATAGCAACCTTGGACTTCCTTGGTGGTCTCCCACCCAAATACTGACCAGGGCTGATCCTGCTTAGCTTCTGAGATCTGATGAGATTGGGCTAGCCTGGACTATTCAGGTCAGGGCATACCATATTAGCTAATCTTTTTTTCCCCATTTGTTCAGCCCATAAAATAGTCATCAGTATACAACAGTTGATTAATTATTTGCTATATTTATTTCCAAAGATTAAGCATTATATGCTTTCCTGAAAATCATCACTGACAGCCTGCCAAGAAGATATAAGATTCTTAACTTTTAACCTGGTTTGTTGAATATTGGTTGAGCTGCAGGCAGTTATCATGTGATGTTGTTTCACTTTGTGTCATGAAAAGCTCCAGCTGCCCATCTCCGCTAGGGTTGCCAACTCCAGCCTGGGAAATTCCTGGAGATTTTGGGACAATGCCTATGAAGGGAACATTTGCCTGTGATCTATGGTATACTATAGTGTCTGCTCTCTGAAGTTTCCATTTTCTCCAGGGAACTGGTCTCTGTTGTCTGGAGATCAGTGGTAATTCCAGAAGAACTCCGGTCCCCACCTGGAGGTTGGCAACCCTAATTCTCCACTCATTAAACTTCTGTTAAGAGGAGGTTGAGTGGGGACATGATTGCTTGTTAGAAGAGGGCAGGGAGCTGTTCCTGTTGGCAGCAGAGGAGAGGACTCGCAATAATGGGTTTAAATTGCGTGAGGAAAGGTACTGGCTGGATATTAGGAAATATATATATATATTTACAGTAAGATTTGTTTGACAGTGGAATCAGCTACCGAGGGAAGTGGTGAGCTCCCCCTCACAGGCGGTCTTTAAGCAGAGGCTGGACTAGCACTTGTCAGGGTTGCTCTAGGCTGATCCTGTATTGAACAGGGGGTGGACTAGATGGCCTCTACGTCCCCTTCCAACTCTATGATTCCATGATTCTATTAAAGAAACAGGGCATTTTTCCCCCTGTCCAGTTTGCAGCCTTCCTAAGGTAAGAATATCTCTGCCAGATCAGGCCAAGGGGTCCATCTAGCCCAGTCTTCATGCTGAAACTCCCCACTTCTTGAAGCATCTTCTCCAGCATTTTGCTCTTCCCCACCCCTTTTTAGTATCGTTAGCTTCCTTTTCACTGTTTAGCTTCCTCCTGGTCATGGATTACTTTGGCATCAACATGGCCTCGCTCAACTCCTGCATCAACCCCGTGGCTCTCTACTTTGTCAGCCGGAAATTTAAGAACTGCTTTCAGGTAGGAGATTGTCTCCACTTATCAAGGGCCAGAGGGTGCTACATGAAGCTTGGGGGCATGATCATACCAGCTAGGGTTGCCAGGTCTCTCTTTGCACTGGCGGCAGGTTTTTAGGGCGGAGTCTGAGGAGGGCGGGGTTTGAGGAGGGGAGGGACTTCAATGCCATAGAGTCCCATTGCCAAAGCGGCCATTTTGTCCAGGTGAACTGATCTCTATTGGCTGGAGATCAGTTGTAATAGCAGGTGATCTCCAGCTAGTACCTGGAGGTTAAGCAAACCACAAAAAAGAAAGCACTCCTGGAGGTTGGCAACCCTACATACCAGCCAAGTTCTTACTGGGATAAAGGAGAACCAGCTTTCTTGAGATTGCTCTCCTTGTCACTATATGTTCCTTTCCTGACCTCTGCACATGCTTTTATGCAACTTTGCTACCCATATGCTCTCCCAAAAAGGCTAAAAATGTAATTAAAAATAGAATAAAAACCAAATAGCATAAAATGACCATAAAAGCATCTTGTAATGCTGAAAACAACCCTCGAAGAAGAAGAAGAGAAGGAGTTGGTTTTTATATGCCGACTTTCTCTACCACTTAAGGAAGAATCAACCGGCTTACAAGCATCTTCCCTTCCCCTCCTCACAGCAGACACCCTGTGAGGTAGGTGGGGCTGAAAGAGCTCTAAGAGAGCTGCTTCCAGCCCAAGGTCACCCAGCTGGACACGAACATTCACTTGGGAGTCTTGGTGAATACTGGCTCTATTCAATTCAAGATGGCATTTTCTTCTGGCACAAGGAGTTGTGCCCATCCCAATGTTCTTCCACTGAAGGAAAGGGCTACCACCAGTGGAATGGGTTCATAGGATCCAAGCCGTTGGCTATACCCAGTATCTCCTGGCACTGTACCTTATTTTAGTGATTGTAATGGATTTTGTACCCTCAGCATTTTTAATGAGTGGTATTCACTTAGGGTTGCCAACCTCCAGGTACTTCATATACACAAAATACAACTGTACCATGGATGTATAAAGAGTTCAAAACCAAAAGGTAAGTGGAAACATATACTTGATGACTGATACTGAACCTGCGGGTCTAAGAGAATTCGACACTGATGAATGACATTGTGTACTATTGGCTGATGAAGCCCTGAAGCGAAACGTGAACACAATCCGGAGTCCACGCCCATGAACCTCCCCTCTGCACCATGGTTGTTTGATATTTATGTATGACTGAGGATTCCTCATTGTACACATTGGTTCTATTAATAAGATCATTGCTATGGGCAACTGAGTTCCTTCAGCAGTTCCTATTGCGCACGATCTAACTACCAGTTACTGCACATGAGCAGCGTTGCTGGTACTGGAATTGCTTCTATCACCTCTACTGCGCATGATCAACCCCTGCCACTATCGGAGTTCCATCCTAGAAAGGCCTTCTCCTCTGTGATTGCCATCTTTGGAAATAGACCTTTGGGGTTTCTATGAGCCATTGACTGTTTGAATTTTTTGTAACCATTAAGACTATTTGGATATGTTTCCACTTACCTTTTGGTTTTGAACTCTTTATACATCCATGGTACAGTTGTATTTTGTGTATATGATGTGCAAGTCCTTTGACTATTGAACATTGGTTGTGAATATATATTTTGTATTTTGAAATTGGAGCTTGTGCTGTTCTTCTTGTTTGTACTTGCTATTTTACAGCACTGTTTGTAACTTGTTGCAACTTCCAGGTGCTAGCTGGAGATCTCCCACTATTACAACTTATCTCCAGCCAATAGAAATCAGTTCACTTGGAGAAAATGACCGCTTTGCCAATTGGAATCTATGGCATTGGAGTCCCTCCCTTCCCCAAACCTCGCCCTCCTCAGGCTCCTCCCCCCAAAAAAATCTCCCGCCAGTGGCGAAGAGGGACTTGGCGACCTTATGTACACTGCTGCAAGCTTTGGAAAAGTTGTGTATCAAGTTTGAAAGAAGAGACTCTCCAAGGCAGCTGCCCTCTGGATTCCCTAAACCAGAGGTATTCACTCCACAGCTGGTGGAGAGCTACATTCACAGTTACCATCAACAGAAAGAGCCACGTTAGGGTTGCCAGCTCCGGGTTGGGAAATACCTGGAGATTTTGGGGGTGGAGCCTGAGGAGGGCGGGGTTTGGGGAGGGGAGGGACTTCAGTGCCATAGAGTCCAACTGCCAAGGCAGCCATTTTCTCCAGGTGAACTGATCTCTATTGGCTAGGGTTTCCAGGTCCTCTTCACCACCGGCGGGAGATTTTTGAGGTGGAGCCTGAGGAGGGCAGGGTTTTGGGAAGGGAGGGACTTCAATGCCATAGAGTCCAAGTGCCAAAGCGGCCATTTTCTCCAGGTGAACTGATCTCTATCGGCTGGGGATCAGTTGTAATAGCAGGAGATCTCCAGCTAGTACCTGGAGATTGGCAACCCTAACCACAAGCCATACCGGACAAGGGCCTTACCCACTTTCCTGAAACATGGTGCATGGGCCACATCGGGGAATGGTGTTCAGAATAGGAACAGGTGGCATGTCATGGAAGCATAGGTGGCTCCTGAGTCACTGAATATCACTGTTCTAAATGCTGTCTGCTTTGTGTCTCCCAGTCATGTCTGTGCTGCTGGTGCCAGAGACCAACTCTTGGCATCGTGCCGACAGACGACAAAGGCTCCGTTGGTAAGTGGAAGGCCAATGGGCAAGAACTGGGCCTCGACCGGAGCAGCTCCCACTTGAGTAACAAGTACAGCTCATCTTAGGCAGAAGAACAAGAGGCCGAAGGTCCACCAGGATGATGGAGTTGACCAGCCTGGTCTGGCCCTCATTTCCTGGGGTTCCTCTTGACTTCCTCTGATTTCTTCACCTTCCTCCCTCAGAAACTAAGATACCAACCAGCTCCAAAGGAAGCCACACTGGAAGAGGCCTTCCTCGCCTCTTATTCTCCTGGAGTTTCCCCACGAACTATTCTTTTTCTCCCTAAACATCAGAAGAATTGCTTGGGTGGAACAAACTAAACGGCCATCAAAGGTGCTACCTTTGGCTTAAGTTTTTCCCGGATGAGTAAAGAGCCATCAAGCCACAGCCAAATTATGGTGACCCCAGCAAGTGGCTTTCAAGGCAAGTGAGAAGCAGTGGGGGTTTGCCACTGCTTTCCTCTGCAGTCTTCCTTGGTGGTCTCCCGTTCCCAGTACTGACCCTACTTAGCTTTCGAGATCCGACAAGATCAGGCTATACCATGCCATCTTCCCTCCTTTCCTGGAGACCAGTCTTTAAAACCTGGACATGATTGAGAATCTTCTCCCTGCCATAAAACAGCTCTTTGGGACATTGTTTCCCCATTTCCATCACCGCCAAGAAGTGATTGATACTGTTGGATCAAGACTGTAGTGTCCAAAATCAGAAGTGGGGGCATTTTTTGGAGTGCAGATAATCTGCAGGGAGGGGGCCACTGGTAGTCGTGGGTGGGTGGGTGGGCAGGTGGCAAGGATGGTTTCTTGCCATAAAACGTAGCTCAGGTGGCTTTGGAAATAATTACCGTAGTTCATAGATGAGTAAGCCATGATAGCTCTGTGGAACCTCCAAGTCCAGAGGTAGTATACCACTAAATAAATGAAACAAGAGAAAGGCCTCCACGTCCCCCTTGCAAGCTTTTTAGACGCATCAGGAGGGCTGTTGTTGGAAACAGATTGGTTTGGGGGCAATGTTTCCCCCTCTCCTCCCACAGTTCCAGTTACCACTTAATCCCCCGAGGAACATGTGAGGACGGCTTCTCCTTCTCTCCCTCTCTGACCAGCCCCCTAAGCTTTTCAGTGGGGTGATGCAAGCATGAGCTCTGCCCGAGTTACTTCTCCCTTCCACATTTTTCTCTCTTCAGTCTCCAGATACCTGAAGGGGCTGAATACTGCTGAGTGACAGCAGAGGAGAGGTATGTAGAAATGGGGGGAACCTATCCCATTTTGATGCTGCCCTTCCCTCAAGGAGTCAGGGCAGCATCCATGGTCTTCCCCTCTTCTTTCTGATTCTCACAACAACCCTGTGAGGTTGGTTAGGCTGAGAGAGTGACTGGCCCAGGGTCATCCACTAAGCCACATAGCTAAGAAGGGATTCAAACATGGGTCTCCCCAGTCCTGCTCTGACACTCAAACCAGTACACTGTGGTAGTTCTCCTGTCGGCCTGGATTTTAAACATCCCAAGCCATAAGGATGCTGGACATCGATCTTCACTGTCCCATCCTGACAACTAGGGTTGCCAGGTCCCTCTTTGCCCTCTTCTCAGTGGATCCTCCAATCCAGAGGTAGTATACCACTAAATACTAAATGAAACAGGGGAAAGGGAAACTGACAGTTTTAGGGGTGGAGCCTGAAGAGGGCAGGGACTTAGGGAGGGAAGGGACTTCAATGCCATAGAGTCCAATTGCCAAAATGGCTACTTTCTCCAGGGGAACTGATCTCTATCTGGGGAGATCAGTTGTAATAGCAGGAGATCTCCAGCTAGTACCTGGTGGTTGGCAACCCTAATGACAACCATGAGACAGCTGCTAGGAACCTCAAAAGCAGATCTGGTTGCAGAGACAGAAAGCATCTTCACTGGAGAACGGATGAATCGAGAGCCCCTCCATATCATTCATTAAAGAGGCAATAATGCTGAGATCCTACAACCCTTCCTGGACTTTGCTGAGCTATCTCAGGATCCTCTGAGTCCAAAAGAAATCCAAGCCAGGCCCATAGGGACGCTCTCCTGCCCTTTCATTCCTTCTCCCCTCCAACTGCCCCGCCCAACAAGCAGGGTTGCCAACCTCCTGGTAGTCGCTGGAGATCTCCTGCTTTTACAACTGATCTTCAGCCGATAGAGATCAGTTCACCTGGAGAAAATGGCTGTGTTGGCAATTGAACTCTATGTCATTGAAGTTCCTCCCCTCCCCAAACCCTGCCCTCCTCAGGCTCTGCCCCAAAATTCTCCAGGTATTTCCCAACCCGGAGCTGGCAACCCTACCAACAAATCCCAGCTAAGGCTGCAGTCCTGTGCGTGATTACGTGAAAGGAAGTAGTATTCAAATAGGTGGGACTAACAAGTCAACGTAAGAGTATAAAAGGGCAAGAGTCCAGTAGCACCTTAAAGACTAACAAAATTTCTGGCAGGTATGAACTTTCGTGAGCTACTCCTCACTTCTTCAGATAACATGGCTACCCATCATGATGTATCTCCATGGAAGCAAACGCAGTGTTAGTTCCCTGCTATTCAGAGGGACGGTGGTGATTTCAGACCTCGTTCTAGCAATGTGAAACTCTGGATGAATTTTTGCCTGACATTTATACCATTACTGCCATGCTATGTACATACAGTTCTTAGGTTGCATATATTCAGGGTTATACGTGTCTTCAACAATACCACCTGAGAGTAAAAAAAGCCAAGATACAGGCTGAGGGATGGAATATACTTTCTGAGAACTGCAGTTTCCCTCCTTTTTAGAAGCAAAGTTACTAGTCCTTTTTGCCGCGTGACTATGCTTGAAAGCGTATCGGTTTACAGCTGCTGAGCTGGCAGGGGTGTCTGAAAAAAATCTGCAGGGCAGGGACTCAGATGATTCTGGATTTGAGCTGGTGATTTTGCTGGCGCATAGCATTTTTTAGAATTCACAACAGAAAAGTGTGGGTCAAGCGAGCATCGAACCCCAGGTAAAACTCCCATGCATGAAAGACCCTTGTGTCAATGAGCTTTGGGAAGGGGCAGTGCCTCGACTTTTTATCTTAGGTGCCAAAATGGCTCATGGCCTGAGCAGCTTCTCTTTCCATCCAGTGATTCCAGCCAAAAGCCATGAATGGTACCAGGAAAGGAGTCATTCAGTACCACTCCATGGATTTCCAGACAGCCCCCATATAGGGTTGCCAGCACCAGGTTAGGAAATACCTGGAGATTTTGGGGGTGGAGCCTGAGAAGGGTGGGGTTTGGGGAGGGGAGGGACTTCAATGCCATAGAGTTCAATTGCCAAAGTGGCCATTTTCTCCAGGGGAACTGATCTCTGTCACCTGGAGATCAGTTGTAATAGTGGGAGATCTCCAGCTACCACCTGGAGGTTGGCAGCCCTACCCCCATATGCAGCTCAGGCGTGCATGAAACAGTCTTCTTTCCTGCCAAAACTGAAGTTCATTCTGTGTGCGCTGCACTTTCCAAGCAGGACAATGTGTCCTGAACCAAGAGATAGGGCATAAATCACATGCCCAACCGGATCTGCAGAGATGCATTTATTTTTATGACATCCCACCCCCCACCCAGCTTATGCTGAAAAACCATACTGAACCCGCCTCCTTCAAGCTTCGAGGACCCAGTGTTTATGCAAGCTCCACCCATTCTGCCATCCTTTCCTGCAAGCCTGGAATCCTTGTGAGAAAGGTAGTCTGCCAATGAAGCATTAAAATCAAAATCAGCCACAACCTGTTACCACCTGCCTTGTTCGTCCCACCGCTGCCATTTTGGTGAAGCTCCTTTTGTAGAGATAACACTACCAAGGACATGTGAGATCACATTGTCAAAGAAAGAATTGCCACACACCCCAACATGGGAAGCCTTTCTCAATCCCTGGCAGTTTGAGAGCCAGTGTGGTGTAGTGGTTAAGAGTGGTGGTTTGGAGCAGTGGACTCTAATCTGGAGAACTGGCTTTGATTCCCCACTCTTCCACATGAGTAGTGGACACTAATCTGGTGGACCAGGTTGGTTTCCCCACTCCTACAAATGAAGCCAGCTGGGTGACCTTGGGCTAGTCACAGCTCTCTTACAGCTCTTAGCCCCACCTACCTCACAAGGTATCTGTTGTGGGAAGGGGAAAGGAAGGTGATTGTAAGCCAGACTGATTCTCCCTTAAGTGATAAAGAAAGTTGGCATATACTACCCAACTCTTCTTCTTTATCCCGTTGCCTTACCACTCCTGTGGTTACATTTTCAGTATCAAGCAACCCAGTCTTTGATTATTTGGTTTTTTTGTGAAGCGTTGCTACTTCGACTTACTGGTGTGTGCTTTGTATAGAGCGACTTTGTCCCAGACGCGTGTATATATTGTACAGAACGCCACTTAAACTGGGGCTTCATATTATTAATAGATAATAGAACTATTTAACGTCCATGATGTATTCAGGATCAAGACAGTTCCATACTGTGCTAGACAAGGGAATGTTAACACCAGGCAAGGAAAGTAACCATTACAGGTTAAGTATCCCTTATTCGGACATCCAATATCCAAACTAATCCGAAAACGGGACCTTTTGAGCCGTCATGCAGGCATTACTCGCAGGCCCTCAGCTGTGCCATTGATGGTTCAATGTACACAAAATTATTAAAAATATTGTTTAAAATTACATTCAGGCTATGTGTATAAAGTATATCTATCAAACATATATAAAACATGAATGAATTCCATGTTTAGGCTTGAGGCCATCCCCAAAATATCTCATTGTGTATATGCAAAAATTCCAAATTATTCCAAAATCATCTTGCTGGCTTGCCCTACCTCCCCCCTCTATTATTCTGTTTTTTGTGAACTTGGGGCAGGGGAGGGAATGTCTGAGTGCAGAGCCTTTCAGTGGTCACTATTTTAATCGAGTGCCATCTGTTGTTTTTACTATGTTTATATTGTATGGTTAGCTCTTTTCAGTTTTAATCGTATGAAAATGAAGGTTTTATATTGTGATTTCAACTTTGTTACCTGCCCTGAGCCCAGCTTTGGCTGGGGAGGGCGGGATAGAAATTTGAAGTATAAATAAATAAAATATGGAAAGATCCGAAATACGGACCACTTCTAGTCCCGAGCAGTCCGGATGAGGGATGCTCAACCTGTACATCCTTGCTCAACATAATGTAGCCGGTCCTCATTCATAGCAGGCAGATGACCAGGTGGAGACCCAGTAACATGTGAACCCAAGACATTCATGAATGTAATCAGGGCTCCAACAGGTTGGTCATCCTCACTGCCACATGCCTGCAACTTCTTTTTCAGGTCTTATTTACTCGGGGGGGAGGGAGGAGTATTATAAAGGACATGTAAGAGAATGAATGTATTGTGATTTCGGATGTTGCCTTTCCTGTAGGTTATATAGCCATCCTGTAGACATGCTAACTTTGGATTAAAGTTCATTGACTGTGTCACAAGTTTGCTTGGTACAAAACATTGGCACAAGGCTGCAAGGGACCGGCGTAAGGCACGCCAAGCTGACCGTTAACTTAGGATAGGCTTCTTGCCAGCTTGCCATCTTTGAAGCTTCTCAGCTGCTTCTTGACACGGGATCAAAAACTGGGGGCGTGTATCTCTGGGGATGGTTGGTTGCCTTCCCAGAACTAACTTCTACTTGCTGAAAAGATTTGCCCCTAACCTGAGTGAAAATTTAGAGCTGGTGCATGGCCCCATGCTACTGAAGGCTGCTGATGAACCATCCAGACCGCCAGGGCCCTGTGATGTGTGAAAGAACAGACAAGGGGATCCCAAGCATTTCAGATTTTGTTCTCGCAAGCAAGGAAGGAATGCATTTCATTCTCTCTTCCCATTCATATTCCTGCAGCTCTCATTTTTTTCAGTTTCCTTTAATATTGGTTGCAAAAGCATACCAGGTCTGTGTGCATCCCAATTAAAAACAGGTGGCAAAAAAAAAAGAATGCTGCATTAAGTACATAACTCCGTTCCCTGAGAAAAAGAGTTTTCATGGGAGGATAAAGGCAAGCTTCTAGTCCTTATAGTTACAAAGACGGGCTTGAAGTCTTGTGAGTACTGCAAGGCAAAATCAAATGTAACTAGGGTTGCCAACCTCCAGGTGTTGGCTGGAGATCTCCCGCTATTACAACTGATCTCCAGGTGACAGGTATAAGTTCACCTGGAGAAAATGGCCGCTTGGAAAAGGTGGACTCTGTAGCATTATACCTCATTGAAGTCCCTCCTCAGGTGCCACCCCCAAAATCTCCAGGTATTTCCCATCCCAGACCTGGCAATCCTAGGTGTAACTGATTAAGTTTTTCCAGAGGATAAAAGGTGTCTCTCCCTGGCTACTAGAAACAAAGCTGCAAAGTAAGTAAAAATCTGGAAAGCTCTTCAATGGGCATGATTAACATGGCCTTGAAATTAAAATTCACAGAAATAATTAGCTAGCAGGTTCTTGTAGGTTATCCGGGCTGTGTAACCGTGGTCTTGGAATTTTCTTTCCTGACGTTTCGCCAGCAACTGTGGCAGGCATCTTCAGAGTAGTAACACTGAAGGACAGTGTCTCTCAGTGTCAAGGGTGTAGGAAGAGTAATATATAGTCAGAAAGGGGTTGGGTTTGAGCTGAGTATTGTCCTGCAAAAGTATTGTCCTGTAAGTATCAAGATAATGTGCTAATGAGGGTATGGTATGTTAATATGGAACCATTGTATCCTGAAGTGATCTGTTAATGTGTGTAATCCAAAGCTAATCTGTATGGCTATTGTTGAATGTTGTCTTTGTCTGGAGGTTTTTCAGGGCAGGAAGCCAAGCCTTATTCATTCTTAAACTCTCCTCTTTTCTATTAAAGTTGTGCTGATGTTTATGAATTTCAATGGCTTCTCTGTGCAATCTGACAAAATAGTTGGTAGAATTGTCCAGTCTTTCAGTGTCTTGGAATAAGACCCTGTGTCCTGTTTGTGTCAGTCCATGTTCAGCCACTGCTGATTTCTCAGGTTGGCCAAGTCTGCAGTATCTTTCATGTTCTTTTATCCTTGTTTGTATGCTGCGTTTTGTGGTCCCGATGTAAACTTCTCCACAGCTGCAAGGTATACGATATACTCCTGCAGAGGTGAGGGGGTCTCTTTTGTCTTTTGCTGATCGTAGCATTTGTTGTATTTTCTTGGTGGGTTTAAACACTGTTTGTAGGTTATGTTTTTTCAAAAGTTTCTCCATCCTATCAGTGACTCCTTTAATAAATGGCAAGAATACCTTTCCTATGGGAGACTGTTTTTCCTGAGTTTTCTGATTTTTGTTTGGTTTAATGGCCCTTCTGATTTCATTCTTGGAGTAGCCGTTTGCTAGCAGTGCGTGATTTAGATGATTAGTTTCTTCCTTGAGAAACTGTGGTTCACAGATCCGTCTTGCACGGTCCATTAATGTTTTGATTATTCCTCTTTTCTGTCGGGGGTGGTGGTTGGAGTTTTTGTGTAAGTAGCGGGACCACAAAACGCAGCATACAAACAAGGATAAAAGAACATGAAAGATACTGCAGACTTGGCCAACCTGAGAAATCAGCAGTGGCTGAACATGGACTGACACAAACAGGACACAGGGTCTTATTCCAAGACACTGAAAGACTGGACAATTCTACCAACTATTTTGTCAGATTGCACAGAGAAGCCATTGAAATTCATAAACATCAGCACAACTTTAACAGAAAAGAGGAGAGTTTAAGAATGAATAAGGCTTGGCTTCCTGCCCTGAAAAACCTCCAGACAAAGACAACATTCAACAATAGCCATACAGATTAGCTTTGGATTACACACATTAACAGATCACTTCAGGATACAATGGTTCCATATTAACATACCATACCCTCATTAGCACATTATCTTGATACTTACAGGACAATACTTTTGCAGGACAATACTCAGCTCAAACCCAACCCCTTTCTGACTATATATTACTCTTCCTACACCCTTGACACTGAGAGACACTGTCCTTCAGTGTTACTACTCTGAAGATGCCTGCCACAGTTGCTGGTGAAACGTCAGGAAAGAAAATTCCAAGACCACGGTTACACAGCCCGGATAACCTACAAGAACCAATGAACTCTGACCGTGAAAGCCTTCGACAATAATTAGCTAGCAGACTTATTGATTACCCCACCTAGGCTTATGTTGGTCATTCATGGCCCAAACAGGAAACACAACAGAGGACCAAAGTTTGTAAAGCTTTTCTAGCTAGTTCTTACCCAGGATGACCAGGCAAGCAGCTATTTACAAGCCTGAATGAATACAGATTTCAGAATTCTTTCTGTCCAGTGCAGAATTTTCTGTTTTCCATACAGAGACCTGAATACCAAAACAACACATTCGGATCATTTCCACCTTTACATTTCCTTTCTTCTGAGGGCTGCCTTTTCCCCTGAAAATGTATCTGTATCCTGTTTTTCAACTATGGTTCTTGCAGCAGCCACATTACTAGTAAAACGCAACTTTCTACTTAAAAAATAAGCATGCTTTTCAGTTTAAAAACTATAAAGTAAGTGGACCCATGAGGGAAAAAATGAGATGAAGGAAGACGGGAACAGATTTAAAAAAGAAAGAAAGGAAGAAAGGAAAAGTCAAAATCCTGAACTCAAATATAAAGAAAACAAAATATAATTAAAACACACACATAAAAAATGGAAAACGTTGAAGAGGGGAGAAGAAGAGGCAAGCCCTGAGCTGAGCTAGCGGCAGGTGCACGAGGGTGTCTTTGCCCACTTTCCTCTCCTTCCTGTAGGTTGCAGAGCAGTTGTCCTACAGATGAGCTAGGACAGAGGTTCCCCAAACGTTTTGAGTCCAGGAGCACTTTTCAGTAGAGAAATTCATCACGGAGCACTAATTTTCACCTAGCACCGATATATTATACTAAATGACAGCAGTATTTTTCTTTCCAATCTCTTCATGGAGCACTAGGAGATATTTTGCAGAGCACAGTTTTGGAATCTCTGAGCTAGGACATCTGCTATGGAGAAGTCATAGGCAGGTAAAAGCCGGGTGGGGGGGATGTTGAATGGAGAAACTGCTGGAAAGGAGGGGTTAAACAGCTCCCCACAGTCCACCACTCAGCCTGAATCCACCTCCAGCTGTTTTACAAGATAAAATAAAACCCATGGGGGAGAAAAACTGTCACGAATTACCTGTAGCTGGCAGTTATAGCGTAATCTTTAAGAAAAGTTACCCGAACTGCACTGTTGCCCCAGTGACTAATGGCCTAAGGATCAGGAAGGAGCTTTATTAAGAAACTCTGGGATTAGCATACTTCCTGGCTGAACGCCAGCAAAAGCCACCAACAGCTGACCCATTGCCGGGAGCATGTCTGTCGGATTTGTAGGGGAAGGAACCAACTCCTGGCAGACGGTGACACTGAAGCCTTTGCTCTCCTCCCAGCTCAGCGTTAATAAAACATGTCCACATCCCAGATGCTCAATGCTCTTATTCTAAAGGGGCCTAACTAAATATTTGATTCTGCTACCCTCCATCTTGCATATGCCTCTGGGGAACACAGGCAAGCCCATGTGTCCGGCGCATGAGGGACAGAGCCGAGTGGAAGTCCCATTGTGCAGGTACCATGCGACTAAACATTTGTCCAACTCCCTTGCCTTGAGACAGGGCATTGGTCTATCTGGCCCGGAATGGCCGGCTCTACCTGGTAAAACTCCCAGAGGTCTGAGGCCAGGGTCTTTTCCAACCAAGATTCCTCTGGAACTAGTGATGCTGGGGATTGAACCTGGAACTTTTCGCATGCAAAGAGTGAGTTGTGCCACCAGAGACAGCGTGGTGTAGTGGTTAAAAGCGGTGGTTTGGAGTGGTGGACTCTGATCTGGAGAACCGGGTTTGATTCCCCACTCCTCCACATGAGCACCGGATGCTAATCTGGTGAGCCGGGTTGGTTTCCCCACTCCTACACATGAAGCCTACACATGGTTTCCCCACTCCTACACATGAAGGGTGACCTTGGGCTAGTCACAGCTCTCTTAGATCTCTCTCAGCCCCATCTACCTCACAGGGTGTCTGTTGTGGGCAGGGGAAGGGAAGGTGATTGTAATCTGATTTGATTCATCCTTAAGTGGTAGAGAAAGTAGGCATATAAAAACCAGCTCTTCTTCTAAGATCCTCCTCCCTATCAGGGTACGGAAACAGCAGTATGTAGTCTCTTCTGCTCATTCAAACGTTGTAATGCCACCAAGGCAGTAAACATTTGCAGTGTGTCTGTTTCAGGCCATCTTGGCTGTTCCCTGCAATGTCTCCAGCTACTCACAGGGAGATCTCTGCTTTCTCCATCCGTTCAAACCTCTGACCTAAGGTCAACTGAACTCTTTATTTAGATATTTATACCCTGGTTTCCTCCCCAGTTGGGACCCAGAGCAGCTTACCACATTGTTCTTCCCTCCAATTTTACCTAACAACCACCCTGTGAGGTGGAACCACCCTATCAGGTGGAAAGAGAGGTACTGGCCCAAGGTCACCCAACAAGCTTCCATGGCAGAGTGAGGATTCAAACCTGGGTCTCCCAGATCCGAGTCTGACACTCTAAACACTATACTACACTAGCTCTCAACTTGGAGATATTTGCTTATTTGGGCTTAAATCGCTCGCCCTGGCCTGCTCTATTACCACTTCCTAGCTTGCAGGAGTCCACAAGATACTGCTGGGGGTGAGGGGGGGGGGCAGCTGATATTCTCAGGATGCTAAATTTTGTGCCCTGGTACCAAACTTTACTTTTGTTTAATGCAGCCATTTGAATAAGCACAGAGATCTAATGAAACTTTGACTCATCTGAAGTTATGCCATTACAATGATAAGTCAACTCATTCAGCTTGATGAAGAGTTCAGGTGAACTCAAAAAGCTTGCACACTGTTTTGTGTTACATTAGTTAGTTAGTCCTAATAAAAGGTATGACATGGGTTGTGATTTGTTTTTCTGTTTGGGGCCAGAACAGCTGCAAGCAGCATTTGACCATCTTCAGATGTCAGAGTTATTCCCTGACTGGACAAGCTGCTGCCTTAAAAAGATTCCCCCTAAACTTAAAACTGCATCAATACTCTCCATACATAGATTATACAATCAAACAAATCAAGAATTTTGTGTTACTTTGTTAACAGTGTGTCCACTTTTTGATATTCATTCACCACAAAAAAGATAACCAACGGTGCATGTCAGCAATCGCTGGCAAAAGAACTGTCAACAGTTACTGGTGAATGTCAGCAATCACAGGCAAAAAGACTGTCAGCATTTACCAGTGAAGGTCAACCATCAATGGCAAAAGAATTGTCAACATTTACTGGTGAATGTCAGCAATCACAGGCAAAAAGACAGTCAACATTTACCAGTGAATGTCAACCATCACTGGCAAAAGAATTGTCAACATTTACCGGTGAATGTCAGCAGTTGCTGCCAAAAGAACTGTCAACAGTTACTGGTGAATGTCAGCAACCACTGGCAAAGGATTATCAACATTTACTGTTGAATGTCAACAATTGTTTGTTTTCAACCCACAACAATGTGTATGAGTTTTCTTCACATATTACACTTACTGAACTCATGATTATTTGTTGCAGAATATGTGATTTAAACATAGAATTTCCCCCCAGACGAACTGTTTTTTTAACATGTGCCTCAGAACGAATGAAGATGCGGATTAGGTATTTTAGTATTTATTAGGAAAATCCACTCCAAACCCATAAAAAAATAAAGCCTAGCCCCCAAGTCACAACCCAACAACAGTCGCTATGTACAACAGTGCATGCCATGCTGGCCCCACTGGGCTACTCCATGTTCACATCCTCCTGCGCCTTGTATGCCTCCATGCTTGCCTGCAAAAACAGAAAGTCTGAACTGAGAATGTGGTCTATGCTCCGTGGACAAATACTCTCAGGGGTCTCCTGCAAGGGAAACCAGGAGATTGCCGCACAGGAAATCCAGCGCATGGAACTTGTGATGGAGACCCTGAATTTGAAAAGGGCACCTTCCGTGCTCAGGATTCTTAAGGGATTCTTGCTATTGTATTGAACAGATCGGGATGTTGTTCTTCTAGTGGTGTAGTGGTTAAGAGCGTTGGTTTGGAGCGGTGGACTCTGATCTGGAGAACAGGGTTTGATTCCCCACTCCTCCACATGAGTGTCGGAGGCTAATCTGGTGCACTGGATTTGTTTCCCCACTCCTACAAATGAAGTCAGCTGGGTGACCTTGAGCTAGTCACACTCTCTCAGCCCCACCCACCTCACAGGGTGTCTGTTGTGGGGAGGGGAAGGGAAGGTGATTGTAAGCTGGTTTGATTCTTCCTTAAGTGGTAGAGAAAGTCGGCATATAAAAACCAACTCTTCTTCTTCTTTTAGTTGACACGAGCACTCGTATTCCAAGGATTGCAAAACCCATGTCCATTTCTGACAGGGGAGAATCATATTAAGCCTACCTTGGGAGGGGGGAGACTATGGTTTGACCTACCTCAAATTTGCTAAGCACATGCTGGCAGACGCCTGTAAGTTCCTCCAGCCCCTTCTGGAACGCCTCAATAGCAGAGAGGCCTCCTGCGAGGAAGGGAAGAAGCATTCAGACTGAGAGGGCTGAGATTGACAATATTACAAGGCTGTCAGATTAGTTTGATAGGTGCATGATAGATCAGATAGATCTGGTAATGATGCAGTCAGCCTGGAAAGTCCCTGGAGAGCTAGAGGGAGCTGGCCTAATCCAGTTATGACCAGGTGGCTGATGCAATACAGGAGCAATGTCAGAATGACTAAGTATCTACTGTGATTGGTGGCTGCGACTACCAGGTGTATATAATGGAGTGAAATTGAAGCTCTGTGTGGAATGCTGAGTGGAGAGAATGTGACAAGTATCTGTAATATATCTTTGCACTGTAAAATAAACTACACTTTTCTAAGTAGCAGAGGACTTTTCTGATGGTGTTATCCTGGAATGACTGCCAATCCGCTGGCATCTGCGTCAGAGATCGGATTACGTTTTTATTCTACCCTTGCTCTGAGAAGTTCCAAGTGATGGACACTTCTCCCTTGCATTATGCTCGCTCTCTCTCACACACACACACACAAATCCCAAACACCTTGGGAGCTAGCATGACCCAGTAAGGCCCCAAGGATACCCAGTAAGGTGCGTGGGTTCATGGCTGTTAGTTAGAATGGATATTAGTCATGCTGCATACCTATTCTCTCTAGTATCAGAGGAGCATGCCTATTATTTTAGGTGTGGTGGAACACAGGCAGGATGGTGCTGCTGCACTTGTCTTGTGGTGGCTTCCTGGAGGCACCTGGTTGGCCACTGTGTGAACAGACTGCTGGACTTGTTAGGCCTTGGTCTGATCCAGCAGGTCCTTTCTTATGTTCTTATGTGGGGAATTGAACCTGGCTCACCCAGTTCCTACTTCAATGCTCTAACTACTACACTGTGTTTCCTCCCTCAGTCCTGTGCCCTGTTCAGCTGTAATCAAAAGCTACCCAGGAAGCCTAGCTGCTTCCAGGCAAAAATCCACAATGATATCTCTCCACATTCCTATTCTGTTGTGGTCTTCCAACTTTCTAGAGCAGGGGTCCCAAACATTTTTGAGCCTGTAGGAACCTTGGGAATTCTGATACAGGGCACTGGGCACAACCTTAAAACGGCTGCTGGAGGAGGCAAAGCCAACCACAAAAAGAAAGAGGTTGCATATTACTCTACTAATAGCTCCAATAGGAGCCCCGTGGCGCAGAGTAGTAAGCTGCAGTACTGCAGGCCAACCTCTGCTCATGACCTGAGTTTGACCCCAACGGAAGTTGGTTTCAGGTAGCCAGCTCCAGGTTGACTCAGCCTTCCATCCTTCCAAGGTCGGTGAAATGAGTACCCAGCTTGCTGGGGGTAAAGGGAAGATGACTGGGGAAGGCACTGGCAAACCACCCCATAAACAAAGTCTGCCTAGTAAACGTCGGGATGTGACGTCACCCCATGGGTCAGGAATGATCCGGTGCTTGCACAGGGGACCTTTACCTTTTTTAATAGCTCTTCAGCATTTCAGGCAGAAGCTTTGTTTAACAAAATACTTTTTTTATCTGCACAGACGATCAGAAGCCCTGCTACGGAAAAGCCCCATTTAGCCCCACTTGCTTTCTGAAAACACTCAGCGGGCACCAGGAAAGGTGTCGGCAGGTACCATGGCACCCATGGGCACCACACTGGGGACCCTTGGCCTAGTGGTTTGTCTTGTTCTGCACAAAAAACACTTGCTGCAATGACCAATGATTTCTGAGGGTTGTAGGATCCCCAGACTGCCAAGATGCTAAAAGGCAGATCTCCAGAAAGCCACAGAGTTACTGGTGACAGTGCTGATTGCGCATGGAAAGACATGTGCGTATATGGAGTGGCTTCAACCAAGTCAGACCACCTGCCTCTTCCAGCTCAGTGCAGTATATTTTGTCTGACAGTGGCTCTTCAAGGCCTTGGGCAGAGAAAAGCCTTTCCCAGCATCCGTAACCTGAGATCCTTGAAAACCCGGCAAGCCAGCCCCATTGGCCCTCCAACAGGTAGGACTGTAGGCTTTACCTCTGGTCTGGATCCGGAAGTTGATTTTGCTTTCAGAAGGATGAGTGATGCTGTAGCCACAGAACTCCACTTCAGGACTGTGAAGAAGCAGGTGTCCACAGGAAAAGAGAGAGAGAGAGGCTATAATCAGCAGTGTGAGCTCATAAGAGCCAGGGAGACCAAGGTCTATGGTGGAACAAGAAACTTCCCTGAAAGCTGGGTCGCGTGCACGGTGCACTAAGAAAAAGAAGTTCTACATGAACTTCTACATCCAAAAAAGCACCAAAGCTACCTGTATAAGTGATGCAGAAAAACCTGCATACAGCAGTCTAAATTGCACAACAGCTGAGTCCATAAAAACCAGCATAAAAACTACATCGTGAGAGCCTATAGGATCTAATCCTGCCACGCTGTCACCATAGCCAATCAAATGCCCTCCTTGCTACTAAAGAAGCCTCTCAAGCAAGGCATGAAAACAATAGCCATCCTCCACTGTCCCCCCAAGCAACTGGTATTCAGAGGTATACTGCCTCTGTACATGGAGGTTCCATTCATCATCGTGTCTAACAGCAATCAGAAAGCCTCTCCTCCATGAATGTGTCCCGGCCCCTTTTAAAGCCATCTCAGGCCCAGTCTACATGTGCAGGCGACAGAGTGGGATGTACCACTTAGAACATAGAGGGTGGGGCCATGTTTATAATGTGCCATATAAAAACTCCCTGCAAATTAAAAACAAAACAGCACGCACCGTTTCTAGCCTAGCCCTTTGTATGATGGACCAGTTCTCCATTTACAGGGAATTAGTAATGAAATAGACTGTTGAAAAATGTAACCCTTCCCCTGCAGTCTGAAGTGGTACAGTCCACTTGACCACCTCAATCTGTCACATATTCTGTTTATTTCCTTTATTTATAGCCCTACTTTCTCACTGAGGCTCAAAGTAGATTACAAGATTAGAAAAATAATGCAATAAAGAAAAACAGAGAAGAGAGCATAAACCATGCAACAACTGGATGACAAAAAACTGAGAAAACAGTGAAATAAAAAACCAAGTAATATGTACAATAAAGTGTGCAATTAACTACAACCCTATTCCCTTTATAAAAGTGCCTTCTTCACTATTTAGGCTAGGCCTCAAGTGGCTAGCGCCACATCCCCTGGTAGGGAATTCCACAAACTGGATTTCATTAAAACGTAATCACATAATGGCCACATGTTCCATTAAATAAAAACGAATAAGCATTTTCCTAAAGCTTCCCTGACTGGCCATCTCGCGGAGAGTTTTGCATTACTCTAGGCTCCTTGCTATTCGCAAGCCTGGCATATACAATCATAGAGTTGGAAGGGATCACCAGGGTCATCTAGTCCAACCCCCTGCACAATGCAGGAAATTCCAACTACCTCCCCACACACACCCCAGTGACCCCTACTCCATGCCCAGAAGATGGCCAAGGTGCCCTCCCTCTCATAAAATTGGCTTGCTGACATTTTGAGCACGGTTGAATACGAGGGGTTCAAAATAAACACGATCCATCCACTGTGGGGTGGTTCCTGTGGTTTCAGCAGCGGCTTAGCAAAGGCAAGTGTTCCCTTCAAATGGTGATAATTCTATTAGGCAACTTGCGTTCCTGCCCTCGTCCCGGCCGCCCCGTCATTTCGGCATGCGGAACCTGGACTTACTCTTTCATGATCATGTACCGAAGGGAGTTGCCCAGGGTGTGGTCCTCGTTGTGCAGCACGAATGTGACACAGCTTTTACCGGCCCCATCAGCTCGTACCTGCCAAGTGGGACAAAATACCTGTCAGACGCCTGGAGGCCTTCATGCCCACCCCACTGCAGCAGTCAAGAGGCATGGTCAACCTGGCTTTTGAATGTATAAAGCTGCCATACCGAGCTAGTATCCTTAAGCAATCTAGCTCAGGTCTGTCTGCTCTGATTGGCAGAGGTCCCCAAGGTTGCAAGCAAAGAAAGGTCTTTCCCAAGATCTGCCACCTGAGATAGTTTAAATGGAAATGCTGGGGATCAAACCTGGGACCTTCTGCATGCCAAGCAAATTTTCTACCACTGAGCTGCAGCACTTTGTTAGGTCAAAAGCAGGAACTTTCATGGCAAGAGCTCTCCAGAAGCCATCACCTCACGTCCTATGGAAATGCTTTGAACAAGACTGTGGATCACAACAGCATTTATTTGACAGTGTTGTACTTGGAACCCAGGAGATCTGGTTCAAGTCGTAACTGAGAACTAGTGTGGAGGCTTCATGTCTGGTGCCCTCATAATGGAATGCCTAAGGGTCTACTTATGCTAGAGTGGATCTCCATTGAATCAGGACCTTACAGCTTTAACAATATTTCAATGCATGGCAGACGGATGACTTCCCCCTCCTATAGATCTTAACTGGTCAATGTCACCCCAAATGAAATCAGGTATCCTTAACAATGTCAATCCAACCCCGCCCAAGTGAGTCCTTTATCCCCTTTGTTTTAAAACAATCAAGATTCCCTCCCCCCACTCAGCCAGCCTCTCAGCAGCCCCTGATAGCCCAACCCAAAACTGGATCTTTCCAGTCCCATATTCAAACCCCAATAATATAAAATGATCTCTTTTGCCCAGAAATTCAGAGCCAGGCACCCTTGGGAACCAAAAAGGGGCTCTGATCTGCCCAAGGGACCAACTCTTCCTTCCACCATCTTCAAGGGTTCCTAGACCACGTCATTTGACAGGCAAAGTATATTTTATATTCTCTCTTTTATTCCCCTCTAGACTGCAATTATTCCCCCCCCCCATATTTTGACACAGGAGTAGATTGTACGCTAGTTTTCTCTGATGCATACAATGCTCCGCAGGGCCAACTGCTTAGTTTTTTATTTGTTTTCTCTCTCGACTTTTCATTTATGCTGTCCCTTTTAACCTTAATAAAAGCATATGAGTTAAACGTCTTTTGCTACTTTCCATTTCTGGAAAATACACAGCCACGCCTGACCCATGTATTCACAGGTCCCAAAAAGACAGTTCTGACACTGTCTCTCTACGTTTTCAGTTTTTGTGTTTCACACCGAGAAACTTTTCTTTTCTAACAGTGCAATTTTAAGCAGAGCTGTGTGTGTGAAGTGCCATCAAGTGTGAAGTGCCATCAAGTCGCAGCCGACTGATGGCGACCCCTTTTGGGGGGGTTTTCATGGCAAGAGACTAACAGAGGTGGTTTGCCAGTGCCTTCCTCTGCACAGCAACCCTGGACTTCCTTGGTGGTCTCCCATCCAAATACTAACCAGGGCTGACCCGGCTTAGCTTCTGAGATCATCTGACGAGATCAGGCTAGCCTGGGCCATCCAGGTCAGGGCAGAGCTGTGTGTGTGTTAAGTGCCTTCAAGTCGCTTCCGACTCATGGCGACCCTATGAATGAAAGTCCTCCAAAATGTCCTATTTTTGACAGCCTTGCTCAGGTCTTGCAAACTGAAGGCTGTGGCTTCCTTTATTGAGCCAGTCCATCTCTTGTTGAGAGGGCAGAGCTACACTGATGTAAACTGCCTTACAGTGCAATTCTATGGAGTCAGTTAGACTGGAGTAATTCACCATAGGATCACACAGTTAGAGAAGTGGAACTCTGTTTAGACCACACCATAATTTCCGTGAATGATAGCATGACTGTCCCCTCTGCCAAACCACTGGCCTGTCGTCCCGGTGGCCAATGAAGGTTGCCAGGTCCCTCTTCGCTACCGGCGGGAGGCTTTGGGGGCGGAGCCGGAGGAGGGTGGGGTTTGGGGAGGGGAGGGGCCTCAATGCCATAGAGTCCAACTGCCAAAGCGGCAGTTTTCTCCAGGCGAACTGATCCCTATCGGCTGGAGATCAGTTGTGATAGCAGGAGATCTCCAGCTAGCACCTGCAGGTTGGCAACCCTAGGGCCACCACGTGGAAGTCTTGCTCACATGCTGCTTTCTTACACCGGCGTTAGAAGCCCCAACAGAAATGCGGTGCTGGCTGAAGGCACAGCCACAGAATCGAGGTCAGAGTGACGCTATTAAATGAAGGATTGCTGCCCTTTTTTGCTGGCCCCGTTCCTACGCCTAACCGGAACACCAAGATGAGTGTGCTATGATTCCCCACGCGTAAAAATAATGGCCATGCAGAGGCAAAGCTTCGCCTGTTGAACTTCAGCCTGCCATGCACCCCACTACGCACACAGAACCCCCCCCCCCCCAAGCCTCACCCACCATCTGCAGCACCCGCGGCTTCGTTGCGCCCTCCTCGTCTCCCATCTCTTGTGCCGGCTTTCCACGCGCGCAGGATTCTGGGAGCCGTAGTTCGTAAAACCAGCGACTGCAACTCCCGTCAGCCCCTGCGTCAGAAGCAGGCGAGTGTGTGTGTCTGTCAAAGAGACGCGCGCAAGGGTTCTTGGTTATCGTAGTCCTCCCTTGACCTTCTGGAGCCGAGTGTGGAATTCTGTTAAGAAAGAGACTATTTAGACTCTTCGAAATAATGAAAAAATATTAATAAATAAATAAATAAATAATAATAATAATAAAGCACTTGTGAAGGGAAGGGAACCGTGGCAGACTGGGTCTAAAAATATTGGTTGCCAGGAGACAACTATAAGACTATCATTTATTTTTTTATAAGAAATAAACAAAAATTTCAAAAAATACACAAGTGGGGAAAAGGTACAATTAAAAATTTTGCGAAATAAATGCATATATATTTTTAGCAATTACAGTGTACATATATTGTACATATTACTGGTATTCAAACTAAAGTCGATGCATTTACCTGGGCTGAATAAAGACCTTGCATTCATGGCTCATTACCAATGCTGATTTCTCCACACCCATCTCTCCCCTGGACATCACAGACTCTTCTGCATACCACCCCTAATCCCATCACGCCTGCTATTCACATTGACATACTAATGCTTGTCTGAATTCACTCTCCTCTACTTAAAGACAGATGGATTCACATCCTAGCTGCATCTGAAGAAGTGAGCGGTGGCTCACGAAAGTTCACACCCTGCCAGAAAATATTTTTGTTAAGTCTTTAACGTGCTACTGGACTCTTGCCCTTTTCTAATATTACTGGCAGTATACAGTAGATACTAAATGTAAATACAGATTGTCATAATTGAATTTTTAATTTTTTAAAAAATTAAATCAATAATTTTAAATAAACCTTATTATATTTTCAAGCTACTAAAAGGTCATTCACGTTTTTAACATATTGTCTAAAGTGTAAGGGGGACCCACCCACAACTATAAGACGATCATTTGTTTTTTATAAGAAATAAATGAAATTTTAAAAAAATACACAAGTGGGGAAAAGGTACAATTAAATTTTTTGCGAAATAAATGCATATATATTTTTAGCAATTACAGTGTACATATATTGTACATATTCCTGGCAGTATACAGTAGATACTAAATGTAAATACAGATTGTCATAATTGAATTTTTAATTTAAAAAAATTAAATCAATAATTTTAAGTAAACCTTATTATATTTTCAAGCTACTAAAAGGTCATTCACGTTTTTAACATATTGTCTAAAGTGTAAGGGGCCCCACTTCCTCAACGGCCCACTTGCCATTGGGCAAGCTGACCCCCTGGCCAGTCGGCCAATGAAAGGAAAGACCCGCGGAGAAGGGGCGGGCCCGCCTCCCATGGCCATACAAACCGGCGTTCCGACAGCCGCTCTTCTTCCGGTCGGAGGTGCCGCGGACGACTACAATCTCTCACCCGTCGAACTCAATTTCCCAGGCACGCTGTGCGGTCGGGGGCGGAAGTTCACGTGCTGTTTGCTTATCCGGTGAGAGACGCGACGCCCCTAAAGGAGAGAGAAACTGGGCTTCGGGCGGGCGCCCAGCCAGGTAGGCTGAGCCAACCGTGGGGGGGATGAAATTAAGACCATCGTCATTATTAGTAACAGCTACTGTGTCCTGCCGCTCTCACCTGCAGAAGGGCCTTCGTGTCGTCGGGGGGGTGGGCAGGCTCTGTAATGCGAGAATTCCCACACACGTACGCAGAGAGGCTGGCGTTGGACTCCTAGGCCAGGGAGGTGGTTTCCTGGGCTGTAGCCATGGCAACGCTAAGGGTCCTCTCCTGGGTGTGTGTGGACGGGGGCTTGTGCCCCTCTCCTCATTCCCAGCAAGCCGATTTCAGAACCGCGGTAGTCGTATCAGTGGAAAGAAAAGGGCAAGAGTCCAGGAGCACCTTCAAGACTAACAAAAATATTTTCTGGCAGGGTATGAGCTTTCTGAAGAAGTGAGCTGTCATTCAAAAATATTTTCTGGTAGGGTATGAGCTTTCGTGCGCCACAGCTCACTCCTTCAGAAAGCTCATACCCTACCAGAAAATATTTTTGAATGACAGCAATACAACAAATGCTACGATCAGCAAAAGAAGAAAGAGACCCCCTCACCTCTGCAGGAGTATATCGTATACCTTGCAGCTGTGGAGAAGTTTACATCGGGACCACAAAACGCAGCATACAAACAAGGATAAAAGAACATGAAAGATACTGCAGACTTGGCCAACCTGAGAAATCAGCAGTGGCTGAACATGGACTGACACAAACAGGACACAGGGTCTTATTCCAAGACACTGAAAGACTGGACAATTCTACCAACTATTTTGTCAGATTGCACAGAGAAGCCATTGAAATTCACAAACATCAGCACAACTTTAACAGAAAAGAGGAGAGTTTAAGAATGAATAAGGCTTGGCTTCCTGCCCTGAAAAACCTCCAGACAAAGACAACATTCAACAATAGCCATACAGATTAGTTTTGGATTACACACATTAACAGATCACTTCAGGATACAATGGTTCCATATTAACATACCATACCCTCATTAGCACATTATCTTGATACTTACAGGACAATACTTTTGCAGGACAATACTCAGCTCAAACCCAACCCCTTTCTGACTATATATTACTCTTTCTACACCCTTGACACTGAGAGACACTGTCCTTCAGTGTTACTACTCTGAAGATGCCTGCCACAGTTGCTGGCGAAACGTCAGGAAAGAAAATTCCAAGACCACGGTTACACAGCCCGGATAACCTACAAGAACCAATGAACTCTGACCGTGAAAGCCTTCGACAATATTTTGACAGCTCACTTCTTCAGAAAGCTCATACTCTACCAGAAAATATTTTTGAATGACAGCTCACTTCTTCAGAAAGCTCCTACCCTGCCAGAAAATATTTTTGTTAGTCTTTAAGGTGCTACTGGACTCTTGCCCTTTTCTACTTCTGCAGACAGACTAACACGGCTACCCACTGTGAATTAAAGACAGACGGATTCACATTCTAGCTGTATCTGAAGAAGGGAGCTGTGGCTCACGAAAGCTCATACCCTGCCAGAAAATATTTTTGTTAGTCTTTAAGGTGCTCCTGGACTCTTGCCCTTTTCTACTACTGCAGACAGACTAACACGGCCACCCACTGTGAATTATCTTCAGTGGGAAGAAGTTGCCTTTCGCACACGCCCACTTTCTTATAGTCGTGGGGCGGGGAGGCTTTCTGTGCCGAAAGTCCCAGGTTCGGCCTCTGTTTGAAGGGATCTCAGGTACTGGGGAAAGGTTTAGACTTTGCTCCGCCGGAGAGCTGCGTCTGCCTCTTAGCCGAGTAGACAGCGTCGAACCTGTCCGCTTTGGAAGCAGCAAGGCTTTTGGGAGGGGGGAGGGGTGTGACCCAGTGGGGTAGCAAATGGTTGTCTTCAGAAGGCCTCTGTCACAGGTTTTGGCATGTCCAGTAGAGCGCTGGTTCCCAGGAATTTTTGGAATGGTGACCCACAAGTCAGCGGTTTGAAATTAAATCAAGAGTTTCCAGTCTAGACATTATCTGCTGTATCTGAAGAAGTGAGCTGTGGCTCACAAAAGCTCATATCCTGCCAGAAAATATTGTTGTTAGTCTTTAAGGTGGACTCTTGCTCTTGCTCTTTTCTACTACTGCAGACAGACTAACACGGCTACCTTCTAGACATTAGGAAGGATTTTCTAACAGCTAGAGCGGTTCCTCAGTTCAACAGGCTTTCTCTGGAGATGGTGAGCTCTCCTTCCCTGGAGGTTTTTAAGCAGAGGCTGGATGGCCATCTGTCAGCAGTGCTGATTCTATGACCTTAGGCAGATCATGAGAGGGAGGGTATCTTGGCCATCTTCTGGGCATGGAGTAGGGGTCACTGGGAGTGTGTGAGGGGGGAGGTAGTTGTGATTTTCCTGCCTTGTGCAGGGGGTTGGACTAGATGACCCTGGTGGTACCTTCCAACTCTATGATTCAGTGAAGTACAAATGTACTTGGTATGGGGACCCACTTAAAACAACAACAGAGAATGCACCAGTCAATAAAACCGCAAAAGCCTGGGACCCACAGATTGGGAACCGCTAGTTAGAGGATATTGGCGAGCAGGAATGTGTTGTGTCTGTGAATCTAGAGAGCGGCTTCTAGTCAGGGTGGACTGTACAGAGCTAGGTTTATTTTTAATTTTATTTTATAGAGTGTATACCTTGCCCTTGTATGGGTCACTAGGTTGGTATAAGACTGCTTTATATGTTTACTTGTTGCTGGTCCCCTGCTACATTTCCACCAGTCACAAAGCTGTCAAAGGGCCAGTGTGGGGTGTCTGGTCAATCTAAGGTCTGGGCAGGAAATCAAACTACAATCCCAATGTAAGGGGGGCTGTGTGGGTGAAAGAGTAAGCGGGGGGAGAAGAGAAACTCAAAGGGGTTCTCTGTGACTTGCTTTGAGAGCAGTTTCTGGCATCAGCCCTGTAAATCTATTCTCTGCAGGGCTGAGGGCCATCTTGAATTTGGGACAGAAGAAGAGTTGTGTTTTTTGTTGGGATTGATGTCGTAAGCGCTGCCTAACCAGTGGCCATCGGGGGCTCTTGTGACACCATGTGCTCATCAGATCACGGTGGACCTGCTGATCTATCTGTACAAGCTCAAATACCCTACCAGTCCTTCCTTGAGAGAATCTCTTGCGAGAAATGCACAACAACTTCACTGAATAAGGAGATTATCTGGAAATGCTCTTATACTTAAAGGTGCATATCATGCCAGGAAAGACCTTTCTTGGCTGTATCCTGTTAAGCAACAGAGTTCTCTCTCTACCAGTTTGGGAGGGGAAAGCAGAAGACGGTTAATGTGGTATGTTTTCTGCGGGCCTCTGTTAGGACTTCCAACCTCCAGGGAAGAATTACTGGATACCCATTATATTGGCAACTATGAACTTTGTACAAGTGATATACTTTGCATTGCAAAGAGTGGACCTGTTTTGGAAGACTTACCAAGTTACTTTGATGTACTGTGAGCTTATTGCACCGTATTGCATAGCTTGTAACAACTGCTTGGTCGTAATTTCGCTATTGCATGACTTGTTAATTACA
The DNA here is from genome assembly GCF_029931775.1 of Euleptes europaea. NCBI lineage: Eukaryota > Metazoa > Chordata > Lepidosauria > Squamata > Sphaerodactylidae > Euleptes > Euleptes europaea. Next base: position 18,618,224 of record NC_079324.1, on the reverse strand, counting down.
TTTATTTTGGGCATAGAAGTGTATGTGTGTGATATTTAGCCAGTAGTGCCATAGTGGTTGTTTAACCTCCAGGTGATGGCTGGAGATCTCCCGGTATTACATCTGATCTCCAGACAACAGAGATCAGTTCACCTGGAGAAAACGGCCGCTTTGGAAGGCAGACTCTATGGCATTATATCCCACTGAAGTCCCTCCTCAGGCTCCACCCCCAATTTTTTTAGGTAATTCCCAACCTGGAGCTGGCAACCCTAGCCTCTGTGCAAGAAGCAGGACTTACTGAGAGCTAGGGCTGTAGGTCCTACACTGTGGGACTTGTGTGCAATGCAAGTGCTGTGTCTAGGAGTATCTGGAATTGTAATAAAGAACAGGGTTCTGTTTGAATCAGTGTGTTTGTGTTTTTGCCATATCTAAGGGTTGGGACGGACTTCCAGTGTGTCCAAAAGCTGAAGTTGAGGCTTCTGGGTCCACTTGAGTACCAATACCTCTTCTTGTTTTGAAATCAAGCAGTGGAAAATTCACATTTTACAAGAGGTGAATAGCACCTGTGCTGGCCTCAAAGAAAATGTACATTTCTGCCCAGTCCTGGGACAAACCCTGAAAACAGCTCTGCTGTTTATTGCCGGCTCTGGAGCAAATTGTATTATGACTGTAAGTGGTTCCTACTGGTTACTGCAGATTATGTTGCCAATCCTTCTCCAGCTGGAGCTGTCCTTACATTTTTTTGTAAGGTAAAGAGTAAACAAATAAACACCTGTGTGCTTCTTTAAAAGCAGAGTCAGATGGTTAATGTCTTGTAAAATGGGTGTGTGTGCGGAACTGAGGGCTGGTTTACCAGTCCAGTATTCAACATCTTGGTATGTTTATGTCACTATAGGTGAAGTAGTGTCATGAACAAAGTGTATAGGGTTGTCTTGGAGAAGCTGTGGTGAGCAGGGTGGTGGTGTGCCCTTGGCAACCAAGTGTGCAGAGAGAGCTGTTTAAACAGCCAGTTCATCTTCTTCCTTCCAAAGATTAAAAAAAAGAAGGAAGCATGTGCTGATTACCCAATTCTAAAATGAACTGTGAGTGCAGGAGGGCCCTGTGTTCTTTCAAGTTTTTTACGATGGCGTGACATCTTAAAGCCACCAGTTTTTCAATAAGCTAGTTAGGGTCGGCTGCAAAGAAATGTTCTTTCTGCGGATCTCTTCTCCCTCCGCCAAGCTCACTTAAGAGACCAACGGAGCATCTCTGCATAAGAAAGCTAAGTTAGTTGAACTGGATTTCAGGGGCTTAGGCAGTAGGGGAGCTTTTGAATGTGAGGGAGTAGGCAAGCCAGAGGTGTAAATAATTCTGCAGTTGTAGGTCTATTGAAACAAGACTGTTTGAAAACCAGCATTGTAGGAGACTGACTGAGCAAAGCAGGCCTCGATTGCCAAACATTTTTCCCCTGGTGATGGACTTCTGTGCAAGTTGCTACTTTTGTGACTGGCTCTTTGTTTGAGCTTCGCTTGCATGGGTTGCTCTGCAAGGATATGGAGTAGTCAGGTGATGAGCTGGCCTAAATCATGTGCTCCCTTCATGCTGCATGGTGTGTTTGCCTTGTGCAGGGGGACTCTGCTGTTCTGTGAGGCTGGAATGGCACCGCTTCACATTCATCTTTGTCACGGGTGGGCAATGTGTAGCGACTGAGGAATAATTACTTGGCAAGCTGTAACTGCAGTAGGGTGAGCTTATTGTACAGCCCCAGATACTCAGGCTCCTGAAAACAGTGTTGCAGTTGTAGTAGTACAGAGTAAATGGATTGCAGGCGGCTGCTACAGCTAGCTGCTGCTGGTTCTTGAAAAGAAGACTTGATGACACAAGAAAAGATGGTACTAGATTGCCAAAGACAAGTTTGTTCTGATAAAAAACATAGGGGCACAAGCAGTCTAACTGGGGTTCTCATTGGTAAATGTAGAATTTACTGTTCAGGAGTCTGGTGCCTTTGTATGTATGTAAAGTGCCGTCAAGTCGTAACTGACTTATGGTGACTTATGTTTGACAGTAGGGCAGGGGTGTCAAAGGCAATGCCGGAATCCGGCCCCTTGCGAGCTTTTATCCAGCCCGTGAGCCAGCCAAGGCAGCCACCCCCATCCTGATCTGGGGCAGCCACAGACACACACATGCTCCTGAGGTGTCAGTTGTCAAAGACTGTTAACTAAAATTAACTACTGTAAGAGTGTTGCTGTTTTAAGCATGTTTGTATTTTAAGTAAAAAAATAAAGTGAAAAATAATATCATTAATTGGCTTTGCCTGTGTCTTCTATAAAAGTTGTATCTCCGGTACCTGGCATTAATTTTAATGGTACGCATGGCCCGGCCCTACCAAGTGACATTTATGTCATATCCGGCTCTCATAACAAATGAGTTCGACACCCCTGCAGTAGGGTTTTCAAGGCAAGAGACATTCAGAGGTGGTTTGCCATTGCCTTCCTCTGCAAAATGAGCCTGGTATTCCTTGGTGGTCCCCCATCCAAATACTAACCAGGGACAAACGTGCTTAGCTTCTGAGATATGACGGGATCAGGCCAGCTTGGGCCCTCCAGGTCAGGGCCTGTTCCCTCTACTCTGTGTAAATTTGCATACCTCTGAGTGCAGGAGGGAGGGAGACTTTCAACGAGATGTCTTGGGAGAGTGAGAAGGGCTGGAAGGCCACAAGCTTTCTCTCTGTTTCTGGCAAAGGCTTTCCCTTTTGTGGCTGGTCTGGCTAAACAGCCAGGATGGATGCCTGGCACAAGGTAAAGCTCAACCAGTCCATCATTTCACCTTCCTAATTGCCCGAATAATCAGATGCACTTGAGCTTACTGAGCCCAACCTGTACCACCCTCAGGGTGGCTTCTCTCGGCTTCTTACAGTGATAGCTCTTTGGGGATCTGTCCTGCAGGGCTGAATCATAAGTCTTTCCCCACTGGGCTCCAGTCATTTGGCTGGGATTGGGAACACTTTTGTGTATTGCAGCTGCTAAATGAAGGCAGTTTGAAGTAGCCCCAAGTGGTAAAATATCAATTTGCTTCTTGCATTTATGGCACAGTGTTCACCAGGTGCCTTTTAGTTTTCATGATTATCATTGTTCAACATATTTATACCCCGCTTCTCCCAATAAGAATTCTGTGCGAGGGAGGGGGAATATCTAAGAACGCTTAATAAAAGGACAAGCACTTCACACCATCCCCATGTGGAACGTGACCTACTTCTGATGGCAGTAACCTGCAAATGGGCTTCTGTGGTGGCCCAAACTGGATTTGGGGAGTTATGCAGCCTACAGCAGAACCATTTGATCCAATTATTGTCTTTTGTAAGTAACTGCAACTCATTCCTGGATTACTGTGAGTAGCAAGCTGATCTGTTGCCAGGATCTCAATATACTTGCCCAAGCTCCATACTCCAGGAAATACAAAGGAACTTCAGAACATAAGAAAAGCCATGCTGGATCAGATCAAGGTCCATCAAGTCCAGCAGTTTGTTCGCACAGTGGTCAACCAGGTGCCTCTGGGAAGCCCACAAACAAGACCACTGCAGCAGCACTATCCTGCCTGTGTTCCACAGCACCTAATATAATAGGCATGCTCCTTTGACAGAGAAGCTTTTCTCTGTCAGAGGAGCATGCCAGAACACAGGGTCATTGCTGAAGTTGGAGGGTGACAGATTCAAAACAGATAAAAGGAAGTATTTCTTCACACAAAACATAATTAAATTGTGGAACTCCCTGCCCCAGGATGTGGTGATGGCTGCCAACTTGGAAGGCTTTAAGAGGGGAGTGGACATGTTCATGGAGGAGAGGGCTAGTCAAAAGGAATACTAGTCATGATGCATACCTATTCTCTCCAGGATCAAAGGTGCATCCCTATTATATTAGGTGCTCTGGAACACAGGCACAACAATGCTGTTGCAGTCATCTTGTTTGTGGGCTTCCTAGAGGCATCTGGTTGGCCACTGTGAACAGACTTCTGGACTTGATAGACCTTGGTCTGCTCCAGCATGGCCTTTCTTATGTTCTTATTTTAGGTGAAGAAAAGGAAGAACATCTGATTGCAAAGTTGCTCTTCTGATTTTACATGCCTACTATGTGAATTTATCCTGGTGACAGTTAAATGGGGCTGAACTTTTACAGGGCATCTGGAAAGAAGGAGCTGACCCCTCTGTGGTTCTTTCCCCCCGTGCTTACATACCAAAGGTTCAGGTAAAAGGTAAGGTAAAGGTCCCCTGTGCAAGCACCGGGTCATTCCTGACCCATGGGGTGACGTCACATCCCGACGTTTTCTAGGCAGACTTTGTTTACGGGGTGGTTTGCCAGTGCCTTCCAAAGGTTCAGGAGCAGTGGCTTAATTCTGGCTATGTTGTGTTGGGCAAGTGCTTTGTGTGCCCTTCAGGTGCCTTCTGAGAGAAGGTGGGTGGCAGCCTGGGAGAGGGCCTTCTTGGTCGTGGCACCAAAACCCTGGAACTCTGTTCCTGGGAAGATTCATATGTCCTCTTCTGTTGCCATCTTCCACTAGCAGGTGAAGGCTTTTTTTGTTCGGTTTGGCATTCCCTCAACAATCCCTCCTTTCTGACCAATGTTTTAATTGTTTTTATGCCTTTTTATGTATTTAACTCTGGTTTTAATAGTTCTAATGATGTGTGGTTTTGGGGCAGTTAATGGGGTTAAAATGTGATTTTATTATGTATATTTTAGTTTGTTAGTTGCGTTGATGGCCTTTGTGAGGCCAGAAAGGTAGGATATACATTTTGTAAAATAAATGAGTATTCTCATTCTCTCCCTGTTGTCCTTCTAGCCAGCCTGCAGCTATGGCCATCCTCTTTGCGGTTGTAGCCAGAGGCTCCACGATTCTGGCCAAACATGCCTGGTGTGGAGGGAACTTCCTAGAAGTGACAGAACAGATCTTGGCCAAGACCTCCTCAGAGAACAACAAACTCACCTACTCACATGGAAAGTGAGGACTGTTCTGTGTGTGTTTGGGGGAGGGGGAGAAGAACAAGATCCTTTACACTGGTCCCGACTGTCAGATGAATACACCTTGAATGTCTACTTTTCTCAATAGCTTGCCAAATCTTTGCATGTGTAGAACTCTCTGATGTGGCTCTAACACTTTCTGGGGAAAACTGCTGAATGCACACTGGATCTGTTCCTTTTGACTGATGGCTGGTGAAACTGTTTTTAAGAAAATGAAAACTATTGTGGTCTCTGAAATTTGACTTTTTAAGTGGAAGAACTAACTGGGGTGTGCATAAAATATGGTGCAAATTGGCCTAGGTACTGCTGTGCTACAAAACCTCCTAAGAGGAGTGTGGATTGAAGGCACTGGTGAGTGGAAAGTTTGGTACCTGGGAATACCCTCTGCAGCCCCTAACGGCCACTGAAATTCTGCTGCACACTTCAGTGTGCATTTTAGACTGCAGCGGGAAGTGAAAAAATTATGCTTAGCTGTTGGAACTCCTAGGCATCTGTGTAAACACTCCAGTGGATCCAACCCACAAATTGGCATGCCTTTTAATAGTGACACAATTGATCTAGTGTAGGTCGAGGAACTGGTAGGCATGAGTTCAAATTCCCCCCCTCTTGAAGTTTTCTTGGTGAACTTGGGCCCTTCATACTTTCAGCCTAGCCTACCTCACAGGGTTGTTGTGGGGATCAAATGGGGAGGGGAGAACCACATACACCACCCTGAGCTTCTCAGAACTGGAATGGAATAAAAATGTAATGCAGTTTTGAATAAATGACTGGTGAGACCTTAAGAAGTAAGAGAAAGGATCTGTTTGCTGACTGCAGGAAGTGTTTATGCATGTGGAGATAGGAGCATTTGACTGGTGCTTCAAATATACATTTAGTGTATGATGTAATATGTCCTAGATCAGTGATGGCGAACCTTTTAGAGACCGAGTGCCCAAACTGCAACCCAAAACCCACTTATTTATCGCTGAGTGCCAATGCGGCAATTTAACCTGAATACTGAGGTTTTAGTTTAGAAAAAACAACGCATACATTAACATCTTTTGCCTTAAAAGAAAAACACAATAACAGAGCTTTCAATGATACAAACAACTTTTTATTGAAAGGTAAAAGTTTGCATTTGGCATGCTGAAGCAGACCCTTCCCTCTCCCACCTGCAAACTCCACCGGCAAACGACACCCCCCAAAAAAACCCAGACTATGCAAACGGAGGCTGATCCCCCCACCCCCTCTGGCTGAAGCAGACCCTTACCTCTCCCACCTGCAAACTCCACCAGCAAACGACACCCCCCCCAAAACCCAGACTATGCAAACGGAGGCTGATTCCCCCCCCCCCCAGCCATTTGAGCTTTACCACTCAAACCGCTGCGGCAGCTCTCTCTCTCTCTCTCTCTCTCGGCAGGCGGACGCCCTGGTGGGAGGGCTCGGGGACGCGCAAGCGACTCACGAGTAGGGAGGCGACTCACGAGTAGGTAGCCGGGGAGCACCAAGTGCAGCCGAGCTGCTGCTGCCGGGCGTGGGAGGGCCTCCGGAGGCGGCAGGCAGGCAGGCAGCTCCTGCCTCGGACCAAAAAAACTCCTGGGAACCACGAGGCACCCGGGAGGCTACAGTGGAGGTGGGTGGGGCAGAGCCGGAAAGGCCAGCGACTTGCAGGAAGAGCTAAGTCACGGCCTCAGCTCAGCGAGGGAGGGGCGAGGAGCAGCTGAGCCGCGGCGAGCTGGGCGTGCCGGCGGAAAGAGCGACGCGTGCCGGAAATGGCACGCGTGCCATAGGTTCGCCAACACGGTCCTAGATGCAGCTGGTTTATCAAATCTCACATCTGCCTGTCTAACTCCTCTAAATATGTACTTGTATCATGTCTTGGCCTAGTTACCTGTTCCACTATATCTGCGAAGACCGGATTATATACCTCTGCATCACTGATGATGTAAGTATGCGATAAGAAGTTGAGGTGTGTCCCATTGTGCATGCTTGTGGATTTCCAGCAGTGACAACAAACATAACAGGGCTAAAATCCACCGGATGTGATATTTGAATGTCTGTCAACATCTCCAGTGTGTACAGCAAGGTTTGAGCTCCATACTTAAGGTCAAAAGAGTGTCACATTTGAGTATGCTGGAACTAGCCGGTCCTTGTTCTGTGGAGCATGCAGCCTCTAATCCCCTGGTTTCTATGTATGCTGGGTTTTGGATTTGAATCCAGTATATAGGCTACTGGAAGAATTTGTTTTTCTTCACAGACGCTGTTTTAAATGTGGTGTTCAGGAAGTTTCAAAGGTGTTGTCTTATATGGAGAACTTGCATTTATATCTATATCGTATCTATACAACGTGGTGTAGTGATTAAGAGTGGCGGTCTCTAATCTGGAGAACCGGGTTGGATTCCCCACTCCTCCACATGAAGCCTGCTGGGTGACCTTGGGCTAGTCGCAGTTCTCTCTGAACTCTCAGCCCCACCTACCACACAAGGTGTCTGTTGTGGGGAGAGGAAGGGAAGGAGATTGTAAGCCGGCTTGATTCTCCCTAAAAAAAGGTAGAGAAAGTTGGCATATAAAAACCGGCTCTTCTTCTGTCTGAGCAGTATCTCGTTCTGTAGAACAGCAGTGGTATGGGTGATAGTAGAGCTTCCAGGAGTACATACCACATCTCTGGTTCAGAAGTTTCTTTCTACAGACTGTTTTCTCAGCAGTTTGGGAACTGATGGGGGAGGCAACATCAGGTGTGAGACCACTAACATGAGCATAAGAATTGCTCATTCACATTTCCGTTTGGTCAAGCATTCTGTTTCCGTCCATGGGAAGCTGGATGCCTCTGGTGTTCAAAGCAGGGCATGACCATGATGGTCTTCCCATGTTGTCATCTGGTACTTGAAGATATACTATCACTGAACATGGAGTTTCCGTTTAACTGTGGTAGGTAGTAACTGTTAATTTGCCTGTTTCCATGAATTTGTTTATCTGAGGATCTTCCTCTGCCTTTAGAACTTTGAGCGTTCCAGAGCTTTCACATTCCTGAATGAAGTCAAGAAGCGGTTTCAGAACACCTATGGTTCTCGCGCACAGACGGCTCTGCCATATGCCATGAACAGCGAGTTCTCCACTGTCCTGGCTGCACAGCTGGTGAGATTCGGTGATAACAGCCTGTTGCATGTTGTTCTAGAACAGGGGTGGGGAACCTTTTTCCTGCCAAGGGCCATTTGCACATTTATGACATCATTCAGGGGCCATACCAGGTGTAGATCTCCTGGTGGGGGAGGAGAGGCTAGGGTTGCCAGGTCTCCAGCCCACCACCTGGAGGTTGGCAAACCCAGGGGAGGCCACACAGAGAAGGCCTGCAGGGTGCCCCCGCTCCCCCCTCCCAGGCGGGAGAAAGAGAGGGAGAGGAGGAGTGACAGAAAAAGAAGAAGAAAAGAGAGAAAAGCCTCCCCCCCACACACACACCCATGCACGCCGGCCCCACACTGGGCCCCAGTCTCCATGCCCTCCCCCCCAGAGTCCACAAAAGCCCCCCCCCCAAGCCCAATTGGCTCCCACATGCATGCTCTGCCGCCGGGAGCCACCGGCCTCTTTCCACCACCCACCACCTTGCTGCTCAACAGCCGACAGGCAGCGAGAGGGGCTTACAATGTGCCGTGGCGTTCCTGCACGCCGCGACTGTAGGGGACAGCCTTGGGGGAAGCGTCCCTCCCCCTCCCCTCGCTGACCAACAGCCGACAGTCGGCGAGAGGAGGTCCAAAGGGCGCTGCAGTGCCCCTGTAAGCCGCGGCCCCAGGAACACCTTTGGGGAGGGCCGCCCTGTGCCCCGCCTCCGTGGCAGGGCTCCGGAGCTCCCGAGGGCCGAAAAAAATGTCCTCGGGGGCCACATACGGCCCCCGGGCCTGACGTTCCCCATCCCTGTTCTAGAACCTCCAGCTTTTGGCTGATCTTTCCATGCCATTTCTTTTAAAATCAAGCTTGGAAATGCAATTTACTTCTACAGCCCAAAAGTATTACTTGTTTGTATATACTAAAATAAGTTACCTGACCTCTAAGGAGCCCACCCACTATGGTTCTGCATAAGTAGTTATTCTTGCAGCTGGGAGGAGACCATGACTTTTGCTGAGATGTATCAGGCAGCTTCCTCTCTGTCGGTCATCTGGCCTCACGGGAGCCTTTAATTTATTTCTTTTGGTGCACTAGGTTGCCACCAGCACACAGCTTGGGAATTACGGGGCTAGGTACTATGCCAATGAAGTCCCAAGTTCATTTCAAACAGATCGTGTAATCAATCGGGGATTTTCCCATCACAGAATTGGAGAGCAGAGGGAGATAAGAGGCGAACAGGAATTCTGAGCGCTGAAGAAGCATCTGGGTGGGTGGGGGACACTCTTGCACAGCTCCCACTGTGGGGATCCAGCCTTTTCCTGGGAAAGAGCTGTTTACGTTTTTTAGATTGTGCTATGGAGTCTCGTTCATCCTAGTCTGACCTCCCCTTTGGCCAAATCACATATGATTCAGGCATTTATATCTTAACTGTTCTTCCCTCCTTGCAGAAATACCACTCTGAGAACAAGGGCGCTGAACAGGTGGCTGAGACGCAGGCCCAGGTGGACGAACTCAAAGGGATCATGGTCCGCAATATAGGTATTTCTGCTGCTTGTGTATATAGGTGCAGCCAGCACTCGCATGAGTGTGGGAGAGGGGAGAAAGCTTGGGGTATTAAGATCAGTATGCGCCAGTGTGCTTCTGCCTGCCATCTATCTTGGTTGTGGGAAGGGACAGTAAAGGAAAGGAAAGATGATCTGGCCTGGGAAAACCCCTATGTGTCAGCCCTTGGCCCACAGAACCAGAAATCACCACAAAGTCATATAGAGTCCAAACAGATGGCTTTTACTGGTCAAATAGGCAAACAGTGCAAACGAATAAAATGACAGCTATGAGAGACTCACTAGCTGGGAGATAATATAAGGCAGAAAAGGCGGGAGATTACAAGCATAGGCTGAATACAGTTTCCCAGGAGCTGAGTTCCCAGGCCTAGGTATGCGACCTTGGGGGCCAGACAATACAGCGCAGAGACAGAGGCAATAACGAAACCGAGATAGCAGCCTGACATTCTGCTCCCCTCAAGGCCCCCTCCCAGTTCGCAAGGGGGCTGGCTTATCCGGGTAAGCAATGTGAAAGGCGTTGACGAGGTCGGGGGCGGAGACATCCCGTGCGCGCACCCATTCGTCATAGGCAGGGGGGAAATGTTTCCAACGGACTAAATACTGCAGGTTGCCATGGTGAACACGGGAGTCAAGGATCTTGGAGACTTCGAAGTGTTCCTCCCCCCCCCCACCATGATGGGTTGCGCAGGAGGTGGATCCGGATGCCACTGTGGAGAAGCAACATGGGGTTTGAGGAGGCTAATGTGGAAAACAGGATGCACACGCCTCAAGGACTTGGGGAGAGCCAGTTCCACCGTGACAGGGTTTATGACCCGGGTGATGGGGAAAGGGCCAATGAATTTAGCACTGAGCTTATGGCACGGACGGGTGGAACGGAGATTTTTGGTGGAAAGGTAAACCAAAGCACCCACTTGCAGATCACCCCCGGGGGAGCGATGTTTGTCAGCTTGCGCTTTGTATTTACGCTTGGCTCGGTCGAGGTTGCTAACGAGCCAGGGCCAAGTGGTACGGAGGGCGTGTGCCCAGGAGGCAATGTCGGGGTTCCCCTCCCCCTCTACATCATCTGCAGGAGCAATAGGACTGAAATCTTGTCCATATACAGCAAAAAATGGGCTAAAACCTGTGGATTGATGCATGGCATTATTGTAGGCATATTCTGCTAAAGGTAACAGTTCCACCCAGTCATCCTGGTGGTAGTTAACATAACAGCGTAAATAACATTCAAGTACAGCATTGACACGTTCAGTTTGACCATCAGTTTGAGGATGGTATGCACTAGACAACCCTTGTTCCACACCCACCAACTTGAGGAAAGCTTTCCAAAACTTAGAAACGAAACCACTTCCGCGGTCACAAATTATCTTACGCGGAAACGAATGTAAACGAAAGATATGCGTCACGAAGAGGCGGGCCAGTTTCTGAGCAGAGGGGATCCCTGCGCATGGAATCAAATGTATTTGTTTAGAAAACAAATCAGTAACAACCCACAACACAGTTTTACCCCCACTGAGAGGGAGATCAGTCATAAAGTCCATAGCAATCACTTCCCAAGGTTTGCTGGGCGTTTCAAGAGGTTGTAGCAGTCCCGGGGGTTTGCCCTGCGATCGTTTCGCAGCGGCACAAACGGGACAGCTGCGGATGAAGGAGTCAATGTCGGAACGCATTCCCCCCCACCAGAACTGTCTGCGCAATAAGTGAAGGGTTTTCAGAAACCCAAAGTGCCCAGCTGTTTTGGCTCCATGAGCTAAATGTAAAACGTCCTTCCGGAGAGCTTTGGGTACATACAATTTCGAGTCCTTGTACCAGGACCCTCCCTGTTCCAAAACACCAGGGGGTAGGGTATGAGCGGAGCGTTCTAAAAGGCACTGGTCCCGAAGGACATTTAAAAAGGACTCGGAGATGGGGACTTTGGAGGGGGCCCCCCCGTCGGCCATGGAGATCTTAGAAACAGTTATGGGGCTAGTGCTTACGTGCGGCGGCGCGCAGACTGCAGGCGGCTGGGCGGCCGGTTGGGCTGGCGGAGCTTGTAAGTTGGGTGAGGCGTGCTGATGCTGGGATCGAGTTTGCACAGCCAGCATAGGTAGGGCCCCACGTTGCATAGGGGTGAACAGAGAGTTGGTGGGTCTCTCGAGTTTTACCGGATATTGTGGTAAACGGGAGAGGGCATCCGCGAGAACGTTCTGCTTCCCAGGGACGTGCTTCAGGGTGAAACGGAACTGAGCAAAGAACTCCGCCCACCGTTGTTGTTTCGCCGATAGCTTATGGGACCCCGTGAGGGCAGCTAGATTTTTGTGATCGGTCCAAACCTCAAAGGGGACTTTAGACCCTTCCAAGAATTGTCGCCATAGAGTCAGTGCATGATGAACTGCTGAGGCCTCTTTCTCCCAGATGGGCCAGTTTAATTGAGCGTGCGCAAATTTTTTTGAAAAGTAAGCGCAAGGGTGAAGAAGACCATCCGGTCCTTGCTGGAGGAGAGCCCCTCCCATGGCTACATCAGAAGCATCGACTTGCACAATGAACATTTGATTTGGGTCTGGGTGCCGTAGCACCGGCTCCGAAGTGAAGAGGCGTTTGAGGGCCAGAAAAGCGGCTTGGCATTGCTCAGTCCATAGGATTTTTGCGGAGGGCAAGGCAGCCGAGCTTACTTTTCCCTTAGTTTTCAGTAGGTCCGTAATGGGTAGAGCCACCTGGGCGAAGTTAGGGATGAATCCCCGATAGAAGTTTGCAAATCCCAGAAACTGTTGTACTTGCTTACGGTTGGTGGGGGGAGTCCAATCGAGGACTGCTTGGACTTTGGCGGGGTCCATGCGAAGACCTTGGTGGGAGATGATGTATCCCAAAAACGTGAGTTTGCTTTGATGAAATTCGCACTTAGCTAGTTTTGCGAAAAGTTGATGGTCACGCAGGCGTTGCAGAACTTCCCGGACCAGAGCCACATGCTCGTTCATAGTTTTCGAATAAATGAGAATGTCATCTAAATAGACCACCACCCCACGATATAGAAGGTCATGTAGGATTTCATTGATGAGTTGCATGAAGACCCCCGGGGCCCCTTTTAATCCGAACGGCATCACTAGGAATTCATACATTCCGAAACAGCTAGAGAAGGCAATGAGGTGCTCATCCCCTTCGCGGATACGGACTCGGTAGTAAGCTTCCACCAAGTCTAATTTAGAGAACACACGGCCTTCCTGTAATTGTCCCAAAATATCGGATATTAATGGGATAGGATAGGCGTTGGTCTGGGTAACCGCATTGAGCTTTCTGAAGTCAATGCACAGGCGAAGGTCGCCCTCTTTTTTCCGGACGAAAAACGCGGGGGCCGAGTTTGGGGCATTCGAAGGGCGAATGAACCCTCTGGCGAGGTTTTTGTCCAAAAAGTCCCGGAGGACAGTGCGCTCGGAAGCGCTCATAGGGTAAATCTTACTCTTGGTTAATGTGCAGTCCTTTACCACTTCAATCGCACAGTCTGAGGCCCGGTGGGGGGGTAAGGCATCACATTCCTTAAGGTCGAAGACATCTTCAAAGTCCCGGTATACAGCAGGTAGAACCGGTGGTGCTGGGGCAGTAGAGGTTAATGCTGGAACGGGCGGATATAGCAGAGCAAAGTTCTGCCGATGCTGGTCGCAGGTGGGACTAGCGAAGGAGATAGTGTTTGTTTCCCAATCAATACTGGGACTATGTCCTTTAATCCAGTTAATTCCCAAGACCACTTCAAATCGGATAGGGGCTATAGTGAAGTCTATTTGTTCCCAGTGGGAACCAATTCCCATTGCCACCCCTATGGTGCGGTGATCAACTGGACCCCCCTGGAAATGGCTTCCGTCCATTTGGGCAAATTGGACGGGGGCGGGTAAAGCCTCAGAGTCGGCTCTGAGTGCAGCAAAAGTGGCTTCGCTTATGAGAGTGCGACAGCAACCGGAGTCAATTAGTGCTTTGACGGGGAGTTGTGGACCACCGTTAAGGTGTTGTAAAACTGCATCCACGTAGACGGTGGAGTCCACTTCTTTGATTTTGGTAGGAGCATTCGGTTTGATAGGAAGATCCTGAGAGGTCTGTGGAGACGCTCCATTCACCACAGACCGGAGCCGTTTTTTGACAAGTCGAGGGGAGATTCCAGGTTTAAGGCTGGAGAAATCCAAGGATTTTCCTCATCCGAAGAGGGAAAGTTGTCCCCCAATGGGGCACTTGTAATCCGAGACCCGGCGGGGTCGTTGGTAGTAGGCAGGGAGGCTGGGTCCCCGGCATGGAGTGCAGAGGGTGTGGGTCTTCCCGGAGCTGCGCTGCGGGTGGCCGCGGTGCCTCTGCGTGGTGGACGACCTCGGGCGCGGGTTGTCGTGCTGGGACGAAATAATTCCTGGCGGCGCGGGCAAACGGCTGCAAAGTGGCCCATTTCTCCGCAAGTAAGACAGGCACCCCTCTGAAATCGGGCTTCACGTTCCTGGGGGGGACGTGGGGGATTTCGTGGGACGAGCAGTGGTGCCTTGGGTTGAGGCTTTTGGGTGCCTTTTTCCTTGTGCTTTTGACGAACGAGAGAAATAAAGCGTCGGCGGCTTTCCACTTCCTCGGCTAATAGGATCCAGTCTTCGAGGGTATCGGGATCGCCCCGCATGTAAGACCAGTTCAGAATGTCAGGATGCAAGGCTTCCCTGAAATGATGGATCAGGGTGGTCTCGGGCCAACCTACAATTTTACTTGCCAGTCGTTGAAATTCATCGGCAAATTCTCGAACTGTAGCAGAGCCTTGTTTTAATTGTAAGAGTTCCGATTTGGCTCTTTCCCCCAGGAAGGGGTCCTCAAACCTCCTTCTCAGGGCAGTCATGAAGTTGTTGAGGGAACGAATAGCACGAGAGCGGGTGTCTGTACGGGTACCCCCTGACCCGGTATCGGAACGGGCTGTCTCTGAGCTATCAGGGTTTGTTGTAATTGCCTGTTCTCCTGAAGCATACGTTCCATTAGTTCCTGGAGTTGATCAACACGGTCGGAGAGCTCCCGATTCTGGGCTCGTAAGAGATGAACCTCCTCACTTGGGCCACCAGTAAGATGAGGTTTACTGGTCCGGAAGCTTGTGGCCCATTGAGAGCTATCCCCATATAGATCCTCGTCTTCAGACTCTCCTGAGTCTCGACGTCGGTCAGCCAAACGGCGTGCGCGTTGGGTCGCGCGCGACGGGACAAACGCCGGGGAAAAAGACAGACCTGATAGCCCTTGTACATTGTCCTTGGGGCGCGTGTCCACGTTCGCCCGATCCCTAATCCTTGCTGCAGCCGCCCTGGCTGCTTCCGCAGCTTCTCTCTCTCTTGCGACCTTAGCCGCTTCGGCGGCTTGCTGATCCGCAAGAACTTTGGCGTTCTCAAGTCTTAGGGCAGTCTCTGCCGTAATGCGCGGCAAAAGTTCTGTCTCCAGGAGTGAGAGTATGGGGTCGGGTTCCCCGCCCAGCAGAGGTTGTACTCGAACCGCCAGTGCGGGTGCCTCGGCTCCAAAAGTCGAGGTCAAAACTTGAGCCAAGGTGGCTACCGGGGTGTCCTTTGTACATTCCACAAGGAGAAGAGCGGTGCTAATAGCGACTCGCTTGGCCTCAGCCTGACAGCTGGCTGCATCCGGGATCAGGGAAAAACCCTCCGGCGGGGCTCCCGCCATGGTAGAAAGAGTTTCTCGAGAAATAAGATTATCCAAAAGTCCAGTTAATATTTGTAAATCCTCAGTTGCCAACCGGGCATCGTCCAGTAATTGATCCAAGTCTTGAAGATCTAAGCGAGTATCAGTATCCTCCGACGTTAACATCCAGAGAGTTCCTGTAAGAGATTGCCACTGTTCCTGTACCAGTCCCCTCAAGCGGCAAACCTCTCGGGTCGTCCGGAAAAGTTCAGCGATTAAGTCTTGTAACAGAGTAGGATCCTCAGAGAAGGGCTCCAGGGTAGTAGATCACCTGGAGAGCTGCACAGCTCCCATCCAAGTGGCAGGCGAACCCCCCTGGGCTCCAGCCTGGCTAGTAGAATGGTGAAGAGATAGCTGTCATAATGTCAGCCCTTGGCCCACAGAACCAGAAATCACCACAAAGTCATATAGAGTCCAAACAGATGGCTTTTACTGGTCAAATAGGCAAACAGTGCAAACGAATAAAATGACAGCTATGAGAGACTCACTAGCTGGGAGATAATATAAGGCAGAAAAGGCGGGAGATTACAAGCATAGGCTGAATACAGTTTCCCAGGAGCTGAGTTCCCAGGCCTAGGTATGCGACCTTGGGGGCCAGACAATACAGCGCAGAGACAGAGGCAATAACGAAACCGAGATAGCAGCCTGACACTATGTCATTGATAGGGGACATGCCATATTAGATCTTGAATCAATCCTTTTCTGTATTAGATTTTGTATTAATCCATGCTTTGATTACACTCTGCCCTACTGAGTGGGAATGTTATGGGAAAGAATGGTGACAGGAAAGATTCCTTGAGAAAATGCCACAGGGAGCTGTTGTAAATAACAAGTCCTGTAGCGCCAATAGAGATCTAAGGCATATTGTTTAAGGAACCTCACAAGGACAGTGAGTATCCATAGGCTATGCTAGAAGAATGTATATCTTAAAGCAATGATGGCAATCTGACTTCTATGTATATCAGTAGCACACACATTCTCAAGGTTGTCCACGTATTTCAAAGAAGACCCCAACAACCAATGTATCGCCAGTCCACATTCCAATATTGATTATACTAACTCAGGTGTCACTAGTACGTTTTTGTCACGTACTGCTATGTCACGTGCAAGTCATAATGTTGTATTACACACCAACGAAAAGGTATATAAGGTGACATTATGCTCGTGTCAAAGGTGCACTGTCTTAGCAACCCATTGAGTTGCTGGCAGTGGCCTATTATGCGTAATAAATCTTTTTTTCTTAACCGGTTTGTGTGTCTGGTTATTTGACTTGGGACAAAAGTACCAAGGCCCAAACCTTAGCGTAACCTACAGGTGGCGCTAACATCATGGGGGGTTCATTTCAGAATAAAATCAGATGGGACAAAATGCAAGGCTAATGCTGCTAGCTTTGCCCTTGCCTGGGATGCGCTGGCAGCCCTGCTGTTCCCTTGCCAAGCTGTTGGGCCCTTTGCGTGTCCTCTGCGCTTTCAAATTGGACCTCTTCTTCTGGCAAACCTTCAGTGAAGGATATTGCACTGGGGTGGAGTTAAGCTCGCAAAGACTTGGCCGAGGGACTGAAAGCATCATCTTCTGGGGTGAATGTCCTGCTTGGGCAGCAGCAGGAGGGGAGCTGCTTTCCCACTCACGTTCTCACTGTTGTTTTCTTCTCATTCTAGATCTGGTGGCCCAAAGAGGAGAAAAGTTGGAATTGCTGATAGACAAGACTGAAAATCTTGTGGATTCGGTAAGTTCCAGAAGCAGGGCTTGGGGCGTCTCTTGAAAATGTGAAGGTGCAGAAAAGACAGGGCAGGAAGGGAAGAATGCTCCACCCTTGCGGACATGTTCTGTGTATGGCTGTCTCAAGGAAATAGCAGGGAAAGCGCCAGAAAGAAATACCTTGGGCCGTTTGGCTCCTGAGTAGATTGGACTAACTGGCCTTTAAAATGCTGCTTTCAAGTTTTCAAGTTATACAGTATGCTTTTGACCTATAAGTTCAGAGAAGCAAAATAAACTAAATGTTCTATTGCAAGGGTGGTGAATCTCCTTCTCTTCTAAGCAAGCTTGTGGTTGGCAGATGCTATCCTTGGGATAGCTTGGTCTTGCTGAGAAGTTTCAGCTGACAAAAGTGTATATGAGAAATGTGCATTTTGGATTATAAACCTACTCCCAAATCGACCATTGAGTATATTGAGAGCCAGGTCAAGTACTTCTGTTGGCACCCAGCAGGAGGGGCCAACATGCCTCTGTTCTGCTGTGTCCAGAATCTGTTTCCTGGTGTTGGTGTTTCCTGCTCTCACTTCATTGGAGGCCATTGCATGGTGCATAAGGAATGGGGCTGAAAATATGCGAGATATGCTTTTCTGTCATTACATCTTTGTGCCACACTCCAAGGAATTTGGCACGATACAGACACTAGGGGGTCATTCCTTGTAACTTCTATAGAGCGGCAAGACATCCAGCCGGGGTTGCCAGTCAAGCCCAGACATTTTGAAGGTATTTGGCTGGTTTAAGGAGGCAAGCTGAGGCCATGTTCATTCATAGGAAGCAGCTTGGGGCGTGGTCCCAATATTTGGATCCTTTCCTGGACGCAGGCTGTTGAGGTTTTTGTAAGAGGTGGAGTTGATTTTGCCACAGTCCATGTTTTTAGGGGGTGGCTTACTCCCTCTCCCCATCAACAGTGTCCTCATGCCTGTTTTTCCATTCACTTTCCAAAAGTATGCTCTTTGGAAAAGCTGGTCCTGTAGTATTTTTTTCCCCTTTGATGACTGACTACGTACACTGACAGCCTATATGGACAGGAGTAAAGGTCCACCGCCCATGAGTTACTGCAGATGCAGCAAGAGATTCAGTATTGCATCTCCCTAGTTCCAGGCTAGCCTGACCTTGTCGTATCTGAGAAGCTAAGCAAGGTTGGCCCTGGTTAGTACTTGGATGGAAGACCACCAGGGAAGTCCAGGGTCACTATACAGAGGCTGGCACTGGCAGACCACCTCTGAACATCTCTGGCCTTGAAAACCCTATGAGGTTGCTGTAAACCAGCTGCAGCTTGGTGGCATTTTCCTCCACCACCACCATCACTGGTTCCTCTCCAGTGATGCTCCAGTCCCCTGTGCAAGCTCCAGGTCATTCCAGACTCATGGGGTGATGTCACATTCGACGTTTACTAGGCAGACAGTGTTGATGAGGTGGTTTGCCATTGCCTTCCCAAGTTGTCTACACTTTACCCCCAGCAAGCTGGGTACTTATTTTACCGACCACGGAAGGATGGAAGGCTGAGTCAACCTTGAGCCGGCTACATGAAAATGACTTCTGTCGGGATCACTCAGGTCGTGAGCAGAGCTTGGGCTGCAGCTTACCACTCTGCGCCACGGGGCTCAAATTATGGGGGGGTATTTTATATTTATTTATTTCAAATGTATAGCCCGCCTTCATTCCCAGTCAAGCTGGGCTTAGGCGGGTAACAACCTCTAAGATCACATAAAACCATAAAAACATCAAGAATTAAAACACAGCATTGTAATAACTATAAAACAAGATGGCGTTCAAACAAACCAGTAGCCACCATGGAACTGGATTTCAGCAGATCAAACCCCTACAGATAACAGGAATGGGGGAGGGGAGATGGGGAGGCCAGAAAACGATGGACAACTCCCAGCTACCCTCAGTTACAGGCCTTGCAGAATGGTTCCGTTTTGCAGGCCCTCAGAACTCTTTGTCCCGTAGAGCCCTGATGTCACTGGGAAGACTATTTCACCAGGCTGGGGCCAGGGCCGAAAAAGCCCTGGCCCTTGTCGAGGATAGTCCCACATTCTTCGGGCCAGCGACCACCAACAGATTGTTATTTGTAGAGCACAGTAGAAAGCAGTTACAAATACATTTTCCCATCTACATTATTAAAGCTTTTGTACATTTCATGGTGAAACACTGATTTGTTTCTTAACATGAGGAGGCGATACAGACTTGGGCCTGTGTCAGGCAGTCTGGCCAATCAGGATCTGTCCAGGAGATGGGTGTTCTGGTTTAACTGTACCATTCCTTTGAATGGGTAAACTGTTTTTCTCTTGAGCCCTTCTGATAAGCGGTGTACAAATGCTGTAAATAGTCTTACAGGGAAAACAGGAAGGAGTTGGAGGGAAGGGAGTAACCTACGTTACATGTCATTCATTATATATTAAAAACACACAGAATAAATATTGACTCTGTGTCATGAAGCATGTCTCTGTGTGCCACCACCTCCGCTAGTAAGACAAAGGACAGGGCTTTTAATGGTGGCACCATGTTTGTGGACCTCCTTCCCTAGGTCTGTGTTGGGCACTAATGCTTTTTGGACAGTAGTCCCCCAAGAAATGTAATGGCTGCTGCAGTCTTCTATAGTATTAAATATATTGACTTGCTGGGCTATTTCCTTTTTTGAGAGCTAATGTGATGCAGAATGTTGGACCAGGATTTGGGAGACTCTGTCCCACTCTGCCTGGGAAGCTTGTATCAGCCTAATCTTCCTCCCAGGGATGTTAGGATAAAATGAAAGAGGGGAGAACATTGTTAACTGCTGTGGGTCACCATTGGGTAGAAAGGAGGATATAAATATTCACATGCTACTTTTTCCTCTTTGGAACAGCTAATTGTTGTCAGCTGTCCTAACTGTGGCCAAAAGGTGGAGTATGAACTTTTATAATAGTACATTGGGATACCTGTTAGCAGCTCTCCTGTGCTCTTTTTGCAGTCTGTCACCTTCAAAACAACCAGCAGGAACCTGGCTCGAGCCATGTGTATGAAGAACCTCAAGCTCACCATCATTATTGCCATAGTAACAATTGTAAGTTTCTCTGCTTATCGGGTGATTTTGATAATGCCCTTTCTGGTTCTCTTCCCTTCTTCTATTCCCCCCTCCCATATTTCACTTGACCTTTTCTGCAAAAATATTGTAACCAAGATAAATGGAGCACACTAGCCTTATAGAATACTGGATGCTTGTCATATCGTGAATGCTTTAGTTGTGGTACTCCCTGGCCAAAAGTAGTATGCCATCACAACCTGGAGATTTTGAGGATGTTGCCTGGGGAAGGTGGATTTTGGGAGGATGTAATATCAGTTTTTGGGTCATGCTTTAGATATTCCCAAAAATCTCCGCGATGAAGACAAGGGGGAAATTCCTAGAGCATCACTATGGAGGCCTTTTTCCAGCTATTTTTTCTCCTGTTCCTCAGTTTCCAGGGTTGGGGAAACTGACTGGCTGCAGTCAGGCAAATAGCCAGTCTAGCCAAGAGTGATGGCTGCTCCTTAGAGCTCCCTATAATTCGGCCCCATTTCTGCTGAAATGTAACAATGTGAACCAACATGGGCCTTGCACCCTGGTGGAAACAGCTACGTCCATTCTACCCACAGGTCATAATCTACATCATTGTGTCGGCTGCCTGTGGAGGGCTTGCGTGGCCGAATTGTGTATAGAAGTAGCTGTCAGAACCAGTCGGCCATGTATAAGAAGAGCACACGCGAGCAAGAACTTATGTGAAGGAACGACCCTCGTGAAACAAACTCGGACCTCCTAGTTCTTCATCCTTCCAGGACACTCAAGTCTTTTTTGCCTTATCACCTCCAAGAGAGTCTGCAGCCCCAAGTCACGGCCTTCAGGGGGTGGCACCTCTTTCTATTAAAACCTACTTGAAGGGAGCTTCATTTGTCTTGACTGCAGAGCTGACCCAGGTGGAAGGAAGGCTGTTGATGTTGTGAGGGTCTATGCATATTTCTGTGTGATCATGCTTTGCACTTTACTGTCCTGAGGCCCTGGTTGAGGGGAATGGGAAGAGCGGAAGGTGACTTCTCCATAATTTGGTCACTGGGAGGGAAAGGAAACCACTGGACCCAAATGGGTTCCTGTTCATGTATTCTGGCCCAGATGGAAGTGATAATTGGCTTCCTCCCATGCTTACTTTCCCAGCGGTGCCTTTCCTAATCTCCTGTTGGGATACAACTTTGTCCATGAGGAGGAGCCCCCTTGTGACCTAGGGAGGGGGTATCTATTCTTGGGCATGGCGGTGGGGTCTATTTTGTGAGTCAAACGAATGGTGTCTGTAAATGTTTAATGTTGCTGTAATGATCTGCTTGTTTGTGGTTTTAAAGAGCTCTTCTGTTATGCCTGATTTCTGTGTTTAATAGGTGCTCATCTTTGACTTCACTAGCTGGGGCAAACAAAGGGGCAGCTATTAAAGTCCTAAAGAAAAATGGCTACAAGATGCATTTATCTAATTCTGAATATATGGAAGCCATTGAGCTGGGCAGGAATAACCAGCTTTCATGCCGTAAGATCTAAGGGGTGGGTAGGTCATAAGCTGCTATTTATCTGGGGGATGGAGTTAGAGAGGCTCAAGAGTGCTGAAGGTTTGGGAGTCCATTGCAGGGCAGTGGGCCAGCGGTGGATAACTTCAACGGTTACGCACTCTGTTGAGTTGAGGGCAATTTGCTTAAAATCTGTTGCTCAGATTCAAACTTGTCAAACCTTTAAACACAAATGCTTGAACCTTTTTGCCTTGGAAAAGCACGTGGGTTTTTTTTTTTTAAGAGATTGGGATGGCAAGCAGTTTATGAGAAATGAGTGCTGATTCAATGTGCTAGAATTTAGTTAGCTACATACATTGTGTCCTTCCACCACAAGCATCACTGAGGTATTAAGAATCTTCCCATGCGTGGTGGTGGGGTTAACAGTCCACTCTGCAACCACTCTCCATCTCCAGCAGGGCCTTCCCGACACTCACTGGTGAGCATTGTGGTTTTGCCTCACCCATTACTCTCCCTTGGTGGGAAGGTCTGATATTCTGGCCCTGCTCAGTTGCCAAGCTCTGGACACAGGCTCCTGTCTGAGAATGGCATTATCCTCCTTTTTTGTCCTTTGCCTCTCCCAGGCACAAGTCAATGTTGAATTAACTGTGCATGTTTTAAGGCTTGTTAAGTAATGATTTTCTATGATTTTGGTTGCCTTTATGTACCCTAAAATAAATGGCTTTCTTCTGTTTTAAAAATGCACTGATGCATTATTGTAAAATAAAGTTAATCGGTTTGAATAAATTCATGGTCCTGGAAACAGTTGATATGAATCCTCTCAGCAGGCAGGAGGGGGAAAGGGGCTACTGGTTAAGTTCTCCTGCTACTTAGGTTTTCCTTACGGATGATCAGTCCTTGGCCACTGCAGTTCTCCTTCCAGGGTAAAGAAGCTCATTCTTAAAACTGCCTCAATGTTAAGTAGGCTTAACTCACTCTGGTAGCAGTGATTGAACATGAATTTCAATACCCTTCTTAATCAGGAAAACTGAGGACTTGATAGAAAATAGGTTTTACTACTACAAACTTTTTGGGGGGCTGCATGTTAACCTACATTTTCCTTACGCCAGAAATGTATGGGCACTTCTGGGTTGTCATCTTAAAATCCTGTCATGACAGATCAAAAACCAGTCCCAGTATAGCACTTTTTAAAAAGTTGCTGATTTATCACTGCCAAATCATTCTTCTAAAGAGCATAAGAAAAGCCATGCTGGATCAGACCAAGGTCCATCAAGTCCAGCAGTCTGTTCACACAGTGGCCAACCAGGTGCCTCTAGGAAGCCCACAAACAAGACGACTGCAGCAGCATTGACCTCCCTGTGTTCCAAAGCACCTAATATAGGCATGCTCCTCTGATCCTGGAGAGAATAGGTATGTATCATGACTAGTATCCATTTTGACTAGTAGCCATGAATAGCCCTCTCCATGAACATGTCCACCCCCCTCTTAAAGCCTTCCAAGTTGGCAGCCATCACCACATCCTGGGGCAGGAAGTTCCACAATTTAAAGAGATGCTGTGAGCTGTAAACCAAGCTTAGAGCTGAAGGGAAGGTTGCCAAAGCCAGTTACCTTTCACTGAGCTGAAGTATGCACTGAAGTTATATAGCAGCTTCCACTTTGAATAGGGTCATGGTAATCAGTGTGTCCTAGAATCAATTCAACCACCTCTCACTGCTGTAACCCATCAGGAGAAGCAGCACTCTGTACATTGCAAACATTTTAAAACTTCTAAGACTTCATAATTTCCCCATATTTGTTAGTTTGATTTTACTAGTACAACTGAAGTCTCTCCATACCCATTCCACATACAGATTAACATACTAGAAGTAATTGGTAGGCATTCTTAATGGCTTTTAAGCCAGCCTCTTTCATGCCGTAAGATCTAAGGGGTGGGTAGGTCATAAGCTGCTATTTATCTGGGGGATGGAGTTAGAGAGGCTCAAGAGTGCTGAAGGTTTGGGAGTCCATTGCAGGGCAGTGGGCCAGCGGTGGATAACTTCAACGGTTACGCACTCTGTTGAGTTGAGGGCAATTTGCTTAAAATCTGTTGCTCAGATTCAAACTTGTCAAACCTTTAAACACAAATGCTTGAACCTTTTTGCCTTGGAAAAGCACGTGGGTTTTTTTTTTTTAAGAGATTGGGATGGCAAGCAGTTTATGAGAAATGAGTGCTGATTCAATGTGCTAGAATTTAGTTAGCTACATACATTGTGTCCTTCCACCACAAGCATCACTGAGGTATTAAGAATCTTCCCATGCGTGGTGGTGGGGTTAACAGTCCACTCTGCAACCACTCTCCATCTCCAGCAGGGCCTTCCCGACACTCACTGGTGAGCATTGTGGTTTTGCCTCACCCATTACTCTCCCTTGGTGGGAAGGTCTGATATTCTGGCCCTGCTCAGTTGCCAAGCTCTGGACACAGGCTCCTGTCTGAGAATGGCATTATCCTCCTTTTTTGTCCTTTGCCTCTCCCAGGCACAAGTCAATGTTGAATTAACTGTGCATGTTTTAAGGCTTGTTAAGTAATGATTTTCTATGATTTTGGTTGCCTTTATGTACCCTAAAATAAATGGCTTTCTTCTGTTTTAAAAATGCACTGATGCATTATTGTAAAATAAAGTTAATCGGTTTGAATAAATTCATGGTCCTGGAAACAGTTGATATGAATCCTCTCAGCAGGCAGGAGGGGGAAAGGGGCTACTGGTTAAGTTCTCCTGCTACTTAGGTTTTCCTTACGGATGATCAGTCCTTGGCCACTGCAGTTCTCCTTCCAGGGTAAAGAAGCTCATTCTTAAAACTGCCTCAATGTTAAGTAGGCTTAACTCACTCTGGTAGCAGTGATTGAACATGAATTTCAATACCCTTCTTAATCAGGAAAACTGAGGACTTGATAGAAAATAGGTTTTACTACTACAAACTTTTTGGGGGGCTGCATGTTAACCTACATTTTCCTTACGCCAGAAATGTATGGGCACTTCTGGGTTGTCATCTTAAAATCCTGTCATGACAGATCAAAAACCAGTCCCAGTATAGCACTTTTTAAAAAGTTGCTGATTTATCACTGCCAAATCATTCTTCTAAAGAGCATAAGAAAAGCCATGCTGGATCAGACCAAGGTCCATCAAGTCCAGCAGTCTGTTCACACAGTGGCCAACCAGGTGCCTCTAGGAAGCCCACAAACAAGACGACTGCAGCAGCATTGACCTCCCTGTGTTCCAAAGCACCTAATATAGGCATGCTCCTCTGATCCTGGAGAGAATAGGTATGTATCATGACTAGTATCCATTTTGACTAGTAGCCATGAATAGCCCTCTCCATGAACATGTCCACCCCCCTCTTAAAGCCTTCCAAGTTGGCAGCCATCACCACATCCTGGGGCAGGAAGTTCCACAATTTAAAGAGATGCTGTGAGCTGTAAACCAAGCTTAGAGCTGAAGGGAAGGTTGCCAAAGCCAGTTACCTTTCACTGAGCTGAAGTATGCACTGAAGTTATATAGCAGCTTCCACTTTGAATAGGGTCATGGTAATCAGTGTGTCCTAGAATCAATTCAACCACCTCTCACTGCTGTAACCCATCAGGAGAAGCAGCACTCTGTACATTGCAAACATTTTAAAACTTCTAAGACTTCATAATTTCCCCATATTTGTTAGTTTGATTTTACTAGTACAACTGAAGTCTCTCCATACCCATTCCACATACAGATTAACATACTAGAAGTAATTGGTAGGCATTCTTAATGGCTTTTAAGCCAGCCTCTTTCTAGAGAACTCCACGTTACAAAATGTTTAGAGGAAGCTGTACTTAGTAATTAAGAGTAAGAAATAGCAAGGATGCTTCATATTAATCAGGAAGGAAACTAAGTGTGAAATCACATTTATTCATTACTTGTCTCAGTCAAGTGATTTTTAATGGGTGAGTTTTGATTTTTGTCTGATACATTCTTCATAGGCACCTATTTTCCCCACACACGCAAAAAAGTACACACCCTGATAGATGAAAGTGTCAGGACAGGCAGAAAACTCTCTTGCCTACAGATCCAAACTGCCTCAGGTAAGGCAAGTCCTTTGGAGGTGGCACACTGTGACAAAAATTAGGCCAAGTGAAAGAAAGAAGCAAGAGACGCTTTGCTACTAAAGGCAATGTATTACTAGCCCCTTCACATTTATTAACTACAATATCAAGTCACATTGGTGGCAGAAAGTAGGGCTGGCAGGCTAGTTTGCATTCTCAGTATGATTGTGTTCTTGCGTTCAATAAGTGTCAGCAGCCACTGATTTAGTTTAAAAACCAAATTCCTTCATTTAAAAAAAAAAAACCACCGTAGAAAAGAGTTATACAAAAGCAGAACAGGATGTTTTAGCATCTGGGATTGGGGGAGGACAACTGGAGAGAAACACCTCAGATGTGCGGTCAGTTTTTTTTGGAAGTGGCAGCATCGCCAACACCAAGGTCTTGCGCCCAGTTCAAGAGAGAGCAAGTCAGGTACAAGTGACTTCACAGCAATCCCACACACACAACGGCAGAAAAGTCTCACTGGTGGTGGTGCTAGTTTGTGAACTGAGATATTCCTGTGACAGCAGATACAAATTTTGTATTACCAATATATATAAAAACCTGTTTCAGCCCCTACAATAATAAAAGTAGTGAAAAGACACCTAATATAGGACGAGTAAAAAAAAACTTAGTCTCCATGAAAAAATGATGTTCCAGGTGACATTTTCAAGAGTAATTTCTAATTCTGCCAAAAAGATGCCAAGGAATCGAAGCTTCTTGCTAATACAAGAGCTCCAACCCACACTACTTTCCCCAGCAAGCACATGGAGAAAAAAGTTCAAGTGTAGACATCAGGCTGCCATATACACTCCAAATACAGACGATACTATCGAACAGTCCTCTGGGCTCAGCAGCAAGAACATAACAGCAGGAACAAAAAGGCAGTCCATTTCCACCATCAAGTCAAAGCAAAGGCAAGAGGAGGTCTGAGTTCAAGTAAAGATTGTCCGAGTTGGTCAAGTCCGGTAGTGAGGGAATGGGAGTTTCCACAACCTTCTGCCCAGCCAGCTGGGCTTCGGTCTACCTACCTCCTCATCAACATCTGGGTGTTGGTCAGCATTTCTTCACATTGGCTCAGTAACACCCATCCTTCCAAGAGTCATCAATGGAAACACTGGCCTTTGGAAATCTGCTAGAATATAGACATATTTAGTACTTTAGACAAAGTACTCTTAGAGTTGTGTTGTGACATTACTTTCTATCCCATCTTTCCTCCAAGGAGATCAGGGTAGCATACACGGCTCTCCACTCCATTTTATACTCCTATGAGGGTAGTTAGGCTGACAGAGTGACTGACTAGCCCAAGGTCACCCAGTGAACTTCATATAGCAGCAGGCAATTAAATGAGGGTCTGCCCAATTGTAGTCCACACTGCCTCTCAAGAAAAGAGAAAGTTTGATCAGCAAACCCACAGGATATATCTGTTGCTGGACTGCATCCCCCGAATAAGGCTTACATACATCCTCTTGCCCCCATATAAATTACTGGGGAAGCAAAACCAAGTTCAAATTTGTACGTGAATATTTTTGAAAGATACTGAGTTTTTAAATCACAAGTGTCCTTTTGAAAACAGAAGTTCTCTTGAGAGCCCTGTAGCTATCTGGCACCAGGCTTCTTGATGCCCATGAACACTGGTTTTGAACCAGTCCCACACAGGTCAGCTTCACATGGCAACACAGTTCAAACACCCCTCTATTTCACTCATGACACACATCCTTCATTCATCGCAAATATCCACTCCCTGTTTAAAACAGAACTGTGCAAATGGAACTTCACCTAGTTCAGCATGAACAAAACTGATGGTCTGTTCACAAGTGTGCCTTGCTGTGAGCTCCTGGAAATGAGTACTCAGTTGCTATTATGGCCAAGCACAGGAAAATGCTCACTTTGCAGGTGGGGGGGAAGACATTAAACATGTTTGATAGATACAAAAGCTGATCACTTTCCAGCTATACTATATGCTCAACTCACCCAAATATTTTTTTTCTTTTATAACTTGGGTAATCATTTGATCGTAAAACAATGTTGAAAAGCAGGGTGATGTAGTCTGCTAAATTTGTTTCTGAAATTGTGTTTTTTCTTAAATGTATGCTGGACATCTAAGTTCTTTCCCTTTCCTTTTTTCCCCCTTCTGTACCCCTTTTATTTAAAAAAACTTTGCAGGACACACAGGGTCACCATCTCTTCACTTACCATTTCATGCTATTTGGTTCTTACCTCTTGGCTGGCTGGTTCAGCTTGCTCTTTGGAGCCATTGCTCCCCCTGCAGATGTTCGGGTTTTAGCCAGGGAATTCTTTGCTCCGGTGGCTACACAACTGCTTCTAGCCATAGAACCGCTAGTGCCTGCAGAACCTGGGTTGAGGGTGGAAGACGGCAGCTTTCGAACTCTTCCAGTAGGACTGGCGTAACCAGTAGCTCTAACAGGCTGTCGTGGTGGTAGGAGAGTGTTTGCACAGGAGCCCGCTTTCATTGGCTGTCGGACTGTTAAGGGAGACTGCCCAGCACCAGAGGAATAGCGCAGCTTGCTTGGTGCCAGACCTTGAAATGGAGTGGAAAAGAGGGCATTAGTAAGATTGTAGGGTTTTAGAAGAGTTCATTTTTATACCCCGATGTTCTCTACCTTTAAGGAGTCTCAAACTAGCTTACAATTGCCTTCCCTTTCTCCGCCCACAACAGACCCTTTGTGAGGTAAGTGGGGCTGAGAGAGTTCAAAGAGAACTGTGACTAGCCCAAGGTCACCCAGCAGGATTCATGGTAAGGAGTGGGGAATCAAACCCAGTTCTCCATATTAGAGTCCACCACTCTTAACCACTGCACCCACTACACCATGCAAATGAATCACAAAAACAGTCACAGCTTACTGCCTGCTGGTTGTTGGATTCTGGAGAGACGGTTACCAGGAACCTGGAGATCTGACTCCAAGCTGCGGCTGTTCCTTACAGACTCCAAGGAACGCAGGCCTGTTCTGGCCAGGTTAGGCATGCTGTGCCGCAGCTCCTCTGTGAAGAAACAGAAGTGATGAAGAATACAACTGCTTCCACGTATATTCTCTCTCGTATACATATATACCCACCCTTACGGGCTAAAGCGATTCACTCAAGAACATGGCAAGCTTGGCAAATGTATCACATACCTTCGTTCCCAGAGTATTTCAGCTTGTCTTGCATAGAACTTTGCATGTTTCTCCGTGGGGGCCGAATCCGGGTGCCCGTCACCCTGCCGTAGTCTGCGTTTGTGGATGGGGACTGGCACCGGGGGGAGCTGAGGGGGGATGGGGAATATCTGCTGTGATAGGAAAGGGAACAGTCGTCATCTTCATCCTCCAAACTGTAGGTGTCGAAGTCCTGGTCACTGTAGGTGCCTCTGCGCAAAGAATGCAAGGAGGCACTGGAGCTGCGGCGAGAAACGGAGGCAGAGCTGGAGGCGCAGTCCTGACGGAGACCTAAGAATGGCCACAGAGGAGACAATCATTGCTCGATCATGTTACCCAAAGGTCTCATCTTCTGCTTCTGTTCTTTTCCTGTAATCTATTTACAGAGCATTTCAAGCTTTAAATAGATGTTTCCTCGGTTCATATTCAAGCCAAAAACCCAGCCTTCTGTGTGGAAGACTGCCCTGGCTGCTGTGAACTTGACAGCCAATTTTTACCAAGTCTTAGAGATCACTAGAACATCATCAGTCCTCTCCTTACATTCCACACAGGCAAGGACAACTTCATTTACTCAGCAAAGCCATTTAACTGCCCAGGCTAAAGTGGTCAGCTTGTGCAATTATTTAAAGTGAAACAGAGCAGAATAAACAGCAAGTAAGTTTATTTTGGCATATATCGGCTTTAAAAAACCATCCTTGCTGTAAAGGCAGCCCTAATATAGAGAAGTGTTTAAATGACTTCCACGTACTTTCTTCCTGTAGGCGGGCCATAACTTGGACATCAGTCAAATCCTGCAGTTTGTATCCCATTGATATGGAGTCATCTGACGTACTGAGTTCACTTTCAACAGAGGACTGAGAGCTTAATGCTGAATGCATACTCAAATAACCTTTCAGAGGCAGCAGGAGAGAAACAGAAACCAATGTTTCAGACAATGTTTTAAATATTCATTTATAAGTAGTCCCCTACTAAGTAAACAATCCCATTTTTAAAAAAATACAGTGAAGCTTCAAACTAAATTGACCAAGTTTACCAGTGGAGCAATCTAGAAAAGGCCTAAAAATGCAAGAAGGTTTTCTTTTTTAACGCAGATTATGAAGGAAGAAGACTTCTATATGTAACATTCGCTTTGCATATATAAGCCCAGATGCTGCGGTTAAGAGTTCATATCTTAGGATACTGACAAAAGGCTTCTACCTTGGGGTAGGAAGCAACTATAGCTATGATTGGGGCAGGAAGCAACTATAACTATGATGACCTGGGGTGGGGGGGAGAACCTAGAAAAATACCCACTGCCCTCTTATTCCCCCCCCTCATTTTTCCAAGGCAAAAACTGAATACTTTGTGGAGCATTAAAAGAACTCCTGTATTTTCTCTTTAAGCATGATTTCCAATTCAAGGTTTTACTCAACTGTAATGAGTTGTATGATGAATTTTATTTTTGACCATCTGTAACATTAGATTATTTCTGTATATACTGTAGACACAGCATATAAGGACATATTTATTGTTTAACTGTAGTTTAAATTTATTGTTTAAATCAGTGGTTCCCAAAGAACCACTGGGGGACAATGGGATTACCTAGGGGAAACACTAAGAGGCAAGGGGGCAGCAGGGGGCGCTAGAGGTGGGCCCCTTCAACTGTGCTGTTCACTAATTTACAATAATTCAAGCTATGGCACCATGCTGACAAATTTGGTGGAAACTCAGATTTTTTTCCAGACTTTTCCACTGGATCAAGAACATCAATTTTGTTGAATAAATTTCAAGTAAAAAGTTTTAATTTGATTTTGAATAGATGTGCAATTAATTGTTACTGTTTTGAAATTTTATTGTTTTGAAATTTTATTGTTATTAACTTCTTCAGTGAGTCCTACAAACCCCTATTTTGAATAATGCTTTTTATAGGTTAGGGTAGGGGGTGCTGGGGTTGAGTTTGTGGAACCAAGGGGGCGATGGCCCAAAAAGTTTGGGAATCACTGGTTTCAATCCACAATGAACAGCTGCAATATAATATTCAATTGTGCACCAGTTCAACATTACAAAAATTAATATGCAAATATGCTGCTAGCCCTATTGTGTCTATATGATACTGTTATTGCTCAAACACACTTTTTTGTATGCTACAAAATTTGTTCTGATTTAAACTTATTCCCCGCCCACCCCCAGCCTTTCAGATGGCCAATTCTAGGGCAGCACAGGATGCAGCCATTTCCAGCTCTCTTTAGTGGTGAGTAAATTTGCTCACAGAAAACGGAGGCATTTATACTATTACATTTTTCATAGCTATGTCAAACTACTGCAATTTTAAATCCTAAGTTATAAAGACACTTTATGTTTTTAAAACTGTAAAATAAGTTTAGAGCTTGATAAGAAAGTGGATCTTGCATATATTTCATTTTTTCCTTCAAATTTTAACACACACACACCCCAAAAAAACACAGGGGGAAAGTGTTCCCTCTCCTCCACTCATGGTTTCAAACTTTTTAAAAAGTCAACATCTCTAGAGGCCACTAGAAATAGTTCCAGCTTTGCTACTTCAAGCATCCCTCCAGGCAAAACTTGCCCACCTTTGGCTGCTTTGTCATGCAATACGTCAGGGGCGGGATGACAGCCCTTGAAGTAGTTTAGGTGGAACTACCGTTGGGCTATCACGCCACAGTGAAATTCCAGTGAAGATCCTAGCAGCTACTCTCACTGCCCAACCCATGGGGCAAAGCAGCATCAGCAATTTTTAGGGAGCTGATATCAAAAAGGCATCTTCTGGTCATTTAAGACCCCATATTTTCAGAGTCAAAGTGAGGCATTTCATAAGTGACTTGTTTGCAGACATGCCTTGTATGTTACAAAAGACATTCCTCTCTTAGCCAAAGACATGCATGCCAGTATTTGAAAGGGACTAGCTCTACCAGATGACTAATTCTTCTGTTTTTTGAATGGGCTGGATCCCATCTAAGCTCCATGGATGGAAATGTGATTTCTATGGCTCCCCACATCCCACTGAAATGCAAACTGCTTCCCATGGGACTGAGGTCTCCAGGAAAACCTGGGAGACCCCCCTCCCTGTTAATTGTGTTGACAGGAATCAATCCCAGTCTTCTGAGTTGCAGTAATTAAAAATCTCCTGGAGTTTGGACAAGATTTCTCTAGATTATCTCTTTTGAAATTCAGACACAGAATGGATCAAGGCTACTATGACTCAAGATTTTACACAGTGCTTTTTGGAGGGGGCATCTTTGGCTTTAACATCTACACTTACCAAGATGTTTAACACAGACTTGCTGCTTGAGGGCAATTCTTGTCACATACAAGAAGGGTGAGTGAGTAGCTATTTACCAAGATCAGGGATTCAAGGAAATGGGAGTTCACTCATTGAAAAGGAACCCACATTAATTAAAGGGCAAGAGCTATGACTAAGCAGGATGTGCACTTGTCTCACCTGATCAGTCGTCAATTCCCAAGACCCTTAGCACAAACAGCTGCTGTCATGTTGATTCCACAAAATAAAAATAAAATTACTAAGGCTATATATAAGCAGACTAAAAAGCAGTGAATCATGCTCATTTTGCAATCCAGATTCCTGCTACACTGACTATGACAGGCCTTGACAAATTTCTTTGGCTGTAGGAATCAGCCCAAAAATTTAGGAACCAGACTCGTTTTTCAGTTTTCCGAGTTTTGTATATTAATTACCATATTTTCCAATTACTGATATCATGAAACCTAATCCTAACCTCTCTGTTTCTTGTAATTCTATTAGTGTATTAATAAATACAGAGATAGCCCTGGTTGTCATTGCTATAACAAAAAGCTAGCCCCTAAACTTCTCTCCTATTTCTGATAATTCTGTTATTGCTTTAAAATCTCGATTTGACTGAATATTGGAGCCAGTATAGAAAGCAATTGGTTAAAAATGAATTTATCTGCCACCACTGAAAGTTAGCATATCAACAAGCAATGACAAGAACTTCATGCATCTGTATTTTTATGATATAGATCAAAACATATTCTGATGTGAAGCGATAAACAAACTTTGTACTTCTCACTGAGAGACACTACAATAAAATCATTGCTAAAAATACTAAGTGCCACAGTGAAATTTTTAGGCATCATGGTGACCTCGCACCTGGGATTTCTCAAGCCCTGGATTACGAAAACCCTAAATCTGAGCAGATCTGTCTCTGATTATACCAGGATCGGAGAAGCATGCCTATTATATTAGATGCTGTGGAACGCATGCAGGACAACACTGCTGCAGTTGACTTGTTTGAGGGCTTTCTAGAGTAACCTGGTTGGCCACTGTGTGAACAGACTACTGAACCTTATGGGCCTTGGTCTGAGCCAGCATGGCTTGTTTATGTTCTCACAAGGCACCTCAATCAACTCAGGTGTATACATAAACCTGTCTCTCTCCATCTCTCCTAAATCCACAGTATTAAACTAGAATTTCGCGCAACAGAGTAAAGAGGCAGAATGCTAATAGCCTATTAATTCCTCTCAACAGTCCCTAAAA